>NC_048306.1:25336079-25634020 GCF_013100865.1 Trachemys scripta elegans | reverse complement strand
CGGGGGCGGGGCTGGGGGCGGGGGCGGGGCCCCGTGGAGTGTCCTCCTTTTGGAGGCTCAAAATATGGTAACCCTACAGTTATGGTTCATACACAAGCACATTACAGTTTAATCATGACGTGACACATACCACAAAGAAGCACATTATGCAATTATGGTGCTCTGTCAAAATGTGCTCCGAAGGCCTCCCTCAGTCGTATAGCACCTCACTGTGCTCTTGTAATTGCCCTTGTGTCTGGCTGTTCAAAATCAGCCAACAGTCTGGTAACATCTCCCTGTTTACCTCACAAATATTATGTAAGATACAACATGAAGCACAACAATAGGAATATTTAGCCCATGAAATCAAGCCTTCTCATTAGACTTTTCCAGCACCCCTTCAATCTACCAAATGCACATTCAACAGGCTTGGTAATATCAGGATTCAGCCACTAGCAACAATAACTTAGGGGGCGGGAAAGAATTTTTTATTTTCCTTTTTAAACAAAAGATGGGTGAAGTTGTAATTCACTCCCAGCATGTCCACTCCCTAGCATGACAAAGAGTAGCCAGGAGCTCAATGACCTTTTTCAGGGTTATTTTACAGTTTTTTTCTCTACAATAACAATAAGATTGTTAGAGACAGAAAAGCGCTATTAGGTCATTTAGTCTATCTCTTCCTCTATGCACCAATGCAGAATTGTAACCTATTGTAAAATTAATAATGGTTTCTCCACTAGTTTTTAACATCCCAAGTAATAGGGCTTTCCATCCTTTCCCTTAGGAGGCAATTGCACAGCCTGATAACTTTCTGTGAGTGAGATGTATTCCTGATGTAATTCCATCCCTTTCCTTCCAGCTGCAATCCTGTGTACCACCATAGATTGTCCATTTCCCCCCTTGCTTTTGTCACCTTTCAGATATTTGCAGACTGTTAAATCCTCATTCCATCTTCACTTAAATCTGTCATGTGCCAGCAATGCCCCTCAGCCATGTACATTGGCCAAACCGGACAGTCTCTACGCAAAAGAATAAATGGACACAAATCAGACGTCAAGAATTATAACATTCAAAACCAGTTGGAGAACACTTCAATCTCCCTGGTCACTCAATTACAAACCTGCAAGTTGCAATACTCCAACAAAAAAACTTCAAAAACAGACTCCAATGAGAAACTGCTGAATTGGAATTAATTTGCAAACTGGACACCATTAAATTAGGCTTGAATAAAGACTGGGAGTGGATGGGTCATTACACAAAGTAAAACTATTTCCCCGTGCTAATTTCCCCCACACACACACTTGTCACTCACACCTTCTTGTCAACTGTTGGAAATGGGCCATCCTGATTATCACTACAAACATTTTTTTTCTCCTTAATTGATTAGCCTTGTTATAGTTGGTATGGCAACACCCATTTTTTTCAGGTCTCTGTGGGTATATCTATATCTATATATCTTCCTACTGTATTTTCCACTGCAGGCATCTGATGAAGTGGGTTTTAGCCCACAAAAGCTTATGCCCAAATAAATTTGTTAGTCTCTAAGGTGCCACAAGTACTCCTCATTCTTTTTGCTGATACAGACTAACACGGCTACCACTCTGAAACCTGTCTAGCTTGGGTAACTCTTTTAATCCTTTATCAGTAGTCAGTCCCTCGCCCACATGCTTTTTCTGTGAACTTCCTTCAATTTGTCAATATCTTTCTGGTAATAAGGGCCCTAGAAATGAAATCAGTATTTCTAGAGTGACTGCCCCATAGCCACTGTGACATATCAGTAAAATCCAGACCAATGAGTAGCTGTGTCATCCTTGCTCTGTAACCTAGCTGTGTCATCCTTGTAACCTGGCATGCCCTTTACAATGCTGTGCTGCTGTAGCCTCCAACCTGGACCGCTCACAAACAGCCTCCAGTGTGTAAGTCACTCCCAGCTATGTCTGCATGTGCCTCAGCCAGCCAGCCACACCTTGGCTTTTATCAGTTTTAAAGATTACCACACATCACAGAGTATGTCTTCACTAGCAACGTTAAAGTGCTGCTGCCACAGCAGTGCTACCGTGACAGCACTTCAACATGGCTGTGTAGTCACGGCACCAGCGCTGGGAGAGATGGTGCAGCTCTCCCAGTTGGAGTAGCTCCCAGCACTGGTGCATTCTCTACACTGCCACGTTACAGAGCTGAAACTTGCAGCGCTCAGGGGGGTGTTTTTTCACACCCCTGAGGGAGAAAGTTGCAGTGCTGTAAAGTGGCAGTGTAGACAAGGCTTTAGTCTCAGATTTCCCTGAAGAAACATATGTCCTGTAGTGCCCAGCCCTCTTCTAGACAGTATAAATATATTAAGTCCGTTATGCCTTTACAGGAATAATATACACACTACTTGTTACCCCAAATGCAATTATCCAAACACTTCAGTTTAAACACTTTGGATGAGATAAAACAATCTTATTAACTACAAAGAGAGATTTTAAGTCAGTACAAGTAATGAGGCATAAAAGTCAGAAATGGTTTGCAAGAAAAATACAGATAAAATGTTTTACTAGTGCCTAACTTAACAAACTATATAAGATTCAAAACAAAGTTTTCTCACCACGCTTTCAGCAGTCTTACTGACCAAACTCTTCAAGTCAGGACCCCTCTCTCAGAATCCAAGAGCTGCTTCCTTTGCCTCTTCAGGTGCAATGAATGTGATTGGCAGGGAGAGCAAGGGTGTATTGCGGTGCCCTGCTTTTTATTCTTCCCCCCTACTGTTTGTTCCTCACACCTTCTTGTCAATTGCTGGAAATGGGCCATTTTGGTTACCACTACAAAAAGTTTTTTTCCTCCCCTGCTGGTAATAGCTCACCTTAACTGATCACTCTAGTGTGTATGGTAACACCCATTGTTTCATATTCTCTCTCTGTGTATATATATATATATCCTCCTACTGTATTTTCCACTGCATGCATCTGATGAAGTGGGTTTTAGCCCATGAAAGCTTATGCTCAAATACATTTGTTAGTCTCTAAGATACCACAAGTACTCCTGTTCTTTTTGTGGATACAGACTAACATGGCTGCTACGCTGAAACCTGCTTTTTATAGGTTTAATCCTCCTCTTGAAAAACATTTTCAGCTGGCAGCAATGAGACAGGTAGGTAGTCTGTGCGGAAGGAAACCCCATGCTGTTTCTTTGCTAAAATGTAGATTTTTGCCCCTGCCCCCTTTCCTGCCAAAGTATGGCCACTCAGCAGGTAATGGTCCATCAGCCTTGTTTACATTTGGCTGAGGTGTCAGCTTGCCCTTTGTGTCTGAGGAACTTGCTTGGCCACTGCCCACATATATCTGGAAAACATACTTTTAGTCCTAATTTCAGCTTATGTTTATAACTTCACATACAACACTGCTACGTGCATTCTGACATGATATTACTCATCAGCAAATTATGAGTTTTTAAGTGATAACTCATAAAGCATACCTTGTACAAACATTATTACAATAGCACGTAGGGTGTGAACACAGGGACATATCCTGTCACAGCCACAAGCGCTCCAACCTTTTATACTCCATGATATGATGCCTCTGTGCACATGTGCCATATTTGCTGATCCCAGAGATTGAATCAGGGATCTCCAGACCTAAAAGCATAAGCCTCTATAGTGTTAGCTAAGGATGCAGGATTTTAAGGGTAAAGCTGTAACAGACCCCCTGTGGATCTGGCAGAGGGAGACACTCAGTACATATTGAGCAGTGGATCACATATGCTGCACCCAAGCTGCATTCTTCTCGTATTCTCATAGGTTTGGTTGAATCCTTTCACTCCTCTTTTCCACTTTTCCACTCATATTCCTGACAATTCTTCAGCTCCCAATTAATCTTTTCTCCTAGCCTGTTCCCTGCCTCTCCCACTCAGGATTTCCTACTGCTTTCACTCCATTCTCTTCTTCTCCCCAGTTGCCACAGAAGCATTCAGGCTTCCAACTGCCTATGCAGCCTTTCAGTGTCAACATTCCCTCCTTTCCCTTGTCAAAAATAATCACTATGTTTGGAAAGCTATGTATCCACATGTGATTACATGTGCACCCCTTGATCACATGCCCTTTGTCCTTGTTCAGACAGACACATGCAACCTCTAACGTTGACACATGTAATTAGGGTTAGATAGTTTGGAAACATCTACTCTAAGAGATGGTGCTGCTACTTCTGAGAAGTTTAGGATTTGGGATCACAGCAACAGCTCCTTTGCCTCTCTGCCCCTAAATAGAGACTAAGTTGGGTGAAAAAAAGAGTTTCTATTCTTATGTGGCAGAGATGTGTCAGGGGCAGTGCAAACCCTTTTCACACATAAGAGCTAATTTTACTAATTTTCAGAGAAAGTACAATAAATGCCTGGCGGCGAGGGCAATGGAGGAAGGGGGACACTTTTTAGCACAGAGGGCAGAATCAGCCACTGAAGAGCTCCCTGTGTCCCCTTTTACATCCACCTCCCCACCACATATTGTGACCACATCTACATGGGCAAAAAAAAGTGCATGTTTCAAACAAGTTATTCAATGGAAAATCAGTCAATCACTGTAGACACAGCTAAACATCCCAAAATCATTTAAGCTATTTGCATGGAAGCCTGAAGGCTTCTGATTAAGCTCAGTATTGCCAAGCACAAATGTTCGAAAGTCATGAGTCAGGATCCCAAAAATCCTGAGATTGGCTAAAAAATCATATAAGTAAAAAAAATTGTGGTCTTTTCATTTGCTTTCTGCTTTTTCAGCCCCGGGCCACCCTTGGATCACATTTTACTGCTGAGGGAATTCTGCACCAAAAAAAAATTAAAATTCTGCACACAATATTTTAAAATTCTGCAAAATTCTTCAAATTTTATTTCTCAATAAATAAATGTGGAGGCTCCAGCATGGAAGTGGGGAGCACAGGACACTGGATGCATGGAGGTGAGAGATCGCCCTTCAGCCCCCTCTCCTCTGCAGGGCACAGATTCGACAGTGAGGCTGCGTCCTACCCTGACACAGCACAAGGGTCAGGCCTGCCTCAGCAACACCTTGGGATCCTGCACCTCTGTCCTCCCCTGTCCTCAGTCCAGCTGGGAATAGCTGCTGAGCTGTGCGCAAGGCAGGAGCCACCAGCTATGGCGTCTCCAGAACCTCATTGATTTACCTCTTTGCTGGCCTCTCCAGGAGCCTGAAACGATGCGCCAGTACTGTTGGAGAGGGGTGTTTGACCACTCTTGCGGCTCCTCATTAGAAAGTTTTTTTTCTGCAGGGAAACAAAGAAATCTGCAGGGGATATTAATTCTGTGCGCGCACAGTGGCACAGAATTCCACCAGGACTAACATTTGTAAGCTTTCCTCTGCAATGAGGAGGTCTAGAATTTTTTTTTTTTTTTTGTAAAAGAAAACTGAGATTCTTACATACTCCCTTGTCTCTAGTAGTGAGCGCTTTAATTGAAACAAGAAATATTGTGCGTTTTGTGATAAAACTGCAGGAACTGGTCACACTGTAAGCTAGCTCAGTCGAAAAGATCTCACACCTTTTCTATTCACATAGGCCCACAGAGTTTACCTGAAGCTTCTTTTCCTGCGTGTGGCGCTCCCCTGTGCAGCAGCGACTCCTCAAGGCTCTAGGAATCACCTGTGCTTGAGAGCACCTTTCTTGTTTTGCTGCTCCCTTAGCA
Source organism: Trachemys scripta elegans (assembly GCF_013100865.1). Taxonomy (NCBI): domain Eukaryota; kingdom Metazoa; phylum Chordata; order Testudines; family Emydidae; genus Trachemys; species Trachemys scripta. The sequence goes on along the minus strand of NC_048306.1, from coordinate 25,628,380 downwards.
GGGCAGTAACGCCTTGTATCCCGCTGGGGCTCTCTGGTGACTGCCATGCCCTTCTCCATGTTGCAACACTCTCTCAAGAAGCTGTTCCACCTGGGCTACTGACTGCACAAAGGATGACTGTCTCCCTCCTGCCTCCAGCAGGGGCATTCAGTGCAGCTGCCTGCCTGGCACTTTCCCGCAACCAGCTCCCCGTGCCTTCCCCGCAGAGCCGGCTCCAGGGTTTTTGCCGCCCCAAGCAGTGAGGAAAAAAAAAAGCCGCGATCACGATCGGCGGCAGCTCCACCGTGCTTTCTTCTTCGGCGGCAATTCAGTGACAGGTCCTTCCCTCGGAGAGGGACCGAGGGACCCGCCGCCGAATTGCTGCCGAAGAGCCCGACATGCCGCCCCTTCCCCTTGGCTGCCCCAAGCACCTGCTTGCTGGGCTGGTGCCTGGAGCTGGCCCTGCCTCCTCGCACTAAGAGAATCAGCAAGGGCTGTTCACTCAGTTTCTCTCTTCTCTCACTCTGCCTGGCTTGGTTGGCTGCCCCTTTTACCTTCTCCTTTCCCTCCCTCACACCCGTCCCCTGGACACAATTCTTCTCACACGCTTGACCTGACTGCTATTAACTTTCCCTTCTGCCCCTCCTCCCCGGAGGTCCTGCTGCTGCCCCAGCACTTTCCTCAGACCCCTCCAGCTCCCTAGAACTGCCACAGAACCTTTGGCAGTACCAGGACCTCCTCCCCCACCCCCAACTGCCACAGAACCTTCCTTCCTCCCCCCACCTTCCACTGAACCTTCCGCCCACCCCCAACTGCCATGGAATCTTCTGGGCTCCCCACAACTGCCACAGAATCTATTAAAGAGACACCCCACTGAATTAAAACAATCCACCTTCTGGGTGAGGAAAATGCTATTACCACATTACACACCTGCCCTCCACCCTGGCACTTACACACCCTTCCTACCATGCATTAAGGTTGCAAACAGATGAATATGCAAACAAATTAATAGATAAAGCCTAATAATAATAATTAATAATATATAGCTCTTAAAATAGCACTTTTCATCCAGGGTCTCTATCGCTAACTGTCAGACTTTGCAAGTAATTTTAGAAGGTATTTTCTTTCCTTAGTCTGCATCTTTCCCCATCCCAGCCCTGTTTTGCAGTCATTTCCCTTTGCCAGTACAACATCACTTAAAAAAAAAAAACCAGCCAAGCTTTATTGAAATTAAATTCTAATCATATGACAGTATTGTTTTTGACAAAAACAGAATTACTCAATGTAGATTTCCTGCCCCATCATTGGCACTACTATAGATTTCCATTCCAGCACTGTATCAAGTGAAACCCCACCAAGCTCTTCAGCTCTTACTTAATTATCTTTTCGAAGTACTCAGCCAGATCTCTCTGTCACTTGCACATTAGCCCACAAACAATTCATGCAGGCAGAGGCAGAGGAGACTGGGTAGGCGTCTCTGGAGTACAGCTACAATAACCAGATCAAAGGTTGAGAAATTAAAGGGGGGGGGGAATAAAAAGGGTAGCCAAAAGGATTAGGATAAAGGGTAGCAGAGAGTGGACACTGAAGAGGTTAGGAAGAGAAATCAATTAATTATGAAATTGAGATAAAGAAGAGAACTAGATCAAGGATGTTAAAGAATGTTCAGGAGAGTAAGAGAAAAGAATTCAGTTGTGAATTGAGCTGGACTGCAATGCAAATACATACCCCACTCACTAGTGTGTTATGTACCCCCTGTGCCTGATCCACAGAGGACAGGAGTCTGCTACAGGGCCTGGTTGGTTAGGTCAAGCTGTGGAAATTCATGCTTTTAGCTTTGGAGGTCCCCAATTCACTGCCTGATGTCAGTCATTGCACTTCTTCATCCCCCTTTCACCACCAAGTAAACTGAAAGGACTAAAGTGGATCAGTAAAGAAAAAGTGACAAAATAAATTGGCACTGTTGAAGAGGTGATCCCATTTGTCTGTACCTCACAAAAGTTGAGCATGCAGGAGTGGTTAGAGAGGTGGAAATTGTATGAACTATTCCATTGTGACTCCTTTTTAGGTGTGGGTAAGAGAAATTAATTTCTAATGGGAACTAAATGAATAAAACCCAGGTTCTGAAGAGGATGGGTTTGAAGGTCTCATGACAAAACAAGAGCAGCCATAAAGGGGATGGATGGGATGACTTTTCTCTGCACATAATATTTTTTCTGGTTTCATGCAGTAGATTAAATGACTAAGACCCTGATCCTGATCCATATAGAGACCCCTTGTACCTGTACAGACACTCATTGACTTTAGTGCTCTACAGGCTCGGGGCCTAGGTAGTTATTGATACTAGGTAATTGCAGTGAATGAGGGAAGGAAAGCCTCACTCCCCATTCATTCCTAGAAGCATCCTTGCAATTACAGATTTGAGTGAGGAGAAAGATGGTCACATGGCTCAGAAGGCAATAACTTACAGGCAGAAAATTTGTAAAACAGCAATTTCCTTTTTGGAACTCACATTGGATCAAGGTTAAACAGAGATTTGATAAACCACTCCCTTTGGGATATTGGTGAGGAGGTTTTGAAAGAGAAAGCCTTGTGAGTAATGGTAAAAATTAAACTGCCTATAAAAGAGGCTTATTTCAAACAACTAGCAGACACAATACACTTCTAAGGAAAATTCACTGATATATTTGTTTTCCTTTAGCTGTTCAACTACAATTCTGGCAGCAATTGCGCTATCAGCTCTGGATTTTTAGATTTGTGGATTGCTAGCTTTCTAGACTTGACTTGCCCATGTAAACATGTGTTCCATCTCAAAATGAAAAATGATTGAAAAACAGAAAAAGTACATAATTTTTATAATAAGCAATTAATTTGTGATTCTAAATAACATTTTGGATGTGCTAGCCATATTCTCAGGATCAATCGGATAAAGGCATCTGGTTTATTTTACAGAGATCTGAAGATGTTAAGACTTGACAGTTTTTTTTTGTAGAAAAAGCACATAATTTTTGAAATAAGCAATCCACTTGTGATTCTAAATAACATTTTGGATGTGCTAGCCAGATTCTCAGGATCAATCGGATAAAGGCATATGGTTTATTTTATAGAGAGCTAAAAATGTTAAAAGTATCTACAAAAAATTGTCAAGTCTTACTATATATATATATTTTTAGATCTACTTTACTTATTAACATGATATATTTACTTTAATATTTCTAGAACTCACAACCTGCTTTTCCAAATTCAGTCTTCTACCACTTCAGCTATTATTTTTACAGTATACAAAGGTATGCTGGGCACATTCAGTACGTATTAGACAGATATACTTGTGACAGATATTGCTACCACATGGGGATCATATTATATTAAGTTTATGCATGGTTTATGTATTACCGGGGGTCAGGGATTGTATGCAGCTCTGGGGGGGAAGGTTTCCACAGCTCTTCCAGGAACTAAAAACAGTGGGGGGTGATTAAAGCTAATCACTGAAACTGTATACAACTCCAGAGAGGTACCACCTCTTGGGGTGGCTTGCATATACGGATTCAACCTGGGTTTCCAGAGACCAACAGAGGCTGAGTTTAAACTGACACAGGACCTTCTTTTTGATTCAGAAAACAGGCAGGACCTTTTGTCATGGGGCAAAACTTGTGGAAGGGTTAGCTTACTAGGGCCCCATAAGACTGATGCGTGAGCTCTGGTAAGCTTTTAGCTTGTGTGTAGAATGTTTACTGGTTTTGTATACATTTTCTCTGTAATGCTTTTGCCTAGGAATAAACATATTTTGCTTTGTGAAGGTGGTAATTGGTAATTGGCATAAACTGTTGTAGTAGCCTCTGGAGAAAAGTTAACCACAGGTGGTGGACTTTGGTCAGAGTTGCTGGGAAAACCACAGTGAGATAAAGAGGGGCAGTCACGCAGCATTGCCAACTTGGAGGGTCCAAAAATCACAAGTCAGGACCCCCACCACAGGAGATCAGCTTAAAAATAATGAGATTTTGAAAAATAATACATCTGGGGTTTGTTTATTTGCCTTCTTGGTTTTTTGTCTTTAGGGGTTGCTAATTCCAGCTTTTCTCCATAACCACCAGGGTCAGAAACTTTTCTTTTTTTAAATGATGCAGAGATTCAGGACTCCAGGAGCTGGCCATTTAAGAAAAACATCAAATATCACAAGGCTTGCAACAAAGTTGGGAGAGTTGGCATCTCTGGACTTAGTCTAAACCCCAGCCTGGAGGGAGAGAGATGCAGGTCTCCGCTTGAGACAAGTGACAGTGTCAAAAGTGCAGTTAATCCTGAAACTGTGACAATGATCATTGTTGTGAAGAGCTTACAATCTCTCTGTGGCTGTTTCCTCCCACCCTTTCATCTTTTCTGTCAATAGCAATAGTACTAGCGTAGACAGGGCAGTGTTTTAATCATCATTTTGTCTTTGGGCATGGCTACACTTGCAGATGTAGAGCGCTTTGAGTTAAACCAGCCTTTGTAGAGTACAGTAGGGAAAGCGCTGTAGTCTGTCCACACTGGCAGTTGCCAGCGCACTGGCATGGCCACATTAGCAGCTCTTGCAACTGCCACAGAGAGCAGTGTATTGTGGTAGCTATCCCAGCATGCAAATGGCTGCAACGTGCTTTTCAAAGGGGGAAGGGGGGAGTGTGACAGGGAGTGTGTTGTGTGTATGTGGGGGGTGAGAGAGTGGGTTTTGGGGGGGCTGAGAGCATGTCAGCATGTTGTTTTGTAAGTTCAGACAGCAGCAGACTTCCCCCTTCCCACCCCCTGCCCCTGCCCCCGCCTTGCTCTCTCATACACAGCATTCCACAGTAACGGTTGCTTTGTCTCAGAGCAGATAAGCATGCCGGCTGTCAAACGGAGCTTTCAAAGGGCATATCCAAAACAATGACAAGAGTGGCCACTTGACTTAAGGGGATTATGGGACATTTCCGGAGGCTGATCAGAGCGCAGTAATGCAACACCTCGTTCACACTGACGATGGGTCACTCCAGTGGGGGAGCATCAAACATTATTCTACTCACCGAGGTGGAGTACCAGGAGCACTCTAGCTGTGGAGTCAGAGCACTCTACGTGCCGTGCCAGTGTGGACAGGTAGTGAGCTAGTGTGCCCGGGGTTCCTTTAATGCACTGTAACTCACAAGTGTAGCCAAGCCCTAAGTCTGCTCAGAACAGATCTACATTATGGTGGTAAAAATACCAGGGAATGCTGGTCTCTTGTCCACACTAGACTCAGGGGAACTGAAATGGAGTTAGCAATAGCAGGACATTTTTCAAGAGAAAAAAATCTAATGCTGACATGCTTTTGGTCATCTATATTATGAAAACAACCATGTCAGGATCTATTTTCATCACAGCTTGCCCCTCAGCCAGTGACAGACATGGTTCCAGTTTGCTCTGTAGACTGGATCTTAACTATGTTTCAAAGGCAAGCTAAAGACAAAGTGATTTTGGGAAGAGAGGCATTGCTAATTGACTTTTGGGGAGGACTGACATAAATGATATTGGATGAAAGATGTATGCCATCTTGGGGGCAGGAGTTGCGGTAATTTATTTTAGGAGGAGAAGGATGGTGCTAATACAAATTGATTTGGAGGGAAGAGCAAAATGGAACAAGGTAGAGAAGAAGAGGGAGAAAGAGAGGAGAGGCTGTGATTAAGTGAGTGAAGGAGTAAAAGGGGGAAATAGTGAATCAGGAGGTGAGTGGATGTGAATGAGAGTAGGAGAGAGATTGGGAGAGGACAGTACAGGAGAGTAGCTGGATTGAATTTAGGAGAGAGTGCCAGACAATGAGGGGAGTGAATAGATAGCCTGCGACTGTGGTAAAGAGACTACATGCAAAATTATTAAACATGCTCAGTCAGCCTGTCATTCTTCACAAAGTAAAACAATGAGAGGGTCCCCCAGTGACAAGAAAAGAAGGGTGCAGAGGAGATGACATGCTATTGATAATATAATAAAAATACAGACTCCTTCTCTGACTCCTTCAGCCATATCACTGAGCTGAAATATAATACTTTTTGCTACTGGCTTGGTGGGGAGAGAGTTGTTTTGGGGTTTTTGTAATGTAAGTGTACACATATATTTTTGGCATTAAAATATAGAAATATGATGTCACTTACTTGATATACCTTGGATTTCTCAGTCTGAGATGGCCCTTTTGACCTTTAATGTCCATTAACATTCCTTTAATCAAAGTGAGTTATTTCTCTAGCAATGCATCATACATTCTTTGCACTCCTCTGAAAAGAAGAGCTGCCCAAAGGAGCTGGCAGGGGAGGATCTGTAAAAGCTACAGAGTTAATCTTGGATGATAGTGAATGAACACATATAGCATTTTGGGCTCAGAATGGCATATTGCAGCATCATTTCCCTGATACAAGAACACCAAATTCACTCTCTACAAGGACCGACATCTTTCACCAGCACGAGCAAGGTGTCCTTTACTCTATGATGGATTCCTTAGCAAGGTTCAGATGTTTGTAGAGGATACAGAAATAAGAAACTGGTCTGTGAGAATTCAGAGATGGGATAGGCTACAAAACAAGAAAGAATTTTGAATGCACAAGAGGAGCAAGACATTACGGCTGAAGGGAAAAGATGAGATCAGTGGACCAGCTATAAATACATATTTGTTGCTGGGTCATAAAGCCAGGCTAAAAATTATTAAACTCTAAAGCAAAGCCAACTTTCCAGGACTGATTTCTCACTAGGGAGACAGGAAGAAAGTACTACTGTATGCTTCCCACTCAGATCAATACTAGTACTTCCAATTAGTCTCCCCTTTCCTACTTTAATGATGAACCTCCATGATGATCACAGGACCACTGCTGTTGCCCTCCTCACATTCAGCCATGTAGGCTGTAACACATGATGGATCTTGAGCTGCTCCAAACCCCAGTAACATGACTGTGAAAATCACTGCAACTCCACCTAATCATAAAAGTCTTGAAGGGTAACCAGAAATTTGGCTGTGCAAAATAAATAACTGCAACCTTGATGCCAATATTAATAAATCCCAATTTGAACATATCCAATACATTTCATGTGTGCTGTTTGGGAAGGCCAGGAAACTTCCTTGTTCTACTTTCTGAACAATAGAAAACATGATTTCAAATTGCATTTTAGATAAAGATGAGACAAGAGAGACAATGAACACCCACCATCTCTCCTCAGACAGCTTAGGCCTAAATTTTCAAACGTGGGTGCCAAAAGTAAGATCCTTAAATCCATATTTAGGTACCTAAATAAAAGTGGCCTGGTTTTCAGAGGTTCTGAATGCTTAATTCACAGAGAAGTTAAAGGGAACTGCAGGTATTCAATATATATGAAAATTAAGTCACCTTTTTAGATGCATAAATCTGTATTTAATTGCCAACCCACAGGAAAACCAGTTTGAAACTATAGCTTTACTTTCTCTGACAACAAAAGGAGCATCCAAAACCTTATCTGTAATCCGTTAAACTATCTTCACAAATAATAGAAGTTCAGATTTCATAACCAAAATCCATTCAGGGCTTGTCTACACTGTGCATCAGACTGCACCAGAGGTGTAAATTCTAGTGTTCACTAATATGTTGTGCACTAATTGGCGTGGTGCACACACTAAAAGTTCCCTAGTGCACGTTAAAGAAGTAAGGTTAGATCCCTGATCTCATCCATCATTTCAGCTTTGGAATCATTCCTTTTCCTTCCAAGTATTTCTTAAATTTCAGTTTTGACTTGGTTCTCCAACATTTCTACTTTTTTTTCTCTGGACAGCTGCATTTTCCTTGATTTTTACAGGAGAAATTTTTGACACTTTTCATTTCAGTCTTTATGGAATCACAAGATGAATTTACAGCTATTCCCTTTGTTTTAGCCAGCTTTTACATCTATGGCCTCATCTACATACAGAAATTACGTTGGTTTAATTCATATCAGCTTTTAAACCATATTAATTAAACCAATGCAACCCCCTAATTTGGGTTTAAAAGTAGCAGATTTCAGTTAATCTTAAACTCACTCCAAACTAACAAGCTAAAGCAGTATAAACCAGGTTTATATAGATGAAAGGGTGTTCACACAGCCTTTTCCAACAGTTTAACTAAGTCACAATTTTAAACCACATATTTAGGTAAACTGGTGCAACTTTGCATGTAGACAAGCCCTTTGAGCAACTTATATTTCATTTAACCTCTCCTTGGTTGGGGGAGTTGACCAGGAACGTAGTTTCCAAGCAGATCGCACCAGCACCTATATCCACAGAATTCACACTGGCTAATATTGCTTTTTGCAAGGGAGAACCAAAAAGCTGCTTCTGTGAAATTCTCACACCATACCACAACATCTAACTGTTCCAGATGGACCAGTGGTCTTGCCTGTTCTTGAGTTGCCATCATCTCTCCATTTGGGTTGCACATCACTCAGGGCCAGCTCCAGCATTTCTGCCACTCCAAGCAACAACAACAACAACAAAAAAAAAAAAAAAAAAAAAAAGCCGCGAACGGCGGCGGCAATTGGGGAAAAAAAAAAAAAGCTGTGATCGGTGGCGGCAGTTCAGCGGCAGGTCCTTCGCTCCTAGAGGGAGTGAGGGACCTGCCGCCCTCGAATTGCTGCAGGTGCCGCCCCTCTCCCTTGGCCGCCCCAAGCACCTGCTTGTTAAGCTGGTGCCTGGAGCCGGCCCTGACATCACTGCTGGTGCAAGGTGGGAAATAGCAGGGGAGTGAGGCTTCTAGGATTGAGAATATTTAAGTCTTGCAGCTTGTTGAGTGGAACATCAACAGGATAAGAAAAAGAGGGATACCTCCCCCTGATCCATATGCATTCCAAGTGTTTTACAGTGTGAGGATACAGCTGATCAATAGTAGGGTTTTTATTCATAGAATATATTAGGGTTGGAAGAGACCTCAGGGGGTCATCTAGTCCAATCCCCTGCTCAAAGCAGGACCAACACCAACTAAATCGTCCCAGCCAAGGCTTTGTCAAACCGGGCCTTAAAAAATCTCTAAAGATGGAGATTCCACCACCTCCCTAGGTAACCCATTCCAGTGCTTCACCACCCTCCTAGTGAAATAATGTTTCCTAATATCCAACCTAGATCTCCCCCACTGCAACTTGAGACCATTGCTTCTTGTTCTGTCATCTACCACCACTGAGAAAAGCCTAGCTCCATCCTCTTTGGAACCCCCCTTCAGGTAGTTGAAGGCTGCTATCAAATCCCCCCCACCCCACTCTTATCTTCTGCAGACTAAATAACCCTAGTTCCCTCAGCCTCTCCTAATAAGTCATGTGCTCCAGCCCCCTAATCATTTTCGTTGCCCTCTGCTGGACTCTCTCCAATTTGTCCACATCCCTTCTGTAGTGGGGGGACCAAAACTGGATGCAATACTCCAGGTGTGGCCTCACCAGTGCCGAATAGAGAGGAATAATCACCTCCCTTGGTCTGCTGGCAATACTCCTACTAATACAGTCCAATATGCCATTGGCCTTCTTGGCAACAAGACCACACTGCTGACTCATATCCAGCTTCTCTTTCACTGTAATCCCCAAGTCCTTTTCTGCAGAACTGCTGCTTAGCCAGTTGGTCCCCAGCCTGCAGCGGTGCATGGGATTCTTCCTTCCTAAGTGCAGGACTCAGCACTTGTCCTTGTTGAACCTTATCAGATTTCTTTTGGCCCAATCCTCCAATTGTCTAGGTCACTCTGAAGCCTATCCCTACCCTCCAGCATATCTACCTCTCCTCCCAGCTTTGTGTCATCTGCGAACTTGCTGAGGGTGCAATCCGTCCCATCATCCAGATCATTAATAAAAATGTTGAACAAAAACGGCCCCAGAACCGATCCCTGGGGCACTCTGCTTGATACAGGAGTTTCTATTGCTACCACACACAAGCCACAAGCAATTTCTAGTTAAAAAAAGATAAAAGTCCCAGAAAATATTTTGAGTTGCGTGTGTTAAACTACATGGATATATATATGCAAATTAAATGCAGCCCTCGGAGTCCTGGAAAGTTGTCAGTCTGATCCATGGGGTGGTCAGAAAGGTTCCATAGGGCACCGCAGTTCAGTGGATATTTCAGTTCCCCTTAAGTCAGACTTCAACTGTTTTCTTCAGGACTTACCCAGTGCTATTTCCTTTAGCAGCTTAGCTGTTTCTGATGCTTTTATGAGGAATACCAGTGACATCCAGTGGTCAGTTGGAAGAATTACATGAACCAAGATATCAGGGGGTAGCCGTGTTAGTCTGTATCTACAAAAACAACAAAGAGTCTGGTGGCACCTTAAAGACTAACAGATTTATTTGGGCATAAGCTTTCGTGAGTAAAAACCTCACTTCTTCGGATGCATAGAGTGAAAGCTACAGATGCAGGCATTATATACTGACACATGGAGAGCAGGGAGTTACTTCACAAGTGGAGAACCAGTGTTGACAAGGCCAATTCAATCAGGGTGGGTGTAGTCCACTCCCAATAATAGATGAGGAGGTGTCAATTCCAGGAGAGGAAAAGCTGCTTCTGTAGTGAGCCAGCCACTCCCAATCCCTATTCAAGCCCAGATTAATGGTGTTGAATTTGCAAATGAATTTTAGTTCTGCTGTTTCTCTTTGAAGTCTGTTTCTGAAGTTTTTTTGTTCAATGACAGTGACTTTTAAATCTGTGATAGAATGACCAGGGAGATTGAAGTGTTCACTTACTGGCTTGTGTATGTTACCATTCCTGATGTCCGATTTGTGTCCATTTATTCTTTTGCGGAGGGACTGTCCGGTTTGGCCAATGTACATGGCAGAGGGGCATTGCTGGCACATGATGGCATATATGACATTAGTGGATGTGCAGGTGAATGAGCCCCTGATGGTGTGGCTGATGTGGTTGGGTCCTCTGATGCTGTTGCCAGAGTAGATATGGGGACAGAGTAGGCAACGAGGTTTGCTACAGGGATAGGTTCCTGGGTTGGTGTTTCTGTGGTGTGGTGTGTAGTTGCTGGTGAGTATTTGCTTCAGGTTGGGGGGTTGTCTGTAAGCAAGGACTGGCCTGCCTCCCAAGGTCTGTGAGAGTGAGGGATCATTTTCCAGGATAGGTTGTAGGTCGTGGATAATGTGCTGGAGAGGTTTTAGCTGGGGGCTGTATGTGATGGCCAGTGGTGTTCTGTTATTGTCCTTGTTGGGCCTGTCCTGTAGTAGGTGATTTCTGGGTACCCGTCTTGCTCTGTCAATCTGTTTCCTCACTTCCCCAGGTGGGTATTGTAGTTTTACGAATGCTTGATAAAGATCTTGTAGGTGTTTGTCTCTGTCTGAGGGGTTGGAGCAAATTCGGTTGTATCTTAGGGCTTGGCTGTAGACAATGGATCGTGTGATGTGTCTTGGATGGAAGCTGGAGGCATGTAGGTACGTATAGCGGTCAGTAGGTTTCCGGTATAGGGTGGTGTTTATGTGACCATCACTTATTTGTACTGTAGTGTCCAGGAAGTGGATCTCTTGTGTGGACTGGTCCAGGCTGAGGTTGATGGTGGGGTGGAAATTGTTGAAGTCCAGGTGGAATTCTAGTTTCCTACTACAGTGCATTGACGTTCTTCCTGAAAACACCATCCTGGCCACCATGGATGTAGAAGCACTTTATACCAATATTCCACATGAGGATGGACTACAAGCTGTCAGGAACAGTATCCCTGATGAGGCCACAGCAAGCCTGGTGGCTGAGCTTTGTGACTTTGTCCTCACCCACAACCACTTCAGATTTGGGGACAACTTATACCTTCAAGTCAGTGGCACTGCTATGGGTACCCGCATGGCCCCACAGTATGCCAACATTTTTATGGCTGACTTAGAACAACGCTTCCTCAGCTCTCGTCCCCTAGTGCCCCTCCTCTACTTGCGCTACATTGATGACATCTTCATCATATGGACCCACGGAAAGGAGGCCCTTGAAGAATTCCACCTGGACTTCAACAATTTCCACCCCACCATCAACCTCAGCCTGGACCAGTCCACACAAGAGATCCACTTCCTGGACACTACAGTACAAATAAGTGATGGTCACATAAACACCACCCTATACCGGAAACCTACTGACCGCTATACGTACCTACATGCCTCCAGCTTCCATCCAAGACACATCACACGATCCATTGTCTACAGCCAAGCCCTAAGATACAACCGAATTTGCTCCAACCCCTCAGACAGAGACAAACACCTACAAGATCTTTATCAAGCATTCGTAAAACTACAATACCCACCTGGGGAAGTGAGGAAACAGATTGACAGAGCAAGACGGGTACCCAGAAATCACCTACTACAGGACAGGCCCAACAAGGACAATAACAGAACACCACTGGCCATCACATACAGCCCCCAGCTAAAACCTCTCCAGCACATTATCCACGACCTACAACCTATCCTGGAAAATGATCCCTCACTCTCACAGACCTTGGGAGGCAGGCCAGTCCTTGCTTACAGACAACCCCCCAACCTGAAGCAAATACTCACCAGCAACTACACACCACACCACAGAAACACCAACCCAGGAACCTATCCCTGTAGCAAACCTCGTTGCCTACTCTGTCCCCATATCTACTCTGGCAACAGCATCAGAGGACCCAACCACATCAGCCACACCATCAGGGGCTCATTCACCTGCACATCCACTAATGTCATATATGCCATCATGTGCCAGCAATGCCCCTCTGCCATGTACATTGGCCAAACCGGACAGTCCCTCCGCAAAAGAATAAATGGACACAAATCGGACATCAGGAATGGTAACATACACAAGCCAGTAAGTGAACACTTCAATCTCCCTGGTCATTCTATCACAGATTTAAAAGTCACTGTCATTGAACAAAAAAACTTCAGAAACAGACTTCAAAGAGAAACAGCAGAACTAAAATTCATTTGCAAATTCAACACCATTAATCTGGGCTTGAATAGGGATTGGGAGTGGCTGGCTCACTACAGAAGCAGCTTTTCCTCTCCTGGAATTAACACCTCCTCATCTATTATTGGGAGTGGACTACACCCACCCTGATTGAATTGGCCTTGTCAACACTGGTTCTCCACTTGTGAAGTAACTCCCTGCTCTCCATGTGTCAGTATATAATGCCTGCATCTGTAGCTTTCACTCTATGCATCCGAAGAAGTGAGGTTTTTACTCACGAAAGCTTATGCCCAAATAAATCTGTTAGTCTTTAAGGTGCCACCAGACTCTTTGTTGTTTTTATGAACCAAGATGCGTTTTTCATTCATGGATGGGTGCCCTGGAAGTTCTGCTCTACTAGTCATTGTTTCTTGCTTAGATGGTACAGTGGTTAGACTCAGTATGGATTTCGATGCATTCCTCATATATGGTCTTAGGTATTTATGCCAGGGCCAGCTCCTGTTTCTGCGTGGTAGTCTAGAGTAGTCACAGATCTGATAAACCTGCATGTCCAGTAAATATGAGAAATTTGAGTACTGAATTAACAAAGCTGAGTTACATAGCTGTGAAATGGAAGCAGAGCCAGAAATGAATCTGGAACACTGCGTGGGGAAGGTGTTGCCAACTCTTGTGATTTTATCAGGACTCTTGAGATATTTGTTGTTTTTCTCAAAGACCTACCTCCTGGAGTCACGTGATTATATGAGAGTTTCAGTTTCATTTTCAAAAGTCAGTTTCCCTCATGGTTGCTTAGAAAAGCTTGAAAATGAGGCCTCAATGGACCTGAAAGCTGAGAATCCAGAAGGCAAATAATAAGAACCCCAAAATATTTTTTAAAAATTCCATGATTTTTAAATCTCATGATTTTTGGGACCAGATTCATTTTTTGTATACATGGAATTGGCAATGCTGTGAGCCATTCATCTCTTTAGACATGGATTCCAACCCAGACTGGGCCATATATGAAAGGAGCAAAGGGACCTTAGTTCTGTTCTCGCCATATGTTGCCCACATCACAAAAGCACCACACATTTCAGCTGTTGTTGTATAGCATCTGCTCTGGAGATGTCTAGAGGGGTGAGACTCCCTGGCATATATGTGGGGTGGCTTACAACTCTAATAGCAGGGAATGCTACAGGCCAGGAATGAAGTACATTGGTAACACTGCAGGGAGGACTGCAGGTCTGCACTGACCATGTGGGAAGCTATCAGTAGGCCTTCCTACTCTTATGCTTGCTTCTAGTGAGAGCTATTAGGCCCAGATCGACAAATGTATTCAATGGAAGTTAGGAGCCTAAATACTTTTGTGGATTCTGGCATTCCTGTTTGAATCTGACAACAGGAAACACTGGGTTATTGAAAGCTGCTCTTATTTCTGATTAAGTACTAATAGATCTCCATAAATGTGTATGGTGCTGTACACTGGAAAATATAGAGCTGGACATAAAATGGGTCCCTGCTCTAAGGGCTCATAGTCTAAAACTATTGAAGGGGAATGGAGACAAATGCTCCAAAGAGGATGAGTGGGGTGAGGCCATTTGTGTTTCAATGTTTCCCTTCTAGGAAGGTAGTGATGAAGGAAGGAACTTGGTGTATATTTTCCTTTTAGGGCCTAAAGGTGATCTCACTATATACACAGAAGCAGAGAAACTGCTGCCCCCGGTAACACACATTCAAGTCGCTTTTGAGAAGCTCATGGTTGTGCTTCCTTATAACATAATAATGGAGATATCCCATCTCCTAGAACTGGAAGGGACCTTGAAAGGTCATTAAGTCCAGCTCCCTGCCTTCACTAGCAGGACCAAGTACTGATTTTGCCCTAGATCCCCAAGTGGCCCCCTCGAGGATTGAACTCACAACCCTGGGTTTAGCAGGCCAATACTCAAACCACTGAGCTATCCCTCCTTACTGGAAATCATCCGGACTTTCCCTTGTCTGCATACTTGGGCAATCTTTGATGGGACTGGCTGCTGGAGCAACAAGCTGTGCTAATCTTTAGTATGAAAACAGTTACTCCGTGGGAATGGGGCTTTCCAAGAGAGAGCTATAAACTTGGTCTACTTAGAATCACAGCTGATCCATAAAACCTGCCAGGAAATCTGAGCCACGTGTAAGGTGAAATGTTCTTTCCTCTCCCAAACATCTGATTTAGTTAAAGCATCTGATGGTGTCTGAAACCCAGAAATGGATTTATATATTTTCAAAGAGACTCTCAAACCCTACAACAGATTGCAAACCAAGCTAATAAATCCAAAACACCATGTTTGCATTTACAAATTGTTACCTTGCTGTGGGCTGGAAAGAAGAGCTGGCTACATCTGAACTCTTTACTACTGCCAGGATGTATCCAGCCCCCATCAAAATAGAATCTGTGTCCCTTATCCCAGTGTAACTCCCAGCACTCTATGCCAAGTCCTATCAGGTTTCCTTTACTAATAAACTGCATGAAAGGCCATGCAAATTAGGCTCCAGTCAGACTGGGTGAAACTCCTTATCTCATCCTGCCTAATTAATTAACTAATTAAGATTTTTCATTTGTGATGATCATATTCTCTAGGCTCATTATAAAAATCAAAACCACAAACCTCAAGCAAACTATGACAAATTGACCTTAGAAGAACAGACCCACCCCTAGAGACTTATTTTATCCCATCATTGCCCTATCTCCTTCATTTCCAGTACTAGCACTACAAGCAACAACTGTCCCCACTCCCTGACTCCTTCCCCTCCCAAGGTATGAAGAGCACCTCCATATGTCTTTATTTTTAACTTAAGACCTTGAGTCATTTACAACTATTGTCCCTAAGGCACCAACAAAACAGAACTGGACTGTGTGGAAAGCTGAGATTTACACTAGGGAGCTATATAATTATTGCTACTGCCCTTTAGCAGTGATCTTGGAGGATTCTTTTTCTGCCATGGCATTTAACAGGTATCATCATTGGGATCAGGTAGATTTATCTGACAAAATCAGCTTCCTCTCATGGCAGGTGTCCTGGAGCACTGGAGGACCTTGGTCCTTCCCCTTGTCTTCTCTAGTTCTAACTGGCTCCCCCCAGGTTTAGAAGCAGTAGTTTCAGTTGGCAAGGGGAGCTGTGTAGTACTACAACCGTCATAGTCTAAACCCTGAAATAAAGGCCTGGGACTGCTAGCTCTCCCTAGAATTCAACAGAAAGAGCTTCTTCAGGTTATCCCACCTGAGCTCCCCACATGGCCTTGCAGTTGCTTTGATTTGCAGGCCTCAGTCTGCAGCAGGCAGGCCAATTGTGTTTTCACTTTGCCCATTATACCAGCCGCAAAAAGAAAATGTCAGGGACCTTGCTATAAACAACTGGGGAATGGAGAGTCATAATTTATTACAGGGCAAACAGGAGGGAGGATCTGGATAGCAGATCTGCCTCATCAGGTGGAGAGAGGGCTGCAATATTACTCTTTTTTTCTGTTGTCTTAAGTGATATGGGAACATGGAGAACAACATCTAGACAGTTAATACAAACTTTCAGAGCAAGCAAAACAATGTACATGTTGAATCTGGGACCTGTGACTGGAACTGTTTTTATGTGACTGACTGAGCTCCAGAATGTAATGGCTTAGACTGACCCCAGATAACACTGCTGCATGTCTTTTGGTCAGGGTTCTACCCCTCAGTTCTTTAGTTGAATGGATTTCACTGTATTGCTTAATATTTCTGTCCCTAGGCAGATCTAATAACCTTTGGACCCTGACTGCTGCAAAGCTAGTAATTTACCAAACCAATAAGCAGAATTGTTCCAGCCTCAGGCTGCCTGGATCATCTTGATCTTGAGTAATCTAAGCAGGGACTAATCAAAAGCACCTTCTCTGAGAGATGGGAATCACTAATGTACCCCTGGACTCCACACCATGAAGATGTGCATGGGGAGATGACCAGACAGTGTGTTTTAAACATATTGGCTTCTTCCAAGAGAATTTTTTGTGTAATCTTCTGCACAGTAGATAGGTCCTTGGGGCAGAACATTATAGAGAGGAAAATCAGGTGCCAGCCTTATTGAGGAGAGAGCAAGTCTTGTGTACACAGCCATGCTTGGCACCCTGGGAAGGAAAATACATACGTGTGTGTACATGTGGGAAGAAGCAAGAAAGCAGGCAGTTGGCAAGCAATCTGTGCAACCCTGAAACACTGCAGGCTCATGTTGAGGTTGCAGAGCAGAATAGTGATATTGGCTTAAGGACTGAATGTGTGATGGAAAGGAATGGAGAGATGAAAGTGTATAGGAGGATGGTGAGTAGGTGTTACTGCCAGATAAGAGAGTCTGAGGCAGTTCTAACCAGGTCAGGTTTAGGCCTCAGGAGGACTCATTCACTAGCATAGGGAGTGGGAAAACTGAAAGGAAATTCATTTGCTTCTCATTTGAGATATAATGGGCCCAATTCATTATATAAACAGGATGTAAGTTGGTCAGAAAATGGGAGTAAGCAATAAATACTCTTATGTCCACTAATTTGCTATTCAGTAAGGTTGCAAAATGAGTATACCTGGATTGGCAGGGACCAGCAGCTTAGGTAATATCATTTGAATATTCCACAAAATACTTAGGGCCAAATTGTGCCATCCTTCAATGGGTGTATTGCTCAACCAAGGACCATAGAATTTGCCCTTTATCAATTTTGCTGGAGGCAAAAGCCCTTGTGGGGAAAGGCTCCAGGCATCTCTTCTCCTATGTGTGCTTTTTGAAACTCTACTGTTTGGTGAAATCTGGTATTCACAGGCAAAATATATATTATTCTGAAGTATCTCTGTGGGTCATGGACAAAAGCTTTTATGGCAGGAATGATTTTAGCTTTAACCAAGGGAGAGGAGAGGGAATACACCTTGCCTGAGGCCACAAAATCACCTCTTCAATCTAAGAGTGATAAATTCTTTTTATTGTGTCCAAAATCAAACAACATATTTGGTATTTACTATCCTGGCAATCAATTTTCTCCTTTATACATTTTATAGAATACAGCATACTCCATCTCCCCTGGTTTTGTTTAATGGATTTTCTGTTCCTGTCTTCACTCTACCCATTCTTTCGTCTTTATCCTTTTCTTATGGTACACCTTGGTATCTTTTTCCTCCATTCATCTTAAGTGTATGTTGTTCTCACTTTCCTCCTTTCTCTCTCTATCCCTCTCATTCCCCTTCTGCTTTCTTTAACCGTTTTGAGAGAAAAAGCAGGAAATTTCAGCGTAGTGCTGGATGGCCAAAATGTAGCCTTCAGAGTTTTATTATGTAGCCTCTTGGGTACCAATATAAAGTACTTGACTTGGTGCTGCATGTCCTAGTCCCACTGCATGCTGGGGTCTTAGTCCAGATGCAATAAATTCCAGATGGGCATCAGAATTATGGCAGTTGCCACAGTGGACCTCAGTGGTTTAGTTATTATTCTTATATAAATCCCTTGTTGGAATTGGGGTGTTTGTCATTGCCTCTGACTGTCCTGAGGTGAAACCCACTGAAAAAATGTGATGAGTAGAAAGAAAAGAAAAAAGAAAGGTTGCAAAAAATTCAACAGGACAGTGTTATTGTCCCTCTATTCTGCCTGCTCTGTCCCCATTTGATATTGGATTCTGAAGGAAACCACCAATAGGACAGACAAATGAGAGCCACTGGACCCTTCATTCATGCTGTATCACTTTCCCAAATTTATATTTGATCAACACTGGCATCTCTTTGCTATGGTTTGCAGGACAGTCTCTGCTATTCACCCAGAGGTAAGAGGCCAATTGGGCACTAAGGCTAGACAAGGTACAATCCCAGCTAATCGCCTCAGAATACAAGACACATTGTATAACCTAGTAGTTCTAAATAAAGCCACAGAGAAAGTGAGGGGGAAGTTATCATCAATTCTTAACATTTTATTTCTTTACTGGGTTAAACAAGGAGCCGAGAAAACCTCTGCCCCAAAGTACAACAGAACTGAAAGCATTACAGGTACAGAGACTATTGAACACAGAGAGTAGTAGGATAATATTTTTAATACAACTGAATTATAGCATGGTTTTGTTTTTTATTTATTTTTTTGTTTTTTGTCAAACCATCTTGGAAAATAAATGTAATAGGAACTAGTGCAAAAAAGTTCTAAACATGAAGCACAGTGTATAAAATGGCATAAGAAAACTGTCCCCTCAAAGGACACAGTCACTTTCTTATGACAGAGGGGAGAAGAGAGAGAAATAGAGAAAGGGGAAAAGAGGGTATAGAGAAAGCAAGGGGAAGGAGAAGGCAGAGAGAAAAGAAAGCTGGAAAGAAAGAGAAATTGGGCAGGGGGGAGTAGAAAGAATATTTTTACTTCAGCAGTATGTTTTTTTTCACCTCGCCACCATGTACTGTAAAAGGACCTATTGCAGGTCTGAGCTCAGTAACCACCAATATTTCACAAGCACTTGAGAAGGGTTTGGTCACAACCAACCTTTTTCACAGACACACAAGTTCATCCCACTGGGGCTTACTTGATCACCAATGACGTTCTCTTGCCCCACTCCATGTGATTCTCCCAGAGCTATGCTCTCCAGTGCTTGGCCCCAGTTATCAGCAAAGGGTTGGAGAGGGCATGTGTGGTGCATGAGCTGTAGCTGCAGAAGCAGCGTCTCCTGTGCTTGGGATGGAAGAGTCAGGAGGATTGTATAAGAAATGTCTTCCTCAGGATCCATATTAGATTTTCCCCATCCCACCCCTTAAAAAAAATTATTGGAAAACCTGATGCCTGCTCTTCCCACTTTCAAGACACCAGCTTTGTGGTTTATCCACTGGAACAGTGTGTTTAGTTTCTTCCCCCTTTTAAACTCCTCTAAGTGTGTGGGGGAATCTCTGGTTTTTAAAAGGCTGCCCCTCTCTGTGGTATGTGAGTGGATGGGGTTAGAAGGTGTTGGATTGATTTTTAATTTGGAAAACAAAATCAGAGGTTGTTTAGTAGAGTGGTTGGGGGCAGTCAGCATGAGGTCAGGTTTTGGAGGAGTAAGAAGTAATGCCTCCTTGAAGTTGATAGCATCTCAGTTACACACTTCTCAGTCAAGAACGTGCAGAAGCAATTCCCCAGGTAGGTTATCTTGGATTAAATGAACATAATCACTGTAAAACAAAAAACTCAGACTCAGTTTTGCTGCTGACCTGCTGTACCTGGAACTTCAAAGAATTGGGATAGATGATGTTTTAATTAAATATTTAATAACTCAGACATACAGTACATGTACTCTAGCAGGAGAAAATCTTATTCAGTCATCCAGTCTGTCTCTTGCAAATGGACTGGGAGCCCAGTGAGTAGTGCCACCATTGCCCTGCATTGAGATTTGGGTGAAGATCACTAGAACTGATGGTTATATATTGAATGAGACTCAGAAGTTCTTTACAAGCTGGGTTCCATCAGATGCTTGAGAAAGATACCTGATTAGGTGATTGTGCCCTATAGGAGGGATTTGGAGTCTAGATATTCGGTTCCTTAGGATGGGGTATGCAGGATCAGGTTAGCAGATAAGTCTAGCACAAAAAGTAGCAACACCTCAAAGTATCAGAATAGAATGGAAATGTATCTGTGCAGTTCTGGAAAACACCATCATGTCAATTTGTTCATAAGCAGTTGCTGCTGCCTTGTTCACTCAGAGATGAGGAGAGATTCACTGATACTTGCTGGAAATCAGACTATTAGGCTGCACCCATTGGGCTCCTCTCTGGGAAGCATATGGAATACTTTATTTTACATGAGGAAAACTTTAAAATATACCAAATAAATGTATTCCGAAATGTGTCAACTTTCTTCTGAGGGAGACTACTGGTGGGTCCTTGGTCAGTGAGTTCTGCACATGGTTTATAAATCATGTCCATGTGCTTGGGGCATGTCTGCTGGGGATAGGTTAGAAATCTAAAACTGAAGACATTAAAATTCCATCAACATTTAAAAGTAATCAAAAATTTTTAAAAATGTCCCTATTTGAAAATGATTTATGCATTGTACATGACCCCCATGTTTACCTCCCTTCATCACAGAAGGGAGCCCTGAAAGGCTGGAGGAGGTGCTGTCTCCTTAAGAATTGCACCAGGAGTAGCTTGACAATCTAGGGCAGGGGTGGGCAAACTTATTGGCCTGAGGGCCACATCGGGGTTCCGAACCTGTATGGAGGGCCGGGTGTAGTGTATTAAATTGCTCCCCATAGGAATGTGCTACTTATGGTGTACTACTTACGGCTGCCAGTCCTGGTGTTCTGAGCAGCATGGTAAGGGGGTGGGGAGCGGGGGGTTGGATAAGGGGTAGGAGGTTCCAGGCGCAGTCAGGGGACAAGGAACAGGGGGCGGTTGGATAGGCATGGGAGTCCTGGGGGGCCTGTTAGAGGGCAGAGGTGTGAATGGGGTCAGGGCAGTCAGGAGACAGGGAGAAGGAGGGGTTGGATGGGTCGGGCGTTCTGAGGGGGCCAGTCAGTGGAATGGGGCAGATAGGTGGCGGGGGCCAGGCTGTTTGGGGAGGCACAGCCTTCCCTAGCCAGGGTGTAGTGTATTAAATTACTCCCCATAGGAACGTGCTACTTACGGTGTACTACTTACAGCTATGAGTCCTGGTGCTCCATAAGTAACACATTCCTACAGGGAGCAATTTAATACACTACACCTGGTGGCTCTTGCAGCTGTGCTGCCCAGCAGGAGCTCCGAGCCCCGCTGCCTAGAGTGCTGGCAGCATGGTGAGCTGAGGCTGCGAGGGAGGGGCCGGGGGCTAGCCTCCCCGGTCGGGAGCTCAAGGGCCGGTCAGGATGGTCCCATGGGCTGGATGTGTGGCCCGCAGGCCGTACTTTGCCCACCTCTGGTCTAGGGGCAGCACAGAGGATCTGAGTTCAGGTTCCACACTAACCAGGCCAATGGGTTATGAGACTGCTCATTCACTTTTGTCTATCCTTTCCTAGCTAGAAGGATGGTGTATGGCTGTGACGTGAGACCTACCTAAGGGAAAAAATGGCTAGAGAGCCTGGAGGACTGCTCCCCAAAATGTAAGAGGTCAGAGCAAATGTTGGTAAATACACTTGAGACTCATCTAATGGAAAGCCCTCTGAGTGCAAAGTAAGTCCAGTCAGTCTGTAGTAGTAGGATTTTACGTTTGTATTAATATAAGTTAGAATGAAGAATAAAGAATAATAATGTAGCATGTATTAAATGTATTGGTGTATGATTTGATCATATCCTGCCAGTCACCCTTTTTGAATAACAGAAAGTAATGGCCTAATGGGCCAATGGGCAGAGATGCATCAGCCAGAATCTGTGTTTGGACTGATTTCAAGGCAGTGCCAGACCTTTGAGGGTCACCAATTTGTTGTAGGTTTAGCATTTTAACATAAGTAAAAGAATGCCATGATATTTTTTCTTTTGCATTGCAATTTGATGCTCCTGTTCAAAATGTTCTGTGTAAATTAATTCTGTTTTGTGTGTGAATGAGGAATGTATCTGTTAAGAGATAAGTGTGAAGGCCATCGCTGAACCAGATGTACAAGGGAGGAATCAGAAACAGATGCAAGGGCGTCAGGAGGCTGCAACATGCCCCTATTGAAATGTCAGAGGAGGGCAGATTGACGAGTCTAAAGATGAGACAGACACCTATCAATGAGGACGAGACAGCTGTGATAAAGAATGAGAAGGACAATTTAAGAAAACAAGCACTCGTCAAACAACAATTGATTACGGCATGACGGAGCAAAACTCATTGGTCCCAATGAAGGAAAATCATTATATAAACAGGGTGCCTTGCCATGAAATTTTGGGTTCGTCCTGCCAAGACTTCCCCGGAGAATCGTGTTGCGACCGACGGAACCCGGCTGCTCCCTACTGGTGATCAACCTAGCTGGTAAATATAACATCGAGTGGCGGGACAGTGTGTGTGTACGTGTGTGCGGTGTGATTGAATACATATGCTAATTGTTGTATCTTCAATAAACGCGGCATGTTGCCTTTTCCCCTGAAAAAGATCCCATGTGCTTCTTATAAGCATAACAAGTCCTGGGAAAGAAGGGTCAATGGTGGGCTTCCTCAGCTTTACACTGCTACTTCTGGCTAGGGATGGCAGAACTCTTGGATTGGAGCTATAGGAAAGGTGCAAATCTTCAAGGATTTCAGTGTTCTTGTAAGAATGATGGAGACGAACTATACAGCCCATGGACCTTATTCTCTACCTGCTCACACCAGTGTAAATCAGGGGTAGCTCCATTACAGTCAATGCAGATACATCAGGGTAAAAGCAGTATGAGTGAATGGAGAGTCAGGCCCCACGTGTTCAACAGCATCACAGCTCCTGTCTGACAGCTACGCAATTTGTATCAGGTTCTTCCAATGAAAGATTAAATAAAATCAGAAAGATGGTGTCTACACTTATCCATACAACTGAGGAGATACCATTTATCCCACTTCTCATGTGTCAACTGACTTTTTGCTCCAATCGCTCCTTAAACTATACTTTCCAAAAGGCCTTTCAATTTTAATCCACCAAAATAAAAACTCTTAAATGAACAAATTACATTTTTAAGATGGGCCCTGCTCATATTGAGTTGTGTATCTGAGCTCTACTGTCTTTCTAATTGAGCCAGTATGCAAGGCCTGTATCATCCTCTACATTCCCCTACCATACTGTGAGTAAATGACAATAATCACCCAACAAGAGCACTCTCTAAGGAGCAACATAGGTCTGAGAATAATCTTAATGAGCTGCCAATAAGTTACTGCACCTCTGAAATGTAGAACAAAGCAACACTGACATGGAAAGGAAGGATCCACACAATCCTTATACACATATGCCAATATCTGAAGGCTGTAAATAGGGACCACTTGAAAGGAAAAATAGAAATCCTTACCTTCCCATTGACTAGACACCTCTATCGTCCCACTGAAATGCATTAGAATAGATTTTTTGGAAAGGTCAGCATGAAAAGATTGTAACATTTTGGCTAAATATTGGAGACTGTCCTTCCTAACCCACATGGAAAATAATTTAATAGAGAATTCTGTCCCTGTTATTAGAATTCTTTAGGATGGTTCCAACAGTCTATAGAAAGGATCCCATCTTCTATTAAATTATATAGGTTTTTACAGTGAGTTCCATAAAATCCTACTAAATTTCTGTAGAACTCTACTGCTATCACCCATAATTAAATTCTATTAGACATTTCTTTATGGTAAATACACAGATGTGGTGGCTAGGTATAATATTTTCCTTTGTTATAAGCCACTGTAAAGTTTTCTAGTTAGAGACTATTATAAAAAGCATAGCAATAAAGTCTGAACACAAACTAGCGACCCTCCCTAGCAGAAGTCATCATGGAATGTTCCACAATCATAACCCTTAATTTCAAGTGCAGCACAAGAAAACCATGATGGTGAGAAAAAGTGAGGGGTGTTTAGAAATGGAATGTGCCACCATACTGCTAATCAGGTGCCATGTTTGTAAACTAGCAGCAACCGAAGTGGTAGCTATCATGAGTGAAGTTTTCTTTAAGATGGGGCAAAGGGAACTGCCTCCTTCCAAATATTATCTGGGGTGCTGAGGGGCAGTGGCTGAACTGTCCTAACATCTTCCACTGAAGCAGAGCAAAAATATATTCAATAAAATCACTTCAAGGTGTTTTCTGAGTTTACCAAGTTACTTGATGTGTTCTGCTTTAGTCATCAGACTCCTTCAAAATATTTTCTCTAATCCAGTGCCTGGATGAAGATGAGACTCCCTGGGAATCCTTCATCTGGGGCTGCAGGGTATCCATATTTTCACAAGAAAGAGGTTCAGGTAATGAGTCAGCTCTGTCAGAGGAAACAAAGCCTTTTTTCAGATTTTTCTTTATTTTTAGATAATTTTATAGAATTTGTACTTTACTTTAAGTGCAAAACCCAAAACAAATAACCCAGCTAGATCCAGATAGAAAATGGGCAGCTGTTTCACGAGCTTTCCTTTCACAACTTTACCAGTGCACCTGAGTCATGACCTGCTGCTCTCCCTGCTAATTCAGGCCGTGGGCTTCTCCTGAGTAGAACTTGCCAATAATGCCAAATCATATGGTGGCTAAGTATGTGAATAAATATTCACCAGGTCTATGTGTCCTGTGGAAAAGTAAGAGAATCCTGGCTAACTCTACCCCATCAGATCCCCACATTGACTCAGACAGACCCTATAGGGGAAAGGAAGCACTTTGCATGCATCTGTAAGGAACTACTGCTGTGAGAACAGGTTCTTTCTCTCAATAGAGCAGAGCTCAGTTTGCATTGTGGGGAACACTTGATTTTACATATCCACACCAATGCATGGAGTCTCTCTCCAGAGACAAGAATCCAAGTCACTGAACTGGAAGGGAAAGTAAGTAGCATCTTGATTCTGAATTCATAGTAAGATAAGTCCATTTGGAATCAGTGTTTTCTCAGCACACATCTGGCTGTGCTGAAATCTGCTCCAGAGAGGTTTCTCAGCCTTGGAGCCCCTGTTGAGTTATGTGGGACATATATGTTTGTGCATACATTCTGCAGAGAGACTCATGCTCTCTCCTCTTTCCTTATCTCACATGCTAAATAGTACCAGGACTAGTGAGAAACATTGTTATAATGTAAGCAATGTAAATGGGCTTTATTGAGCCAGGGTTACAGTCTAAGTAAAGGGGAGCATCCCACTGCATACCAGAGAGAGGACTAGCATAGACAGAGGTTTATTATGAGTGTAATGTCACAGTCAGACCAGAAAGAGGATTTTATCAGACAGCCTTATAATGATGAAATGTAATAAACATGGCTTCCAGCTGCTCAGTCCTGTTCTGAGAGCAGCCCAGCCTGGATTCATTTAACTAGACTGGCAAAGTGTTGAATACAGCATATGGTGCACTAAAACCACAGAACTTACTGACAACAGCCTGGACCTGTTAGAGAAAATAACTCTTTTCAAAAGTTTGTTTCTGTGAAGATACAACTCTTTCCCCCCAATCACCCTCGGTACCAAGTAAGTTCATGGGCAGAGAGAAAGAACTAGCACAAAACAGCATAGTCAGGGGACAGTCCTGACCCTGCCAGGCCAATGGAAACCCAGCACTAGGGTGACCAGATGTCCCGATTTTATAGGGACAGTCCCGATATTTGAGGCTTTTTCTTATATGGGCTCCTATTACCTGTCCCGATTTTTCACATTTGCTGTCTGGTCACCTTACCCAGCACCAGGCTTCCCTGAATTTCCCTCATGCCATGCAGATGGGATGGCCTTCCTGTTGGTGGAATAGCAGACTTTTATTTGTGAATCTTATGGGAGACCATAACCTGAAAAATTATTTGGCTCTCATTTTAATTCCACGGCATAGCTATGCTGCAAGGCCTCTTTAATTACTGTATAACTCTCTAGCATTCAATAGACTAAAATTGTGCAATTACATGGTAGTTACATGCTCCTGTAGGTTTCTTACTAATTACACTTATGGCAAGGTTTGTTGAAAGCCTCAACACCTACAATTGGACCTAGATTTTTAAAATGGCTTAGCACCCCTCTGCTCCCACTGTTCTCAAATCATTTGCTGGGATGTAGTAAGTTACTTGCCCAATCAAGGCAAGCAAATGATCAGCACTTACCAAGTAAATAAGGAACATTTGGAAAATATTTTGTGTACTAAAGGTGAAAGAATGAGAGGGTTGAACTCTATTTGCTCACATTGTTACGTGGTCACTCCACTATCCTTCAGAAGAGGGTATCTTTGCAGAACTCTGCTCTGATTTAGCATTGGTCATCAAGGACCAAACAGGAATGCATCTGCATTCTGTGCCAACAAGATGGTATTACAATCAAAGGGTAGTGGCATTTCTCACAGTAACTATGTCATCTGGAAACTAGAAAGCGGTCTCAGGAAAGTTACAGTGGGTGGTGGATAGAAGGAATAAAGCAAATGGAGAAAGGACAGTGGCTTGATCTAAGTCACAAACCATGACAATCCTGAAACAGGTGCCAACGTACTTTGTAAAAGAGGTGCAGTTCATCAATTCATATTGATTAAGGTCAGAAAATGTCTTGAAGCATATAGTGTATTCCAACAAAACCCTACCCAACCTCCTCTAGCCCCATTCCATGTCCACAAAACCCTATCTATTCTATTTTAGTTCAGTCAGACAGCATTTCTACACTTGGCACTGAGCTGTGAACTGGTGGATAAAGGCCTGTCCTGAAAATGTAGGCAGCTTCTGTGGCAGATTCTCTCTTTTCTTCAGATTCAGGTTGTGTACCCCCAGATTTGGGGGACTGTAAACAAGTCACATAATACAGACCTACACAAAATTTTCTTATATCAATATGTGGCTTCCTTTTATCATATGACACATGTAGGGCCTGATTCTCATTTACCCTAAGGATCTTTCACACTGTCCTGGCAGTATAAAAGGCTCTGGCACGGTAAAGGGGCTTTAAGGTGGGCATAATTACATTTACACCCATTTTATGGTTCCTTTAGATTGCCTTAGTATAAATGAGATTCAGGCCCACAGTCTTTATGGGATTACCTAGCATTCACAGAGAGCAGAAATGACAAGAAAAAAAAAATTGAAACAGGCCACTATGCCCACCTGGGCTGAGCAGTACTCAGAGTTTTCTGCTTGGTGTCTGACCTGAACAGAATCAGAGCAGACATTGAACAAGTTTGGTGACTCAGGATCATGTGCTGATGTGCAAACTGGTCTGCTCTTCTCCATCCTATTGTATTGTTTAAAGCAGGGGTAGGCAAACTATGGTCCATGAGCCAGATCCGGCCCGCCAGCCATTTTAATCTGGCCCTTGAGCTCCCATGGGGGAGTGGAGTCTGGGGCTTGCCCCGCTTGGGTTCTCTAGCTGGGGAGAAGGGTCAGGGACCGTTCCAAATGGCTCCCGGAAGCAGTGGCATGGCTCCCCTCTGGCTCCTAAGCGTAGGGGCAGCCAGGGGCTCCACTCTGCCCCCGCCCCAAGCGTCACCCCCGCAGCTCCCATTGGCTGGGAACCACAGCCAATGAGAGCTGCAGGGGTGGTGCCTGCAGATGGGGCAGTGTGCAGAGACGCTTGAGGTAAGCATCACCCGGAGCCTGCAGCCCTAGCCTCTCCCTGCGCCCCAACCCCCTGCCCCAGTCTTGATCCCCCTCCCACCCTCCAAACTCCTTGGGCCCAGCCTGGGGGAGCACCCTCCTGTACCCCAAATCCCTCATCTCCAGCCCTACCCCAGAGCCCACACCCCCAACCAGAGCCCTCACCCCCTCTCAATTATGTGAGCATTCATGGCCTGCCATACAATTTCTATTCCCAGATGTGGCCCTCGGGCCAAAAAGTTTGCCCACCCCTGGTTTAAAGATTGACTCATCCTATCTCTGAAGTAGACACTTGGAATTAGGTGGCCACTCAAACCTTAACAAGTTTAGTGTCCTTAAAACTTCCTGTGAAGTTTAGTTTCCTTAAAAAATGAGTCAGAGTCTGTTATCCTGATACAAAAACATGCTTGTGCATGTTCCTTTGGCCTAGTCATCTGCTCAAGTCATCATAGCTACCACAAAGGCTGGTTTCAAATGCCAAGGCAAAAAAATCCCAAGATCAAAAAGGTCTGATTCATATTTGCTAAACTGTTGCACATATCTGTTCTTACATCAGAGTGAACCAAACTGCAAATACATGGTAGCTGTGGTGAATATTCACACAAGGTCTGTCCTAGCCACAATGGGTGCAAACAGCAACAGAATCTGTCTTGAGAAGTGTCCCCAGGATGTGCCCTGAAAACTAGTTGTATTAGCCCTATTACACAGTTTTAGCCCGATAGCCAATGGGTCTGTTTGGCGCTATGAGAATGGTGTTCACAGGCTTTATGCATTCAGGACTTTGGTAATGCACGGGAAATAATAATATGTAAACATCATCCAAAATTCTGAGGTTCAAGTCAAATAAGAATCCAAACATTCAGCTGCTTTTCCGATCCTCTTTGGTCTGGAAATGGGCTGGAAATGTCAGAAAATCCAACTTTCCCATGAGATTTCTGGTACTTCCTTCTTCCAGCCAGGCAGGAAGTAGCTTTTCTCATGGTGTTTTGGTTATTTCTGCTTCAATTCAACAGAAGCCAGGAAGTACAAAAGTATTATAAATCCTGAACTTTATGAAATTCCTTTGACCTCCAGACAGGTCTGGGCTTGGTTTGAGATTTGACAGAAGAACCAGTCTAATTCTGATTTTAGTTGGTTTGCCTGACCCCTAGTTACAACCACTCAGCCACTGAATATGCTGTCTCAGGTGGTGGGATCTAGATCTTAATTTTTCCCTAAATGAGCCATGCAAGATGAATAATAAATGCTCCCGGTCACTGTGACCTGGAAAGAGGGAGAGCATCTAACTGTGCACAATATTCTTTTCTGTCTCCTTGTGCTTCACTTCATACTGATGTTGGGCAACAAGTTCATCTTGCCTTCCCCCTCCAAAGTGAGCTTTGTCTTCACTAATATTTGACCCTCAACTCCTCTCTCATTCCTGATTAGTTTGTCTTTGTTTCCAGCCAGGACCCCAGGCATTCCTTCCTAAAATGTCATTCGCTCCTCCTAATGATATCATCAGCCCATTACAGTAACATCACTGCGAGTATGAGAGAAATCACCCTGAACGTGGGCTCTGCAGGAGGAAATATCAGCTATAAAGGGACATAGAAGGGGTGGAGGGGTGCCACATGCCTCAAATTACAACATTCCCTATGAGTATAAATATCAGTCCTCGGGCTGGAGAATTTGAAAGGTCAGAGTTAGAGGTGGGATTCTATATCTGGATGGGGCTGAATTCCAGTCTATGACAGTGTTTGGACAAAAAGTTGAGTCAATCTAAGCTGTTGCTAATCAATATCTTGCCAGGCTGAGTGTGGCTGTTCCAGCAGGACTTCCAGGAGTCGTATGATCAGTGCTGCACATAGTGCACATGAAACCTCTCTTCCTCACCTGTGCTTTATTAGCTGGTGGCATTTTATTTGGGAAACTATTTCCCTATGGGCTAGATTTCTCCAGTCCTCTTCCCACATGCTGTACGAGTTCATAACTGGGAAACTTTAGAGGGTGCAAGTTGGGGCTTTTTATCCATTTGTTACCATCCCTGGCCCCACTGCAAACTAGTGCAGTCAGCTCTGCCCCTGCAGAGCTGCTCACTGTGACATGACACTTCCATCTCCCTCAGCCTAAGCACTAAGTATGTGACATCTGCCTCTTGCAGATTCTTGTTTCCCTAACTGCTGCCCTCTCCAAACTCAAACAAGCTGTTAGAGAAAACAAAGTACAGGAGTTTAAGAAAATTCTGGGGACACATTGGGGAGTGAAGTGTTAAGAACTCTGGGAATATAATTTCCTGTTCCATCCCACACTACATCCATCTCTCTACTTACTGCCAACATCCACAGGGGATATTCTTTATCTTCAGTGTATTGAAGGAAAAGAGTGGCACAGACAAGGAAAGGCTGATTGAGGTAAGAAATACAACCCCAAATGGCACACACAATGCCGTGTAATACATCTTCCACCCCAACAACTTAGTCTTAGAAATGGATCTTGTCTGTTGGCAAGAGAGTGAGCCTAACACCATGCTACCCAGACAGAGGGGTCACCAGGTCACACTAAGGACCTAAGACTGTCCCTCAGCAGGGAAAGGTTTGAGGAGAAGTTAGCTGGGGTTTGTTTTGAGGTGTTTGAGTTGCTGTACATGCCACCTAGCAGCTTTGGTGATATATGATGGTGAGGTTTAAAGACTGGGGGTGGGGGTGGGGAAGGAATAATGGATAAACCAATTTCTTGAACCCATTGCACTGAATTATCCAGCTGGTATAAAAAATAGGGGCACCACATGAGACACCTCATAGGTGGCAGGGAGAGCAGTGGCATTTCCATGGGGAGAACTCTTTCAAAGGGACCCTCTCCCATCCCAGCCCCCCTCCCCTTTTCTATACCTCTTTGCGCTAGCTCCCAGAGCCTCTCCCAGGCAGGATGCACACAGCTGAAAGGCTGTTGTTAACTGAACCCTTCTCAAAGCTGAGTCCTGCAGCCCTGTGCGCATTAAAGACTCTTCATCACGGGGATGCCCCGTGGCGAGCAGCTCTTGGGGGTGTGGCTAGGGGTGTGTGTGTGTGCATCACCCCCAATCCTGTGCCTCCCATTGGAGGAATAGCGTGTGCCCCCCTTGGCAGGAAAAGAGCTGGCACTCTGCTTGGACGTTTCCTTTCCCCTCTGGGTCACTCATCTCTTGTTATGCTCTCATCCATGGCAGGCAGGGCCTCCAAGCTCAGCCCCCTGCTGGCAGTCCCCTCACTGCTGTGCACGCTTGAGAAGGACACCATGGTGTGGAGAAGCATAAGGACCAGGACGCACAGTCTGATTTTGCTGTTGCTGAGGCGAGACCCTGCGGAGACAGGCAGCAAAGATGGTGGGTGGGGTTGGTGGTACTGGTGGTGGTGGTAGAGGTGATAGTGATGCTGCTGGTGGTGATGAAGGTGGGGGTCATGACGGTGGTAATGGAATGACTCCGACTCTGTGGATTTGGGGGACGCATTGTAGTTGCTGTCTGGTGGGTGGTCACAAGAGTCCCATTGCACATCGCAGCACTTCGCTTCCTCATTGGATAATTGGTTCTCTAGCAACCCTGGCAAAACATAACAACAGATGGTGAGAATCAGTGAACGTGCAGGGGAAGTCCAATAGAGAGTAAACCATAGGGTCTGCCAGAAAATCCACCTGCAGTAGGAAAAAAAGGTTTCAGTTCTGATTGGCTGCCTGCTCCTGGACAACTTTCAGCCTAAGGACTGGCACCCCAAGCACCTTCATTTGGGCAGATTTTCTCTGGGACTAAGTCCCTAGGCCACATTCCTCCAGAGAAAAAGCAACCATGGTCCAGGTCCACTTTATTCCAAGATCCAAGGACCATGTGTAATGATATTTTGGGACAAAGCTGTGAACATCTCAGGCTGTGTATTTATCGGATCTTACAAACTATAGGATCAGGCCAGGTTCAGTCATGGATGGGAGAACTGCCAGGAAAACCTAGTGCTAGGTAGGTGGCAGGATGGAAAGTTTGTACTGCCCCCAGGGCCGGCTCTAACTTTTTTGCCGCCCCAAGCAGCAAAAAAAAGTGCCGCCCCGCTGTAACACGCCCCCCCCCCCACCGAGTGCTGCGCCGCCAAACCGCACCCCCACCGAGCGCCGCCGAACAACCGCCTCCCCCTGGCCGCGCTGCCGAACACCTCCCCCACCCCCCCGTGCTGCTGAACCCCCCTGCGCAGAGCGCCACTGAACACCCCCTGCCGAGTGCTGCGCCGCCGAACAGCCCCCGCCCCCGTGCCAAACACCCCCCGCGCTGCGCTGCTGAACCCCCCCCCCGTGTGGAGGGCCGCTGAACAGCCCCCGTCCCCCTCCACGCTGCCAAATACCCCCGCCCCCCGCGGAGTGCCACGCTGCCGAAACCCCCGCCGAGCGCTGCGCCGCNGTGTAGATTTTCCAAGAGTCATACACATAAGGGTATTTTCAAACTGGACCACTCCAAAGGTCCATCAAGCCAACTCTCCAGTCTCCAGCAGTGACCAATGCTGGACACCTCAAAGGAAGGTGTAAAATCCCTATAATGATTATTATTGTGCAGTATTGTCCCAGAGGTAAATTCCTTCCTGACTCCAGCTGGTGAGCAGTTTACATCCTGAAGTGTGAGGATCAAGAGCCCGGGTAATTTTATCTTACCTATCAGAGGGGTAGCCGTGTTAGTCTGAATCTGTAAAAAGCAACAGAGGATCCTGTGGCACCTTTGAGACTAACAGAAGTATTGGGAGCATAAGCTTTCGTGGGTAAGAACCTCACTTCTTCAGATGCAAGTGAGGTTCTTACCCACGAAAGCTTATGCTCCCAATACTTCTGTTAGTCTCAAAGGTGCCACAGGATCCTCTGTTGCTTTTTACAGATTCAGACTAACACGGCTACCCCTCTGATAGGTAAGATAAAATTACCCGGGCTCTTGATCCTCACACTTCAGGATGTAAACTGCTCACCAGCTGGAGTCAGGAAGGAATTTACCTCTGGGACAATACTGCACAATAATAATCATTATAGGGATTTTACACCTTCCTTTGAGGTGTCCAGCATTGGTCACTGCTGGAGACTGGAGAGTTGGCTTGATGGACCTTTGGAGTGGTCCAGTTTGAAAATACCCATATGTGTATGACTCTTGGAAAATCTACACTAGTTCCAGCCACTGGGGAGATTTGTGGATATTACCAATCCTGCCTTACACTTTATTCTGAATGGTGTTAATAAGAGGTAGCTCATTGTTAGTTAGAATGGCCTCTTCCTCTTCTGCTTCACTGTTAAATCTATTTAATCTTCTACATCCATTTACCTGTTGTTTAGGTGGAATCCTTTATTCATGGAAAACATGCCATTTCTCTTGGTTCAGATGGGCATATCTCATGGGCAACATTGCATTTTATAAATGTATTTTAATTGCCAATACATACCAAACAATGCTTTAACCAGTGCTAGAAATGTTCCTGTATGCCCCTAAATGAAGATTTTACATTCATCTTTTAGCTGGTTAGAGCTGAACTTTGCAAAACTCTCAGAATCAAAGGCTAGCTTGCGTGTAGCTTGTAACTTAGGCTCCGCTTGTGCCTGCCTCAACATTCATACTCCATGTGTGCCATAAACTCTGGCTTTGACGTCTATCAGGCTTATCAACAGCAGCAACTCCTCTAGTGCAAACAGCATAGGCAAGGTCTGCCTGCCCCAAAGGAGTCAAAACCATGCAATAGTGCGGGAGAGGAAATACCCCTCAAGAACTGGCTAATGGAGATGCCCCTCCCCACCAGAGAAAATAGATTAATAGTTTCTAAGACCAGAGAGGACCATTGTGATTATCTAGTCTGACCTCCTGGATAACACAGGCCATAGAACTTCCCCAAAATAATTCCTAGAGCAGATCTTTTAATAAAACATCCAATCTTGATTAGAAAATGATCAGTGATTGAGAATTTACCACAAATCTTGGTAAATTGTTCCAATGATTTGTTAATAAAGCTTTCCTCTTTGTGGGACTAGTCCCCTTTCCTCCTAAGCTTCATTGTTTGCTTTTTCCCGTTGTTTCTTTCCCACTGCCCTCAGTGGTCTGATCTGCGGGCTCAGCTTGAGAACCGAAGAGCAGGCCAGACGGCTCCCTCTAAGGCTCCATATCCACTTGTCTCCTTGCTCACTCTGCCACATCCCCATCTCAGGTATATGCACAGTAAGCGGAAATTGGTGAAAAGTTTCTTGGAAACAGAGATCTCATGTTTTTCACAGAAAATGGTCAATTTCCCATTTTCCATGCAATCCATGACAACAACAGCAAGAAACCAGCATCCCCAGTGCACATATCACTATAATATCTAGGCATTGAATACAAAATTAAGACATATATTAAGGACCACATCCAACACTTATTGAAGTTTAATAGAAAGATTCCCATGTTGTTCAATGAGAACTGGGTAAATCTTTGTGTGTGTTGAAATGAATCTTGTTCTTCTACATTCAGTTTCCTTACTTGGAATTTTACAAGAATCTTTTACTCTTTTGTCAGCCCTCATTTGTACAGAGAGGATATTATTAGTATTTGTTTATACAATGGTAGCACCACAAGACCCCCCTTAGGAACAGGACCCCTTTGTGTGGGGGGCTGCACAGACACATAGGAAGACATTCACCCTTTCCCAGAGAGCTTACAGTCTAAGCCAGGGGTGGCCAAACTTACTAATGCGCCAAGCTGCATACAACAATCTTCAGAAGTTCAAGAGCCGGGGCGCACCTGCTGGGTCTCAGGGCTTCATCCCCACAGGAGGTCCCTGACAGGGCTTGGGGCTGCAGCCCCGCTCCTGCTGGAGCCCTGAGCCCTGGCAGGTGTGCCCTGTGGGGCTGAAGCCCTGAGACCCACCCCCTGCACTGGGCAGAAGCCCCTATCCCACCACCCCGCTGCAAGGCAGAGGTCCCGAGCTCCTCCACCCCTGTTTGGTAAGTGGAGAATGGGGGAGGAGGGGCCTGGGGATCTCCATGAGCCTCACCTTAACAGTAAAAGAGACACATGTGTCTTGCGAGCCACAGTCTGGCCACCCTGGTCTAAACTGAAACAAGACACAAGAAATAATTATAACAAACACTAGGATGGAAGGGAGAGGGAGGATGAAGGTAGATTAGATAAGTGTGCCATATGTACAATTTGAAAGACTTTCGCAGAAGACTGGGTTCACTGTGATCTCCTCTGAGAGGTAATTCCACAGTCAGCCACCCTCTGCTGAGAAAGCTGATTCCTGGTATCCCATGCTCTATCATCCATTCAATTCAAGGTGCAGTTCAATGGAAGAGGTGAGCACTTTCACAACCCAAATCGGAATGTCTAATAGGACACATTGTGACATAATCACACATGATGTTGGTCAACACAGAACACCCAAAAGAAGCAAATTCACTTCTGCATGCAAAATCATCAGGATTAGCTGCTCCATGTTAACCCCACAGAGGCCTCACGGAGCGTCTGTCCTACTGTGTATCTGTTTTATCATGCAAACCAAAGTAATGCTGAGTTAGTGATACATGCGCTGTCTGGAATTACCCAGTCCTGGAAGTATCCCACTTACAAGAACCCATTCCCAAGCTCTTTGCTACTCCTTCCCTCTGTCTAAGTATCCCAATACCCAGCCAGAGTCTTAAGGAAACAGCCTAATGTATTCCAGTACAAAGCAGAACAGGTGCCTACAGATATCTCCACTGGCAACCCAGCAAGGGTGTATCAGGCTGAAACTCCTTATCTTACCCTGCAGTATGGGAGGGCATCTTCCTTTTCATTGCTCAGCTGCTGTCAGAGCCCAGGAAAGTGAGGCTTTGCAGAATGAAGTGGAGCAGTT
This sequence comes from Trachemys scripta elegans, assembly GCF_013100865.1. Classification (NCBI taxonomy): domain Eukaryota; kingdom Metazoa; phylum Chordata; order Testudines; family Emydidae; genus Trachemys; species Trachemys scripta. The sequence continues at coordinate 25,592,622 of NC_048306.1, read as the reverse complement.
AACATCAGCTGGGCATGGTTAGACCTGGCTGGGACCCATAGTGAGAAATCATGGCCCTGACAAACAGGGCCGGCTCCAGCTTTTCTGCTGGCCCAAGTGGCAAAAATATAAAATAAAAATTAAAATAAGACGAGCGGTGGCACTTCAGCGGCAGCTCAATTGCTCCGCTTCTTCAGCGGCAATTCGGCGGCAGCTCAAAGAGGAAGAGAGGAAATGAGGGACCCGCCGCCGAATTCCTGCCAAAGACCTGGACGTGCCGCCCCGATACCGGACGGAGTGCTGCTCCTTTGAATTGGCCGCCCCAAGCACCAGCTTCCTACGCTGGTGCCTGGAGCCGGCCCTGCTGACAAGCTAGCTCAGATGGACATTTCCTGTCTCTGCTAGTATGAAGTATTTAGGGACTGGCTGTTGGAGACCCTAGGGTCAGGTGTTGGAGGTTTCCCCGGGGGAAAGACTGAGAATAAGCTCCTATCAGCCTTCTGAATTAGCACAGGCTCCCACAGCACTGAAAGCTCCCATTGTATGATCCAATGGCAAAGAAACTCTATTAGCTCGAACTCCTGTGCTGTGCTAGAGGCTGTGTTATCACTTTTGCTGTGAATGACCAAGAGGCAGCAAGAAAATATATGACACAAAATTGCACAAATCTCCCATGTATCCCAGGGTGAGGTGAAGGCATGCCAGCATTCCCACCTCCTTGGGGCTGCAGAACTTTGTAGCTGAAGTGACTAATTCTGGCCCAAATGCTTCACTTCAATAGGACATACCTAATTCACCAGGAAAAACATAATCTGTAGTATTGCTTAAAGCAGCATCCAATAGATGTTAGACCCCAGTTTTTATCCCTGTGCTATCAGGTGCAACCTGTAGGTCCACTAGTCGCACATTGCTGGTTCTCCTTCTGCTACCAAACACAAGCAGAATGTCATTTGGCATTTGTAATTTAACTTTCCTTTGAAAGGGAAAACAATGCAGGTGAGATTGAGGTGCTGGATTGACAGGTCTAGAGACATGTCTCTGTTTATTCCCACAACAAGCACAAGCTGCAGTAGTGTAAGATTTGACACACACATCTCCCTGATCGAGTCCATTGTTTGGAGGGAACAGGAGGAGGCAGGGCACTGGGGCTTGAAGCAGGACCATTCAGGGGATGGCTGTGGAGGCAGGCCTGTGGCAATGGTAGACTTTAGAAAGGGTGATTAGTTTTCCAAGTTAGTCAAAACCCCAGTTAAATAAATGAGGTGTGACAGTGTCATTGCCTGCAGAGAGCCTCCTTGTGGCCTGGTGGGGAGGGGGTGCTGCACAATCCTGCCTTCGTTTCCCTTTCTCACACCTTTGCAATAAGCTCCTCACAGTCCAAGGTATTCAAAACAAGTCTCCCCTTATGGCTGGGGTCTAATTTATTTAATCCTACGCATGATTTCCAGTGGCCCTTTCCTCCTAACTAAGGGAATTCCACAACCCTCCTTCTGGTGCTTGTGTTGTGTTTCTACCTGGGCCTGTTGACAACACCATCCACACTGGTTCCACCCAGGCTGGCAATCAAGTCTTTCCAGAACATAACTCAATAGTGTCCCTCCACTAGTGATCCAAAAGAAACAAAGTCTTCACTCCAGGCTCCAGCTGGATCCAATCCTTTCTCCCTGCGGGGGGAGGGGAGGTGTCTCTCTTCCTCTCTGTATCCAGCCCCTCACCCCCCAGTCCTTCTTCGGGGCTCTGGCCTCCCCCTGGTGCCCCAGTGTCCCCTGCAGGAGTTTTCCTGCTCTCTGCAGCCTGCAGGAGCCTTTAACTTCTTCCTGCTCTTATCTTTTCCCCAGAAGGACTGGTTGGTGATATTACTCACAAATCACAGGACCTTCATTTTCAGGAGGTGAGCTAATTGTGTCACAGTTGGGGTTGGGCCTATATCCCCTTAAAGGGGCTGGCCGTCTGGGACATGAAGCCTCCATCATTGCTATTAGAAATCACTGGGACCAAGACCTTAGTAGGATTCCAGCAAGGTTTCCGTGAACAATGAGAACATAAACCATTATATTAGACCGGATTAAAAAAAAAGCGATAAGAGAAGTAAAACCTCATGGTTCAGGGCCAGCAATTAAGTAATAGAGGAAATTAAGAAAATTCCTATAGCAGCAGTTTATCCCATAGTTGTCCACTGTGGAGATATCGGAGTCTATTTCTGAACTATGTGGCACTAGTCCAGGGCTGTCCTTACCTATACGCAAATTAGGCAGTTGCATGCTGCTCCAGCCCTTGCTCTGGCTCTTCCCCAGGGCCCCACTCCGCTGCTTCCCACCCCTGCTCCACCCCCACTCCCCTGAGCTCTGCAGCATGACCTGGGTCTGCACTCACCGGTGGCGGGAAGTGCAGACCCAGACCCAGCCGTGCTGCCAGTGAGTGCTGGGGGGTGGTTCCCCCCTGCCCCACAACTCAGTTCTTCCCCGCCCCCCCCGAACCCCGGGGGACACCCCCCCCCGCTTCCTCCCCTGCAGAGGCCCGGGGCCCCACACACAAACCCCACAGGGGAGCTGCGTAGGGCCCCAGAATAGCTAGGGACGGCCCTGCACTGGTCACTGTTAGAGACAGGATCCCAGATTCGATGCACTGCTGCTCTGGTCCAGTGTGGCAATCTCTATGTGCCTATCAGTGCAATATTATTACTTATACAACACTATAGCTATGCATGGCACTTTAGAGAACAAATGAGTGACAGGTCTCTGCCCCAAGCAGCTTGCTGTGGAAATTACACAACATGCAATGGTAATAAATGAAGGAAGGGGGTGTGGGAAGGCAAGGGTTACAGTGGTGGAAGAACAACCATCAGATAAACTGCTAGTGACATGTGCTTGTAGTTAGCGGCTCTCTCTCTCTCTCTCCCTCTTTAAAATGTAGTGTAATACCATTTGGGAACAGTATCTGGAATGACTTCAGGGTGAGGCATAGCATTGGGAAATGATAACCAAATGGGGAATCCATTTAAGAAGTGGGCATTTTGGCAGGGAATGTGATAGCAACAAACTCTAGAGATGGGTCAGTTGCAAAGTCATCTGACAACAAAGGGCCCTCCCCAAGGAACTTTCTTGGAATAAAATATCTCGCACTATGAGGAATCCAAAATACAATTTCTCTATTCTGATGCCTAGGAAAGATTTATTCCTGTCTTCTCCATTAGAGGGTGCATTCATCCCATTCCATCTTGCATTAGCAGGAATCTGCAGGGCCTTTTAGTTCTATTATCAAAGCAGTGGGATAAGAAAAGTAACATTCATACAAATGAAAGCAGACAGGGAGGATGGAGGGCACAGTGTGTTACTACACTAAAATCTGGGTTCAGAGCCTGACTAGGCCACAGGAGAAATAACTTTGTCCTCATAGTAAAATCCTATAAAAGTTAATAGGAAATGATAACTTTTCTAGAGAAATTTTCTGTCATTCTATAGGATTTAATATTTAAGACTGCATCTCATGAAGTCTTTATATCAAGACTGGATGTTTTTCTAAAAATATGCTCTAATTCAATCACAGGTTGTTGGGTTAGGTGCAGGAGTCACTACGTGAAATTCTATGGCCTATGTTATGCCATAGGAAATGTTACCAGAGTCCCAGGGGAGTCAACTGAGGTCACTCAATTAGGGCAAACTGCAAAGAATGGGGCAGACAATTCCCAAAGCTGGTGGATATTCCAATATTTAGATTTACCAAAAACAGCACAAAACAGCTTCTATAATACCTCACTGGTTACCCAGAAGCCAACAATACAGTTCCCTTGAAGTAACCCAGCCTTAGGCCTCCATCCAGACATCCGAGTCAACTATGATGAGGATTACTGAAAATCTTATTCATCATATAAAAAAGTTCTACCAATCCCAAAGATCGGACACATTACCTCCCAGGTTAATGAATATTCCAAATCTGACCCAAACACGTGCTTACAGCTAATTCTTATTAACTAAACTAAAATTTATTACAAAAGAAAAAGAGAGAGAGAGAATAGTTAAAAGATCAGTATACATACAGACATGGGTACAATTCTTGAGATTCAGATTCATGGCAGAGATAGTGAGCTTTGTAGTTGCAAAGAATTCTTTCAGAAACAGTTCATGGGTTATAGTCCAATGTTTATATTCAGGGTGGCCCAGTCAGGACTGGGATCTCAATCCTTATGACTTAGGCTTCCCCTGCATGAAGCCTCAAGCAGATCTGAGATGACAGGATCAGGACCCAAGGGTCTTTTATACAGTTTTCTAGCAGCCATTTGATCATACAGTCCTAGGTGAAAAATAGGCTTTTGATGTAACCTTCAGTTTCCTAAACGTCACCAGTAATTAACTACATGGATTAACACCAAATTATTTATCCATTAGGCAGTCTATCACAAACTTTAAAGAGACATATAGACAATGACATTATTGCATTCAAGATTCATCTAAATGTTACTATTCCCTTTATATCTCTGAATCAATAGCTATAGTGACAGACAGGAACTGTCTGTCTACATGGCTAATTATTAAACAAGATATAAGTAAACGCACACAATTAGTATAATCTCTAATTCTCTAACAATACAGGTTTGCACTTCAAAGTTCTAGCCTATCTCGGAGGGAATAGCCCTAATTACCATTCACATACTTTCTAACGTTTCTTTAATGGTTGGCTTTGGGTCATTTAGCCTGCAGGATGCTTAACCCTTTCTGGCCATGTGTTACACTATGGATAAGATTTGTTGCAATTATATAACAGTGGTAGCAACAATGGTTTGCATAGTTATATTTTAATTAGACAACGTCACAGGAAGTGAGATTAGAAGATCATGATGGTTCCTTCTAGATTTAAAATCTATGAAACAGAGAATTATCTCCCTGTTATATAGCTCCATAAAATAATTAAAAAATATAAAGAAAGGATTTTATTCTTTATAGTATTCTTTACATTTTTACAGTAATTTGTATACAACCTGATTGGCTTTATTCCTATTAAATTCGGTGGGATTTTTTCATAAAGGTTTCATTCTATTCTCCATTGGCTGATATTAGATAACCACTCTGCAGGTTGACATGAATCACTATTACTGTTCTCCCTTCACTAACCCATTCATTGTGATCAGGAGCTGCCGTAAACCTGCAGTGGAGGTGGGGACAATGGAGAGAGTATGGCCAGCTCCAGACTTGATCTCATAGTTGGAGCAGATTCAACTTTCTACTTTGAACATGTCTTGAAGCATCAACTGGAATTAACAGACAGTTTTAGACACTGATAATAGCCCCAATTGAACTAGTATAACAGCAACTTACTGGGAAGCTCCCACGCTTTTCTCATCCTGCACCTGTGTGTGTTCACAGGAATCCACTGTTTCCCTGTGCACAGAGCAGAATATGGTTGAATAAAATAGGAAGTGATTCTTAAATATTTAGGAGCCTGAAAGTGTTGAGTTCAGTTTGCTGTTATTGGGGTCATACCATGTGGCTTAGGGGACCCCTCCCAATCCATGGGTAATGAATAGTGAATGGGTGAACAGTTTGCACATAGCTCATAGGATGAAATTTGTTCATATAAATTCTGGTGTGAATACTAACCAATAGTGTACACATTCACAAAAATCAAGATCTGTCCATGAATGATTCATGAAGAGGAAAAAGATGTCAAATTTGCAGGGAATATCATTCATTATTTGACCAACTCCAGAACAGGTGTCTCTCACCATGAGCATGAACAGCAGATGCATGGCTGAATGTGACATGCTGAAGGCAAATAACTCCTTGATGCAACCCCTCACAAGAGGATGCAAAGATATCACAAATAGCTGATCTGCAAGTCAAGTCTCCATTGCATTCTGTTTACTTTCTGAGCTACACCATAGCTTTGTGCCAAAGGGAGATAGAATTTCTGCACATGGATTCATACAAAAATGAAACTAGACCTGTAAAATAAATATTCTGTGAGGACTGAAGCCACCCAAATGGCACTATCTGCAGTACCAAAGGCAACAGAAAGACCTTCTCTGAAGTCTTTAAGAGGGAGATGGACACAATGGTGGCCAAATGACCCAAAGTTGACATACAGCACTTGAAATCTTGAATGCCTGTAGCAGCCATACACAGCCTGTGCAAAGTCTGTTCTTTTCTATCATGCCAAGGATTTCAGTTAGACAGTAGGGATGGAAAGGGCCATTTAGGATGTAGTCAGCTCACGGCCAGGGCCAGATTGTTTCCCACAGTCTCCCATTCTCCTTGACTTTATCTAGTAATGGAACTTCAATACCTACCCTCAGGAGACTATTTCACAGCTGAGAACAGTATATCCTACCTTGGGATTTGGTACATCATGCCCAGTATATGGATTTGTTAAGAACAAATCACATCAAACCAACTAATATCCCTTTTTGAAAGGGTAACAAGTCTTGTGGATGGGGGAAAGCAGTAGATGTGATATATCACAACTTTGATAAGGCTTTTGATACTGTCTCACATGATCGTCTCATAAGCAAACTAGGGAAATATAGTCTAGATGAACCTACTCTAAGGTGGTTGCACAACTGGTTGGAACACCATACTCAGAGAATAGTTATCAATGGTCAAGTTGGAAGGGCATATTGAGTGGGTCCTGCAGTGATCTATCCTGGGTCTGGTTCTATTCAATATCCCCATAAATGATTTGGATAATGGCATAGACCCATGGAGATTACACTTATAAAGTTTGCAGATGATATCAATGTGGGAGGGGTTGCAAGCACTTTGGAGGACAGGATTAGAATTAAAACTGATCTTGACAAACTGGAGAAATGGTCTGAAATAAATAGGATGAAATTCAATAAGGACAAATGCAAAGTACTTAGGAAGGAATAATGAATTGCACAAACAGAAAATGGGAAATGACTGCCTAGGAAGGAGTACTGCAGAAAAGGATAAGGGGTTATAGTGGACCACAAATTAAATTGGAGCCAACCTGTAATACTGTTGCAAAAAAGCGAACAACATTCTGGGATGTATTAGCAGGAGTGTTGTGATCAAGGTGCAAGAAGTCATTTTTTCACTCTATTCAGCACTGATAAGGTCTCAGCTGGAGTATTGTTTCCAGTTCTGGGCACCACACTTTGGGAAAGACATGGACAAATAGGAGAAAGTCCAGAGGAGAGCAATAAAAATGATGAAAGGTCTAGAAAACATGACCTGTGAGGAAAGATTGAAAAAATTTGGATTTGGTTTGCAGTGTGCCCTTGTTGCCAAGAATGCTAACAGCATATTGGGCTGCATTAGTAGGAGCATTGCCAGCAGATCGAGGGAAGTGATTATTCCCCTCTATCTGGCTTTGGTGAGGCCACATCTGGAGCATTGAGTCCAGTTTTGGGCCCCCTACTACAGAAATGACGTGGACAAATTGGAGAGAGTCCAGCGGCAGGCAACGAAAATGATCAGGGAGCTGGGGCAGAACACTTATGAGGAGAGGCGAGGAACTGAGCTTGTTTAGTCTACAGAAGAGAAGAGTGAGGGGAGATTTGATAGCAGCCTTCAACTACTTAGAGGGGGTTCCAAAGAGGATGGAGCTCGGCTGTTCTCAGTGATGGCAGATGACAGAACAAGAAGCAATGGTCTCAAGTTGCAGTGAGGGGAGGTCTAGGTTGGATATTAGAAAACACTATTTCACTAGGAGGGTGGTGAAGCTCTGGAATGCGTTACCTAGGAAGGTAGTGGAATCTCCATCCTTAGAGGTTTTTAAGGCCCGGCTTGACAAAGCCCTGGCTGGGATGATTTAGTTGATGTTGGTCCTGCTTTGAGCAGGGGGTTGGACTAGATGACCTCCTGAGGTCTCTTCCAACCCTAATCTTCTATGATTCTATGTTTAGTCTGAAGAAGAGAAAACTGAGGGGGGACATGATGATAAGTCTTCAAATTAGGGCTGTCAAGCGATTAAAAAAATTAATCGCGATTAATCGCACGCTTAAAAAAATTAATCGCACAAATAAAGAAAAATAGAATACCATTTATTTAAATATATTTGGAGGTTTTCTACATTTTCTAATATATTGATTTCAATTACAACATAGAATACAAAGTATACAGTGCTCACTTTATATTTATTTTTGATTACAAGTATTTGCACTGTAAAAAAAACAAAAGGAATAGTATTTTTCAATTCACCTCATACAGGTACAATAGTGCAATCTCTTTATCATGAAATTTGAACTTACATATGTAGAATTATGTACCAAAAATGCATTAAAAAATCAAACTATGTAAAATTTTAGAGCTTGCAAGTCCACTCAGTCCTACTTCTTGTTCAGCCAATCACTCAGACAAACAAGCTTGTTTACATTTGCAGGAGATAATGCTGCCCGCTTCTTGTTTACAATGTCACCTGAAAGTGAGAATAGGTGTTCGCATGGCACTGTTGTAGCCGACGTTGCAAGACATTTACGTGCCAGATGCACTAAAGATTCATATGTCCCTTCATGCTTCAACCACCATTCCAGGGAACAAGTGTCCATGCTGATGATGGGTTCTGCTCGATAACAATCCAAAGCAGTATGGACCAACGCATGTTCATTTTCATTATCTGAGTCAGATGCCGCCTGCAGAAAGTTGATTTTTTTTTTTGGATGGTTCAGGTTCTGTAGTTTCTGCATCGGAGTGTTGCTCTTTTAAGACTTTTGAAAGCATGCTCCACACCTCATCCCTCTCAGATTTTGGAAGGCACTTCAGATTCTTAAACCTTCGATCGAGAGCTGTAGCTATCTTTAGAAATCTCACATTGGTACCTTCTTTGCGTTTTGTGAAATCTGCAGTGAAAGTGTTCTTAAAAGGAACAACAGGTGCTGGGTCATCATCCGAGACTGCTATAACATGAAATATATGGCAGAATGCAGGTAAAACAGCAGGAGACATACAATTCTCCCCCAAGGATTTCAGTCACTAAGTAATTAACGCATTATTTTTTTAACGAGCATCATCAGCATGGAAGCATGTCCTTTAGAATGGTGGCTGACGCATGAAGGGGCATATGAATGTTTAGCATATCTGGTACGTAAATACCTTGCAATGCCAGTTACAAAAGTGCCATGTGAATGCCTGTTCTCATTTTCAGGTGACATTGTAAATAAGAAGCAGGCAGCATTATCTCCTGTAAATGTAAACAAACTTGTTTCTCTTAGTGATTGGCTGATCAAGAAGTAGGACTGAGTGGAGGTTTAGGCTCTAAAGTTTTACATTGTTTTGTTTTTGAGTTCAGTTATGTAACAAAAAAATTCTACATTTGTAAGTTGCACTTTTCATGATAAAGAGATGGCACTACAGTACTTATATGAGGTAAATTGAAAAATACTATTTCTTTTGTTTATCATTTTTACAGTGCAAATCTTTGTAATAAAAAAGAATATACACTTTGATTTCAATTACAACACAGAATACAATATATATGAAAATGTAAACAAAATCCAAAATATTTAATAAATTTCAATTGGTATTCTATTGTTTAACAGTGTGATTAAAACTGCGATTAATCGCGATAAATTTTTTTTGAGTTAATCGCGTGAGTTAACTGCTATTACTTGACAGCCCTACGTCAAATATATAAAAGGTTGTTATAAGGGGGAGAGTGGTAAATTAATCTCTTTATCCACAGAGGACAGGACAAGAAGTAAGGGGCTTAAATTGCAGCAAGGGAGATTTAGGTTAGATATTAGGAAAAACTTCCTAATTGTCAGGGAATTAAACACTGGGACAAATTACCTAGGGAGGTTGTGAAATCTTCATCTTTGGAGCTTTTTAAGAACAGGTTAGACAAACACCTGTCAGGGATGGTCTAGGTAATACTTCGTTCTGCCTCAGTGCAAGGGACTGGACTAGATGACCTATCAAGGTCCCTTCCAGTCCTACATTTCTATCATCTCACTGTCTAGAGGTTTTCTCTGATATTTAACCTACAATTTTTTCTTCCATAAGGGAAAGGGAAATCCCATCCCCTTGTATTGCCATAAATCATTCCTAACCTCCTTGGTGTTTACACGTTTCTAATATTTGTAGATGCATCACACTGTCCATTTAATTAATTGCTTAGCCAAACTAGACTGATTTAACTCTTTTCACCTTTCCCTATAAGTCAGCCTCTAATCTCTCTAATCATTAGCAGCTCTTTCTGAACTCTCTTCAGTTTGTCACAATCCTTCTGTTATTAAGGTTCCCAGAACCAAATGCAATATCCTATAGGATGTGCTGTCTACTCTAATTGGTCAACATAGGATGGCAAGGACCGGATTCTGTTAGGTGAAGTCGGCCTCCTCTGCACCATGTAATCACTCCAAGATTCTTTGCCAGACGCCTTGTTACTATAACTGTCTCTTGCACTATGCACTGATTGAAAGTGGATGTGTTGACAAGTGTAGTTCATGAACAACCAGTTGCTTCCTACTGAGCATACATTTCCTGCCATAAAAGGACATCACCTACTTTTTCCCCCAGGATCAAAGGGGCCTCACCAATATTGCTGCCCCATCTGGCATAGGTAGATTATGGGATATCTCTGTGCCACTAAAATGCATTAATAAAGTTTCTCCTGGCTCCACCTGCACTAGAAGACAAAGGAAAAACATTAGTTTAAAACCAAGTTAACATTTATCATGTAGATTTTCAACTGGGGTATCCCTGGGATGGTGGGGCCAGACTAACCTCCCTTATGTGTCTTCCCGTCTGTGTTTCTTGTCTAAGCTGCAGTTGAAGGCTGCTTCTGACTAACACCTGCTCCTGTGACTCACAGAAAACAGCACCTGCAGTGGCACAGCTTGGGGATAATAGTTCATGTGGGGCTTCTATCAGGAACAGGAGTCAATTCCTGGGTTAAGTAGCAGGTGAAAAGCTCATTGAAACAACCCTTATGTTTAGTGCCCTGCCAAATTCATGGCCCTGAAAAATGTGTCACGGACCATGAACTCTGGTCTCCCTCTGTGAAATCTTGTCTTTTGTGTGCTTTTACCCTATACTATACAGATTTCATGGGGGAGACTAGCGTTTCTCAAATTGGGGGTCCTGCCTCAAAAGGGAGTTGTGGGGGGGGTGTCACAAGGTTATTTTAGGGGGGGTCACGGTATTGCCATCCTTACTTCTGTGCTGCCTTAAGAGCTGGGTAGTCAGAGAGTGGTGGCTGTTGACTGGGTGCCCAGCTCTGAAGGCAGTGCCCCGCCAGCAGCACAGCAGAAGTAAGGGTGGCATACCATACCATGCCACCCTTAGTTCTGTGCTGTGGCCTTCAGAGCTGGGTGGCCAGAATGTGGCGGATGCTGACTGAGGGCCCAGCTCTGCAGGAAGCAGTGCAGAAGTAAAGGTGGCAACACTATACCATGCTATCTTTATTTCTGTGCTGCTGCTGGCAGTGGGTCTGCCTTCAGAGCTGGACTCCTGGCCAGCAGCTGCTGCTCTCCAGCTGCCCAGCTCTGAAGACAGCGCTGCCGCCAGCAGCAGCACATAAGTAAGGGTAGCAGAACCGCTCCCCATACAATAACCTTGCGAGCCCCCTACCCCACAACTCCTTTTTGGGTCAGGACCCTTACAATGACAACATCGTGAAATTTCTGGTTTAAATGGCTGAAATCATGATATTTACAATTTTTAAAATCCTATGACCATGAAATTGACCAAAATGGATCATGAATTTGGTAGGGCCCTACTTATGTTACAGGAAGTAGACCCATATAGGCCAGGGGAGATGGGGTTCCCTCAGGCATTGGCAGAAGAGACCTTATCTTAAACATACAGGAAAAAACAAGAGAGAGGAGCTCTTTTCATGTCTCCAAAAGGCCTAAGTACCATGTGGAATGTCCCTGTATCACAAAACACAACAAGAGCCACTCACAAATCACAGAGAAAACATGAACAGAACTTGTTTCAAATAGTCTTTTTTGTTTGTTCTTTGTTCTTTCTTCCAAGTGCGCCTGCTGCTTGAGACTCTGCTTTGGGATTGGGGTTCTCCTAGGCTTCTCATTTCTCTCCTGTGTCTCACTTCAAAGGCTACACCTCATGTTGCTCCTTCATTGATTTGACCACAGGGAGGGGCAAAGAAGCCTCCCACAAGACCCAAACATAGCAGTAAATTTTGTTGCCTCTAGAACCTTAGGCCTGGCCTGTGGGGCACTTCATGCTAATGATCCACCTTGGTGACACAGAATCAGGTTTCTCCTTTCTGCCTTGCAGTTTGCTGATAGCATCGTGTGGCAGATTGGCAGCACCTACTGTGTAAAATCTGCTGCCCCATCTCTGTTGGGCACCAAGCCCCTCTTTGTCTGGAGAATTCATGGGCACTGTTCTCCCATGAGCCTCACAGCACAGCTCCAAGTCTGATACTTTCTCTTTAGCACATGTTGAATAAGGAAAAATCTACTTGTGATTTCTGTGGGTGTTCAGTTAGGAAATCCTTGCGCCCTGCACAATAGAAATCTCCTGTTCTTGGTCAAAAATAAAGATGGCAAAGGGCCACTGGCTAAATACAGCTTGCAGCTGCTCCACACCAAAGCCAACCAGACTATCACAGAGCCAGCTTTCTAGGACTAGAACAAAGTGCTGACTTCAAACAGAAACTGGCATTTTCCTGTCAAATACTGAACAGACTGAGAAATATCCCAACAACATTATGTCAAAGGAATAAAAATAACAAAGATTACTGAAGCAGCAATTCTTATGGCTTCTCTTGCTGTGGATGTTTCTGAGGTTATTCCATTCTTTTCCTACCAGCAGGAAGTGAGAGCCGTTAGGACAGAAAGAAACTTATTCTCCATTAAAATCAAAGGGAAAAGCACAGCTATGAACTCTTCTTTTACATCATTGTTTTACATTTTGTTCAGAAAAGTGAAGCTTGGTTTTACACTTTACAGGTGTTTCTTTATTTTGTCAGTTTCAGGTGAAGATAAATAGCCGGCACTCCCGAGACGTGGTGCACCTCTGATATCTGCCACCTTCCCTGCTTTTTCAGCTCACAAGTCTGACCAGAGGACTACTTCAGGGAGTAGATGGTGCAAAGATGCACCATTCCCCGGGAGGAGGAGGGATGGGTTATCTATCTGCACTTGAATTTCCAAGACACCATAGGGCAATCAAATAAACGTTTAAATAAATTAGATATAAAAATATGATAGTTAGATAAACTAAACGTCTCTGCCCTCCTAGTCATTGACACTTAATATCAACATTCAAAGTCCAGGCTTTTCCGCACTAATTTCAGTGCAGAAAGAGTTTCATCCTGTTCAAATTTCTCTTCCTGCCTGCCTGTTAACAGAAAAATGGCAGACTCCAAGAGGAAAGTTTTACCCTTTTGTTTACATTGTTTCATGTTAATTTATTTTTGAAGCAATTTAACTGCAGTTCTAGTTGATGTTGAGTTTTGCAGACATTGACATTTTCCTATAAACTTCATTAGCCAAATTCAGAGTGCTGCAGGGGTTTGGGTTTCAGGTGGAAATAAATCTTTGGGATTCACCCATCAAGCCCCTCAGCACTTTTCAAGAGGACACTGTGCCTGGGATAAACTGGGGGCCCAGAGGGAGGATCATCTGTAATTAACTTAACAAGCTGCTGTTTTCCCATTAAAACAGGAAGTAAGGCTTAGGGAAATCTCCCCTGGGAAATCCTGCTTGTGGCTAATCATCGGGGGGGAGGGGGGATCTGGCCCAGCTGGAACAAAACTCTTCTCTTTAATTAGAGACGGGGGCTCTGGTAATGGCTGCCATGGCAACTGCAGGCAACTGCATCTGCTTATTGAGGAAATAGGATTTGCAAATTGAATGGAAAGAATACAAGGGCTGTGGGTGTAAGAGAGGGAACAACAGGTAGCCAAGGACAAGAGTGAAAGATAATGAGAGGAGAGAAGGAATCAGGGAAACTTTCAGATATGATTTAATCTGATTCAGCTCAGAAAGGTAAGATCTTGTGGCCGCTTCCTTTTCTGCTAAAATTACATCTGGATGAAGAGCAATTATTTCATCCCATCTAACTGCAGAATAGGAGCATCAGGTGGCAAGAGCATGAACACCACCAGCAACGGAACAGGACCTTTCTAGTTCTGGGGCTGGAGCCAGGCAGCTGGCTGCACTCCCTTCCCCACTAGAAACATTTCACACAACAGAGAGAGCATCTGGCTCCAGTTCCATCAGTTTCCTTCAGTCAGGGTCTAGACCAGGGGTGGCCAACCTGTGGCTCTGGAGCCACATGCGGCTCTTCAGAAGTTAATATGCGGCTCCTTGTGTAGGCACCGACTCCGGGGCTGGAGCTACAGGCGCCAACTTTCCAATGTGCCAGGGGGGCTCACTGCTTAACCCCTGGCTCTGCCACAGGCCTGCCCGCACTCCACCCCTTCCTGCCCCCCCCCCTCCCCGAGCCAGCAGTACCCTCAATCCTCCCCGCCCAGAGCCTCCTTCACACCACAAAAGAGCTGATCGGGAGGGAGGGGGAGGCACTGATCGATGGGGTTGCTGGTGGGTGGGAGGCACTGGGAATGGGGGGAGGGGCTGCTGACGTATTACTGTGGCTCTTTGGCAATGTACATTGGTAAATTCTGGGTGCTTTTCAGGCTCAGGTTGGCCACCCCTGGTCTAGACCCATGCAGGAGCACCCCTTAAAGATCAGCAGTAGCTCTGGAGTCACCTAACCAATGGTGCCCATTCTCCCAGAGGCATTTCAAATCATACACACAAGGTCGGGATCACTCAAAAAAACATCTTCTTCAGGGCTAGTTTTATTAGCTCATCATAACAAATTAACAGTTCCTTTCTCCCCTTTCACAGGGACAAACTCAGTCCTCTCCCAGCCTCTCTTCCTTGAGGTCTTCATCAAGCCTCTTCACTGGGTATTTAACAAATACAAATCTCAACTGTCTTGACCCCTAAATCTAATCCCTACAAAGACCAGCTGTTTTCATAAAACTTTCCAGGTCAATTTTCATAAACCTTACCAGCCTGCTCCCCTTCTTCTACAGGGATCCACAAGATTCCTCAAGCCTTCTCTCTGGGGCTCCCCACTCAAGAGCCTATCTTACTCCTAGTGCAGTGTTTCTCAAACTGGGGTCGCTGCTTGTGTAGGGAAAGCCCCTGGCGGGCCGGGCCGGTTTGTTTATCCACCCCGTCCGCAGGTCCGGCCAATCGCAGCTCCCACTGGCCGCGGTTTGCTGCTCCGGGCCAATGGGGGCTGCTGGAAGCGGTGCAGGTTGAGGGACATACTGGCCACCGCTTCCAGCAGCTCCCATTGGCCTGCAGCGGTGAACAGTGTCCCGTGGGAGCTGCGATTGGCCAGACCTGCAGACAAGGCAGGTAAACAAACTGGCCCGGCCCGCCAGGGGCTTTCCCTACACAAGCGGCGACCCCAGTTTGAGAAACACTGTCCTAGTGGGTCCCTCTCCAGCCTGTGCTGGCCCCCATGCCTCAGGACTCTTCCCCATGTGACCTTGGTTTGCTACCTGTGGGTCCCTTGCTACACAGGCAGCCCATATATCCTGTTTTAAGCTGAACAGTCCTGTTTAAGGTTTGTATCCTGTCCCGTATTGGTACAAAACCAGCCATATCGTCCACTATCAGGCATGGCTGATGCCATTTTAAAGAGTGCACTGCTCCACCTTTGATGGCATGACCTTGCACACACCATACATCTGAGGTCACACTGGTTGAGGTGGAGCGTTGTGCTCTTTAAAACAGTATCCTCTGTGTGGCCTGGTCTCACACTCACTGTGCATGCAAGGTCACAACAGTGAGGGCAGAGTTACACCAATGGGGGCAGGCCCACACTGTTCCCAGAAGTACCAGAATGTCTACTATTGTGAAGATGTGCAAATGGCCACCCTGTTTCTACAGGAGAGTCCTTCCTTGTACACTCTCCCTTACTAGACTCCTAGCTCTCTCTATTCCTTTGGCCCTTTCCTCCTCACACCAGGACTAATCACCACAATTAAGTTCCCATCCTAGGAAGGTACTCAAATCAGATGCCCTGGCTCTAGGGTCTAATTAATTAAGTAATTTGAGGAGTGTTCTGATCAGCCACAGGTGCACTGGCCTTAGCTTACCCTCAAGAGCCAGTAACCCTGTGACAACTTCCCAAGAAAAGCCTTCCAAGGCAACTGAGACCACTGAGGGGCAGCAATAAGTGGTTACATTTGGTGCAAGCAAATTGGATGCTTTAGAGACCAAATATGAGTTTATAGGTTGACAAAGCTGACTGGAGCTGAGCTGGGATTTTATTATAATAATACTGGATGCCGTAGGCTAATCTGGAACTGTTATGCATTCAGTTCTGGAGAATCCTCCAAGAATGTATTTGGGTCAATGGTTTGGGATTCCCCTTGGAAACGGTTTGTCTCAGTTGTCAAGATTCTCCCCTACCACCCTCCTCCCCTTAGCTGGCATCACTGCTTGGCTTGATAACTGCTATTTAGAAGCTCATGCCCCAGCCAAGCCGGGAAAGGTTAAACACCCATATTATGCAAACCTCAGCAGATAGTTTTAACAAAGACTGGTCCGCTGTCTCCTCAGATTCTTACATTGAACGTGGCCTCGTCACTATGAATACAAGCTCAGATGTATTTAAAAACTTCCATAAGGCACTTTGGAACTTCCTGTTGGCAGCAGCTGTCAGCCATGCTACCATTCTGTGCTGGTCTCAATGTCAGAGGCCATAGACTAACTACCAAGTGGCCACGATTGGGAATACCAGGGTGAATACACTTTTCCACAGAATATTGACATGGTAATGACATAAAGGCAGGCCAGGACTGTGCCTCCATGTTCAGTTTATGAGTATTTTATTAAGTTTCATTTTAAATATCCCACACGATGATTATCCAAAGGGAAGAGACCCGTGAGTGAAAAATCAACACTACTTCCTGAAATACCTGGATATCTTAAAAGGTCTCCTGGCCTGGCTCAGCCTGGCTTCATTTGTAAGAGCTACCCATGCCAAAGCATAATGTGGCATGGCTGCAGCCTCTGGTTTTGTATTCCATTCCTTGGCTAATACAGCCCAGCATGTCTTTTGACCGTCTTTCCTGCTGCCCTGGGTTCATAGTAAACCCCAGCTCCTGTTCCCAGTCACTGAGTTGGGTGACTGCTCCATTTGGCAACCACATTCCCTAGCTGATCTTTTTGTTCGCACACTAATTTCTCTACATCCTGTGGTATTTATTTGCTGCCTTCTCACCTAACCCCACTGACTGCTTGGGAATTTAGCTGAACTGTTCCTCAGTATTTGTTCGGCCTTAAGTTTTGATTTCATCGGCACACAGAGATTTTGTTTACATTTTGCACACCATGTGGATAAGGGTGCTGATCTGGAAGTTTGCAGGTGCACAGCTATTGAGGAACAGAGCTCATAAATCTGTCCTCAAGTACATCCTTTCCAACACAAAAACCTCCTGTCTCTCCCTCTCACCTTCTCCTTGGTTCTTTGAAGGCATAGTTGCCAGGACTTGTATTTCCATCGTGACTTGAGATGAGCATCTGGAGTGGCCGCGCCTCATTAATCTTGGACGCAAGGAAATGAATACTGCTAATGAGATGCTTGGGCATCTCTCCAAGCCCTGGCACATCAGGATAGAGTGCGGGAGGAAGTAGCTCTAACAAGGGGGAGAGAAGAGCCCCCCTTTAACAGTGAATACAAGGGAATATCTAAACAGTCCGCTACCCTCCAGAAGGAATCACAGACTAACAAAAGCGCCAAAGCCCAATTAGTATTGTACACAATTACAGCCACCTGGAATTTTGACATTTACAACACTGAACTTTCACAGTCCCTCCCCTCCCTCTCCTCCCCCCCCCATTGGCTTTGCTGAAAGCTGTTCTAGTGTTACATCTGTAGCAGCTGCATTTTTGGTGACTCTTTTCCTGTTTAGGTCTGGACTTGCATCTTGGCTGTATTATTCCAGTCTTGGCTGAGTGTTTGCACGTTCTGATTCTTTGGCTTGGGAAAAACACTTTGATTTTATTTTTTTAAGAACATTAAATTTTGTTTAGTGATGATAGTGCTGGAGCCTGGGCTTCTCTGTTTCGTAATTGAATGAGTTTAGCCCAGGCAGCAGCAATGTACATTTCCTCCCACTGCCCTGTCAGTATGTCTCAGCCCTGGGAAGGAAGGCCCACTCCTAGGGCAGAGAGGGGAGGTCAGTCTCTGTGGCTCTTTCAGCCCTCGGTCTGTCCGCTGAGACTGCCAACAATTAACACTAATTGTTACTGTGCTGTTTGTGATATGGACACTTGGCTACTGGGACCTGGACTGACAAATACCAGACTCATTCCACACAGGCCACTGAACAAACAAACAGCTTCCATAATGTATCCCTTGTCCCCCCTGAACCTCCATCTGTGCTTTCTAAAGTACATGTCTGAACAGAAAACATTTGGTGAAAGCAGCACATTAGGAGGAGCATGGAAATTCCACATGCTGTCCTCACTGACTGTCTGTCAGAAGATAGCACTGCAGTGAGATACAGTCACCAGTGTCTTCTTTCATCCTGGTGCCCTTCTGCCAGGGAGCTCATGATCTTCATACAGTGTGTACTCTAGTTGGGGTGCCCTACTATGGCCCCTGATCCCACTTACTAATCCATGATTTCTAATCCTGATTTCTCAGGTAATCTCATTTGCTATCCATGTGGGGGTGCTTGTGTGTGCACAATATGCAGGGGATTCTCAATAACACAAAGCAACAAAGAGTCCTGTGGCACCTTATAGACTAACAGATGTATTGGAGCATAAGCTGTTAGTCTATAAGGTGCCACAGGACTCTTTGTCACTTTTTACAGATCCAGACTAACACGGCTACCCCTCTGATACTCAATAGCACAAGTTGCTGAGAAGGTGACAGGGCAGCAGCAGTTGTGGGGATGCAATAGAAAGAAATAGTGTTGCTCTGTGGGTATCTAGCAAAAGAATGTCCCTGATGGAAGGGGAAATGAATGGATACTATGCAAGATGGGAAAGGTCCTAATGGCAAATAGCCCCTAAATTTAAGACATTGTGGTGGATTCATTGCTCCAGATTTTCCAGGTCGGGACCCAGATTCAGATCTCAGTTGAGGCTGGTGTAGTTATCCTAGTGACTTCAGTGGAAGTACTCTGGATTTACCCTGATGTACTAAGATCAGAATCTAGCTCAATAAGAGGCACATGACAGCATCTTTGTCAACTCTTGTAATTTCATTATGAACCTCATGATATTTAGTGTTTTCTCTTAAATCCTCAGCTCCTGCAGTCAAATGATTACATGAACATCTCAACTTTTATAAAAAATAAACAAAATTTCTAATCCTCGCGATTTCAGAGAAAAACTCAAAACTATGACCCAAGCATACCCTAAAGGCTCAGAAACCAGATGGCAAAGAAAAAGAACCCAAAATAAGAGTGTATTAAATCTCATGATTTTTGAATGCTTGGGGTTGGCAATCCTGCACAGGGGAGAGAAAGATAGAGACCTAGGGCTCTCATCCATAGATATATATGTATATTAGGAAATAGATCTGAGACACATTTAAAGTGGCCACTTCACCTCAGAACAAGTGGGTGTGAAGATAAGAATATATTCCATGGCGGATTAATGATTTTGCCGCCCCTAGGCCGTGAAATAATTGCCGCCCCTGACCCCATATGAACTTATTAAACATCAATATTTTCAATATCAACAGTAATATTTTCACTTTTTACTTCACTACTACTTTCAACTATTTTTTCTGTCTGACTGTCGGCACTGATACAACAAAGGAATCTGTTTTGCACATTTTTGCTTTCATTTCATTTTCCCTTTCTTTCTCTTGTATAGCATATTTTTTAAAACGGAGAACCGCTTAATTTCTTCCTTGGTCATATTAACAACGTTTGGGATTATCATGAGTATGTTTACTAAATGGCGTCACGCCGTCATTGGTGGTTTCAATACGCGCTATGATTGGTAGAATCACGGCGTCACTGATGCGGTGATTACAAGAATGCTGCTATTATAAATTTGTCGCCCCTGCAAATTTGCCAGCCCAGGCCTAGGCCTCAGCAATAATACGCTGCTGAATATATTGAGCCACAGAGGGTTTGCACCAGCTATGGACGAGGCCTGGAACAGGGCTTCTTAGGTATATCTAGAATCTATGGCTAGCACTAGCTGTGAGAAGGCCTGGAACAGGAAACACTATTTATCAGAGTTTACAGCCTATAATAATCAATTTCAGGGGAAAAGCAAAGAACAATTTTAAACCACATATTCTGGTCCAATTGCTGAGTTATACTGCACTCTGTAGGCTGCCAGATCCAGGGAGTTGGAACGGCATACACACACTGGGCCAGATTCTGGTGACTGGCTATGCTGTACCTGGCACAGCACCAGAGTGCCAGGGCACCTAGCTAGCTGTAGATTTCCTTTGCATTGCTTGATTGTGGAGCTCCTGGGCTCTGCTCCAGTCATTGATGCAAAATAGAACAATCAGGGATGTTCTCTTTTACTTCCAGCTGCCCATGCCCTCATAGGCTGACCTAGCAGGCAGGGATGGGCTGGAGTTTGTGACACTCTGGTCCCACTCCCCAGGTCCTGCCCTCAACAGAAAGGAGACTGTAACTGAGGTTGGCACAGAGTTAAACTACACTCACTTTAGACCATCCAGGAACTCCTTGTCTGCCAGGGAAATCCCCAGGAACTCAGTTAAGCTGGCTTTGAAGCTACATTATATTGTTGGAGCAGCACAAAACTATCTTAGTGGGAACCCAAATCTTGCCCTCTCATTATAAGGGCATCCACATGCTTATTAATGGTGAGAATTTTCAGTGGTGAGTTACTAGTGATGTGCAAGTGTCAGGAACCCGTTGGAACCAATATCCCTTTGCTAACCCATTCAGCATGAGCAGGAGCTAAGCCTGCACGGAGGATGAGGCAATGACAAGACTTGGTCACGTAATCAGAGGAAATTCAACTTTATAGCTTTGAATGGGTCTTGAAGTAACAACTGGAAACGAGACTTTCTGGATCCTAAATTCAGTGCGTAGGGTGGTATACTTTTAAAGAGCTTGTGCCCTCACAGTATTTCCAAAGTCGTCAGATCCATGTCAGAGCAGCAACATGTAGGCCTGGGATGTTGCATATAGTTAGGTAACATGGCTATTTAAACCCCACTCTGTCCATATGGTTCCTTCATATTACATTTGCTGTGTAAAGAGGAAAAGATCCAACACTAATAAAAGCCACAACTGCCATTGTCAGTAATTTATTGGGAAACTCCAGTGCTTTCCTTGGCCTGTACCGGTGTGTGGGCATATGCATGTTCATTGGAACCCCATGTCTCCCTCTGCACAGAGTGTCTCTCACGCAATCAGCATGCACCACAAACAGCTGCAAGGCCCAAGTGTGACTTTCAGGGCCACACAGCTGGCAAAGAGCCCTCACACTCTAACCTCTGATAGAGAGTTAGGAGGTGCAGTGGCAGAGGTGTATGAAGACCCAAAACTGGAATAGCAGAAGGTGCTGCAGGTGAGAACTGAGGTGCACTGGCATAACTGGGTAGGAGGCCAAGATTGGAATAGCAGGCTGTGCTGCAAGGCCGTAGCCCGTAGGGAGGGGCATTGACAAATCATGTGTGGAGTGTGAGCACGGGTGCACACTGCTCTATAGTAGTAATGGGAGGGGGCCCATAGTTCTAGTGATCCATGAACCTTATTGTATCTGACTATATTCTAGGCCCTAGAGCTTCCTGGGCTCCCAGAGGCCCCTTTAATCTTCCCTCCACCGCTGTCACTCACACCATACATAATCTCTGATTTAGTCCAATGCAACATTTGTCATTGCAGCCTTGTTGCCATAGGAACCTGTGGATGTTAGTTTCCAGTGGTGGAGAGAGGGGGGTGGGAGCAGAGAGGAAGGAAGAAGCAACAATTAGACCAGAATCAACAAGGCAAAGCTCTGAATGTTTTATCCAGGCAGACAGTGTGTGCTGTGAGAAGAGGGACATTTAAGAGGCAGCCTAAAGGCCTCTGTGTTACTGCAGCTTCTGAGCTCACTATGCTCCCTGGCTTTGCTAAGAGAAGTGGCTGCTTGAAAGAACAAACAGCTTTCCCCTCTTCCCTCAAATTCATGACACACAAAAAGCAACTGAAGACAAAAGCCCCAGTAACTTCAATGGGTTACATGAACCAGCCCAAGAACAAGCTAAAACTCGTGTAAGGGAAACTGCTGCAGGGCTTTCCAGGGGAAACAAACAGGGCCCATGGGAAGAAAAACAAACTCTCTCTCAGCCTGGTGGGCTGAAGGGCAAGCTGTAGTGTAGGCAGCTATTTCTAGCTAATATCCAGACACCTTCCTAACTCAGCAAAAGAGAGGGGGTTGATATGGGGGGAAGTGTATGACTGCAGCTAGGCTTGTGTCAGGAAAGGAGCAAGGATTTGCTCAAGCAAATCCGACTTGGTCCATGAAGTCCAGTCTCCTGTCCCTAGCAGTTGCCAATACCTGATGCTTCAAGGGAAGGCAAACAAATCCCATACTACACTTGACTTACTGATGGTTCAGTGCCATATATGGTTGAGGTGCAGGCAGCGCCGTATTATTGCCTAGGCCTAGGGCGGCAAATTTGCAAGGGTGGAAGCTCCCCTCCGCGCCCCGCCCCCCTGCTCCAGCTCACCTCCGCCTCCTCTGCAAGCGTGCCGCCGCGTCCTGTTTCTCTCCCCTCCCAGTGCTTGCGCTGCGAAACAGCTGTTTCGCGAGGCAGGGAGGGAGGGGGAGGAGGGGGAATGCGGCGTGCTGGGGGAAGAGGCGGGGCCAGGGGTGGGGATTTGGGGAAGGGATCCAATAGGGGAAGGGAGGGGTCGGAGTTGGGGCAGGGACTATGGGGAGGGGGTTGGAATGGGGGCGGGGAAAGGGCGGAGTCGGGCGGAGCCAGGGCGGCAATTATTTCCCGGCCTAGGGGCAGCAAAATTATTAATCTGCCACTGGGTGCAGGCTTATTTCCAGATGCCTGAGGTGATCACCTTTCTATTTCTTCTAACATGATTTCACCTGCAGGTCTGAGCCAATAGCATACGCTGGATGAGCTACAGAAGTTTCTTAGTAACAAATCTACATTTCAAATTTTGTTTTCCAGGTTGCAGGAAAGAGAGTAGTTTAACAATTAAGCTTGGTCTTGCAGGCAATCTCCTTGCTCCTGCAACCAGAGTTGCTTGCTCACTTAAACTTGAAAAGGGCCATTTCTCTCTCACTACGGCAAAGGGCCAGATTCCATGAGCATTGTCTCAACAGGCATAATTACAAGTATTATTGTTCATAGAATTATCCAACCCTTCATCAAATCCAGCTCCAGCATTTGGCTTGCTGATCACCTACAGGTTTAATAACAGTAGATGCGGGGGGAAGCAGAAATTCAATATGTTTTTTCCCTACATCGAACAGCCATTAATAATTTGCATGATGACTTTTCTTAATGATGGGACAGGTTAACTTCTACATCTCTGCCCACTGTAATTTCTCAGATGTTG
Organism: Trachemys scripta elegans; assembly: GCF_013100865.1. Lineage (NCBI taxonomy): Eukaryota > Metazoa > Chordata > Testudines > Emydidae > Trachemys > Trachemys scripta. The sequence goes on along the minus strand of NC_048306.1, from coordinate 25,569,171 downwards.
ATGCGCTGACAGAACACAAAGAACCTAATTTCACATTCGTGCACTGACTTTGGCACATACGTTTTTTCAATAGTATATATAGGATATATATCCCTTATCCCCATACTGTGGCTGACTGGTTTATTTTGATTGTAAGCTCCTTAGGCCAGGAAGCACTTTGGGCTAGGAGATGTACAAGCCATGTGGCTCCAAGCTTGGTTGGGGCATCTGGTTGCTACTGTAATACAAGTTAATAATTGTCACCCCCTTGCTGTTATTTGTTGGTTTATAACAGTACTGCCTAAGGACCAACCATGATTGGGGCCTAATTGTGCCAGGTGCCATATGAAAACAGAGTAGCAGACAATTCCCGCCCTAAAGAACATCAGTCAATATAGACAAGAGGGACAGAGGAAGGTGTATGAACACACTAGCCGAGTGATCACTAGAATAGCAGCAACTGTCAAGATTGCTTTTTCTTTTTTAAGTGGGGTATAGTGAGGAGTGCATTAGCTAAATGAAAGGCAAGGGAAGGGACAGGGCCAAAGAGAGAAGGGGAAAAAGCATATAGAGTGAGGCTGATCAGCCAATCAGCAGAGGGCAGAGAAAATCCAGTCAAAACTGTAAAATATACTTCCATGACACTGTGTCCCATAGTCCCCGCTTAAATTGTTTCTGCAGCTGTTGTGCTGGCTTCAGTGTGCTTGGTTACGGCCTGCAGTTTCTTTTCCCAAGGCCATATGGCTAGAGGGTGGGTAGGACACCGTGCACCATACCTCCTGTGGCCCATAGGACAAATCCTAAAAATGGCAACTGCAGTAGTCTCAGGAGGGATCAGAGATAAGGGAAGCTTGCCCTGGTGGTGCCTGTCCTTCACTTCCTGTGGGGGCACTCGGAGGATTCAGCATTGTTAAATGTTAGCAGTGGGACGACTCAACAATAGGGGATCAACTTTGTCCATTAACCCAAACAAATTCTAGCATGTGGATCTGCTAATTTATGATGCCCCAAAAATACAAACATTGGATTTTAAAAAATAAATAATTTTTTTTTTTTTTTTAAAGTGTGCATTACTACCTCAGATTCCAGTGTGAAACAATGGGTAAGTTCCTACAGCAAAACTATAGGAATTGCACCGTGATGTGAAATCAGACAATAGAAAACCCACAGAAAATTAAGGCAGTGCCAAATGTGGCATGTTTTTGTGGACAGGCCCTTTTACTTCACCCCCTGAACCAGGCTTGGGGCTACCTAGCTAATTAGATGGTTGCCAAAGTGGCATTGTTGGAATGGGGCTGCTGTGGACCTCATTGCACCAATCCTATATTGGGGATGGGAAACTGCCACGTTCTCCCTCTAGAAAGAAACATCCATTGAAATCCAGCTTGGGCACCACAAAATCTGGGATGGGCACACTTGGTAAGAGCGCTGGCTGCAGCTCCTCATGCCCTCTCCTTGCTGATGCCTTCTCCAGGCCAGATGGTTGTTAACCTTTTTATCATCTCATCAACTCTGCAGACCTTGTGGTGAGAGGAGCGTGGCAGTTTCCAGCTGTGGGACTTGCATTCGCAGATTCTCCCACACTACCCACGTCTCTCCCCCACTCTTTGAGCTCCCTCAGGACCTAACGGCTCTGGCACTGCCCTTAGCACACACTTACCGCAGTGAGAGACAGCTCACATTGTGGTTGTAACTTTCAGGGCAGAGAGAGTTTTGCTTCCTTTGCTCAGGTTAGTGGAGCTTTGACTTGCTCTGTGTTTGAGCCGGAGTTGCATCCCATGCTCTGGTATCCCTATTTATAGCTGGAAGCTAACCTCGTGCTCTGTGTGAGGCACTGCGTTAGCACAGGCTATTCCCAGCTAATCAGAGGCTCTGCCTACAATCCGGAGGGGAAACCAGCACCGACTGTAACTTGCCAATTCCCAAAGAAAGACGTCACTGTTACAAGTACATTCATTTTAATAAGTGTTGTGACCAGTCAGCTGGTATTCTAGGTAACACACAATAAGCGTCTGATTGAAATTAATTCACAAAGTGTATGTGGGAGCCTTTGTTTAACATGTTCTGGAGTTGTCTGTCACTCACTCCCTTCTGGACCGAATTTCAGCACATTTCACACTCCTGCTCTTCCCCCAGCATCTGGAGCTGCTGTAATCCATACATTCATCCAAGAGGGCCTGCTATTTGGCACTAGGGGACAGGAATCAGGAATGGGTGGGGGGGCATTGCACCTGTCCTTTATTTTCACTCCTCTCACCTACAAGCCTTGTGTCTAGGAGCTGACTTCACTCTGCACAACCACACTCGTCTCACACTTTGTGGCTGTGCCAATGGACCACAGTCAGATGGGAACGGAGCACAGAAAGCCAACTTGCACAAACCTGTGGCAAAGCCAACTATTGTAGTTAGGCTTTTTGATTAAGCCACAGCAGGACTGTAAAGTCACTTGCTGGCTCTAAAGCTGTGCTGCAAAGGTCTGTAGGTTTTTGCACCTCACCTACTTCCCATCTCACAGCTCTGGATCAATTTTCTTTCACGAATCAAAAATTAACAAACACAGACAGATTGGGGAACAGGGCGACCCCTCCCAAACTGGTGATGTTTTTTCTGCTGGTGAAAAAGGATTCATGTACCAGGAATTGGTCCTGGGTCTGCAAATAAAAGATAAACCGATTTGAGTATTTACGATAAATTGAATTTTCTCTGATTTTTACAGAAGAATAGTAACTGAGCTTTTGCTTTTAAGGAAGGAAGAGCCCCCAGTTTGCCTCAGAGCCATGATAATTCTCCTGAATTCTTACCGCTACCCTAATGCCCTGGATTGTGGCCATTCTCCTTCCAGGTAAGAAGGGTGGGAGAGGATCTCCTTCACAACAAGTATGTCAAATGCCTCCTAGGCTGAGGTCCAAAGGAGGATTTCAAGTATGGTTACAAACCGGGGTAGTAGCAACACTTTAGTTGGCCAAATTAGCAGTTATCACCACTCACACAGATTTCTGAGCACCCCAGCTTCTGCCAGCTTTTGGAATGCAATGCAATAGGATCTGTTTGCTGCCTCTGCAGCTCTCTAAGCATCTGCTGGCACAGGGGGCCAGTGAGTAGGAAGGGCAGATTAGGTCATTGTGGTATCTTTTTAGGTATAGTGCTGCCTCTATCTAATGACATAGCATTCTGAGTGGGGAGCATTACAACAGGGGAGTCTGAATGGATACAAATCCCAGGTCATAAGAATGCAAATACTAGCAGGGTTATACCACTAATCTCTGAGCAGGAAAGGGATACTGAGTGCCCAATGTTTAGGGATATCACAGAGGCAATAAAACAGTAATCATGGATGAATGACCTTAGCTAACTGCACATAAACTGGTCAAATGTCTCAGCAGGACAAGGTTTCGAGATGCAATTTTCCAATACCTTAAACGATTGCCTCTCAGAATAGCCATTGCTAGACCACATGGTTGCTTGCTTTAGCCCTAAGTAATGTGCAGGAGTTGGTTCAAGAGGTAACTCTAGTTAATCATTAAACGACAACACTAACAATAAATAAGTTAGACATCCTTGGGAAAGGGATCATACTAAAAACAAGCACTATGATGCCAAACTTCAGAGAAGGGGATTTAAAAAAAAAAAAAAAAAAACTAATGGAGAGCACTAGGCAGAAAGACTCTGAAGTCAGAGATAAGGAAAGGAAAATATTTGGTCCCAGCATAGAGGCTACAAAAGCAACCATAACAGAATCATAAAAGGCATGCAGACCCCTAAACCAAAAAGAGAACAGCAAGGGGACAATCATTATGGTTAAATGGCAATATGGTTATTAGAACCAAACAAGTGTCCAAATGGAAATCTAGCTCCACTTCAGCAACAGAAAGGAACATAAACTATGACAGATAATATGCAAAATGAAGATTACAAAGGACCTGGGGGAATTTGAAGAGCAATTTGTCAACATCATAAAAGTAATTTTTTTAAGTACATCAGAAGCAGAAAGCCTGTGAAGAGAATCAGTGGGCCTATTTGATACCAGGGGGCGATAAAGGAGGAGAAGAATGCTACCGAGAAACTAAATTATTTCTTTGCATCAATTTACACTACAGAGGATGTTGGGAAGTCACCACCTCTCTTCAGCTACTAAAGACACTGTTAGACTGAGGTGACAATGGAATAGTGCAGGACCAGATGGTATACATCCAAGAGTTCTGAAGAAACTCAAGAATGCGTATTTTTGTTAGCAGCTCAGCCACTTCAATCTCTCACACTGTACCAGAGGACTGGAGAGTAGCAAATGTGTAACTATCTTTTTTTTTTTTTTAATTATTGAAACAACCCCCTTTCCGCCCCACACACTAGGGTGATCCTGGAATATACCAGTGAGCCTTACTTCAGTACCAGGTAAAACAGTTGAAACAATTAAAGACAGTTATGAAACATCTAGATGAACATGATAGGGTAAACCAGCAAGACTTCTGTAAGGGGGAAAAAAAAATCAAGTCTCTCAAATCTATTAGAATTGTTTGAAGAACTCACTTCCATTAGATATTATTCGGCCAAAAGCTTAGCAGGATTCAAAAGTGAATCAAGAATTTATATGGATGAGAATATCCAGTTACATTAGGTAATAAAAACAAATGACAGACTCTTGTGGTACAGGGCATAAGTCAGCCACTAGATGATAGGATTTAGGAAGACACTCCTTCTTCCATCTTTCTCTGAAGCAACTGCTATTGGCCACCTACACAGAGGACATTCTACAGACCAACTACTAGCCCAATCCATTACAGCAATTCCTATGTTCTACAGGGTTTACTGCTGAGCAATATGAGGAGCTGCCTTCAGAGTACTCATGGTCCTGGTGACATGGGAAGGTAGGGCCCGATCCTCTGAGCTGCCAAAAACACCTAACTGGCACTATAGCTAATATAGTCAAGGGCACATTACACCTTGCACAATCAGGTCCTTTATGAATATGGGAATAACTTGAAGCTATTTATCAATTTTTACCACACTCCACAGCCCCTCGGAGCAGATTCTGAGCTGCCTTTTGTACCAAGGATGCTGGGTTTTAGCTGAATATAGATGAAGGAAGCAGCTTCTGACATTCTTCCAGTTCCTTAGTACAGCATGTCAGGGAGAGGAGAGCGTCACTTCTTGCCAGTACAGCCCCTGGATGCTATGATGATTGATGCTATATAGACAATAATGGGGCCAAGCCAACCCTGATTACAGAATGAGCCCCACATGAGGGGAATTGGGCAATTTCTGATAAAGAGCAGAAGGTATCTGCAGTAAGGGGGAAGCTCAGGAGGTTGGGGAGAGGGGAAAAAAGGGATGGGGGGAAGCTCCTGTAGAAGAGATCCTGAGACCAGGAAGGGCTAGGAGCAGCCTGCTAGGCAGGAAGGACTCTGACCAGACCAGGGAATTCAGGATGTACCCAGCTGAAGGCAAGACTGATGTTTAGTTTTGAATTTTAACTTAATAAATCAGACCTTAAGGAGGGCTGTTGTGACTGGACTTGAAAAGCCCTGTGTGGGAGTTTATTTGGGGATCCAAGAAGGAAAACTGAAATGAGGGGTTGTGTTCAGGGCTGCCCCGAGGCCACCCTGGGGGCGCTGTGAGGTGGCCACTCAGATGCCCAAAACAGACAAACTGAAAGATAGACAGATTACCTTCCTCCCCAGCTATGGGGGTGTGGGGTGGCAGCTGGGTGTTCAGCTGTCTGGAGATGCCAGTTGTCATACATGATGTGTGTGGATGATGCTCAAACTAACAATGAGTACAGGGGAAGCTAGTAATGTGCTAAGCATTTGTGAAATAGGCAGAAGTTGTAGCTCCTGCTGAGAGAAGTAACTAGCTCAGATTTGGCCCCTGTCAGAACCAGAACTGGTTTGGGAGTCTCATTTTTACCCCTTGTTGAACACAGTTTGGGAACATCCCTTCCACGTGGGCCCTTAAGGGCTGCTGGCTGAGAGAAAATGAAAGGTTAGGAGGAATCCAGGATCTCTCTGTTTCCATGGTGACCAGCAGGAAGTGAGAGACTCCCAGGCCAGCATCTCCCTACCCGAGACTGCAGACGAACATGTAGGAGAGAGAGAGAGAGAGAGACTCCTACGCAGACACTAAAGGGGAAGCCTTTTCTGTGCTGGGAGCTCAGGGAAGGGCTGAGGCTGGAGCTGGTGCTCCCTGTCCCCAGGCAAAGGGGGAAAGTGGATCAATAAAAGCAGGGAAGAGAACAGAAATGAATCAGATCCCTCTAGCTGCAGCAAATTCTAACATCCGACAGACACCCCCCACACATAGCATGGCAGAGGGAGGGCTTCCTTAGAGAGATCCCCTCCCCCGAGGAAGAGAGGAACATAGGAGCTGCCATACTGGGTCAGACCCATGGTCCACCTTGCCCAGTTTCCTGTTTCTGACCAGAGCCCTTAGTAGAGCTTTAGGGTGAGTGTGCAGAACAGGGAAATTATGGAGTGATCCACCCCTGTTTTCTGGTAATCAGAGGTTTAGGGTTACCCTGAGCATGGGGTTGTGTCCCTGACCAAATTGGCTAATAGCCATTGATGGACCTATGTTCCATGAACTTATCCACTTCTTTTCTGAACCCCGTTATACTTTTGGCCATCGCAACATCCCATGGCAATGAGTTCCACAGGTTAGTTGTGCAAAAAAGTACTTCTTGTTTGTATTGAACCTGCTGCCTATTAATTTCATTGGGTGACCCCTGTTTTTTGTACTGTGGGAAAAAGGTAACAACACTTCCCTATTCACTTTGTCCACACCGTTCATGATTTAATAGACTTCTACCATATCCTGTTAGTCATTTTTTTTCTAATATGAACAGCTCTAATCTTTTTAGTCTACTCATATGGAATATATGGATTTATATAGTGGCATTATGATATTCCTGTCTATTTTCTAGCCTTTTCCTAATCATTGTTAATGTACTGCTAGCCTTTTTGACCACTGCTGCACATCAAAGAGTTCAAAGAATTGTCCACGGTGACTCCAAGATTTCTTTCTTGGGTGGTAACAGCTAATTTAGAACCCATCATTGGGTATGTATTGTTGCGATTTTTTCCTCATGTGCATTACTTTGCAATAATCAACATTGAATTTTGTCTGCCATTTTGTTGTCCAGTCACTCAGTTTTGTGAAATCCTCCTGCAAACTTCTCAGTTTGCTTTGGACTAACAAAATTATTCAAGATTATCTACAAACTTTGCTACTTTACTGTTCACCTCCTTTTCCAGATTAATGATTATGTTGAACAGCACAGCTCCCAGTATATATCCCTGGGGGACCCCTCAGTTCACCTCTCCATTGTGAAAATGGACACTTTATTCCTACCCTGTTTCCTTTCTTTCAGCCAGTTACTGATCCATGAAAGGACCTTCCCTCTTATCCCATGGCTATTTACTTTGCTTAAAAGCCTTTGGTGAGGGAACTTGTCAAAGGCTTTCTGAAAGTCCAAGTACACTATATCCATTGGATCATCCTTATCCACCTGCTTGTTGACTCCCTCAGAGAATTCTAATAGATTTCCCCTTACAAAAGTGGCGTTGACTCTTCTCCAAGAAATCACATCATTCTGTTCTTTACTATAGTTTCAACTAATTTGGCCAGTACTAGAGATAGGCTCACCAGTCTGTAATTGCCAGGATCTTCTCCCTAAAGCCCTTTTTGAAAGTCAGCTGTACATTAGTTACCTTCCAGTCATCTAGTAGTACAGGGGCTGATTTAAACAATAGATTACATACCAGTACCATTTAGTAGTTCTGCGATTTCATATCTGAGTTCCTTAAACTCTTGGGTGAATGCCATCTGGTCCTGTTGCCTTGATAAACTAAATGGTAATAATTTGTGTAAATTGAAGAGGTTTTAGAACATCCGTTTGGGACAGTACTTAAGATTTGTTACCCATAAAGAATAGCTTTGATGCGAGTGTCTCCCCTACAGTCTCTTCAGTGAAGACTGATGTAAAGAATTCACTTAGCTTCTTTGCAATGGTCTTGTCTTCCTTGAGTGCTACTTTGTCATCCAGTGGCTGCACCACCTGTTTGGCAGGTTTCATACTTAACCAAGTAATTACATGCTATGGCATGGACAGGGCAGCCCCAGAGGCACAATCTTGGCCCCCAATGGAAACACCCCTAGCTGTGGCATGAACACAACACAGATACACCCCAGGCCATGGGGTAGCATAGGTCAGGTACCCCCACAGACAAGCTCTCAGAAGCTTTGAGCAGGGTACCCCAGAGCCCTCTCCACCAACATCTTTGCTCTTGACACAGCAGTCCACAATTCACCCCAGCAAAGATGGCCCATGGGTAGGACATCACACTGACCTTGCCCCATGACCCAGGGGTGTGACACCTCAGACATTATGGGTCTAATTGAGATTGCCAACTGGGGCCAAAGCCAGGGGCGGCTCCAGGTACCAGCGCACCAAGTGCGTGCCTGGGGTGGCAAGCTGTGGGGGGAGGCCTGCTGGTCGCTGTGAGGGCGGCAGTCAGGCTACCTTCGGCGGCATGCCTTCAGGAAGTCCGCTGGCCCCGCGGTTTCAGCGGCAAGTACACCGAAGGCACGGGACCGGTGGACCTCCCGCAGGCATGCCGCTGAAAGCCGCCTGACTGCCATGCTTAGGGCGGCAAAATACATAGAGCCGCCCCTAGCCAAAGCTCACAAGCATTAAGCAGATCCAAGCAGGCAACAGAGGTTTAAACATCAGGAAAATAACCAGAATCTGCCCTGTTAACCTTGTGATTGGGGATAAATCTCAATCACTGCAAATCCAGTATTTGAGCTGGGAAGATCCTCCAGAAAAGTATGAGAAGAGAGGATTTCATGGTAATTAACCAACAATTGTGGAGTATCCATAACTGGGATAAAAGTGGCTAAATGGAGCAGAAAGTGGAGTACCTCGACGATTACCCCTCAGGCACTGACCATCCTGCACTACAGCCCAGCCCAAAGAGAGTAGTTTCAGAACACATTGGGGTAAAATTAGTTTACTACCACTTCCCCCACTGGTACCAATGATCAGTGAAACTGAAGGCATTCTGAACATCCACCTTTTACTATTGGACAGTTTAAAGAGGGACTCTAGGGGCAATTTAAATCACAGTTTATATCCTTTGCTCCTCGCAAGATCCAAGGCCTGACTTGCACACCTAGCTGTTTCCATTGTGGTTCTACAGTGATACATGTACAGAAAGTATGCGTATCCAAAGCCTTCCATACCACATGACAAACAGTAGGATACACCTGTGCAAGTGGATGCTCTATTAGAATCTCATAAGGTGTTACACAGACTTGCTTTACATCTGTTGCAAGTCTGAACGCTGATTTAAGTGCCATGTAAAAACCCAAAATTGGGGTAGCCAGGAGAGTGCATGAGCAATAGTGCCACTTACTTCCCTTGAACTATCCCCCCACCATCTGAGCAAACAAAGGAATGTAAGAGTTGGTCAGTCACTAATGGGTAGAATGTGTATGCATGTAAATTAAAATACACAAGCCTTTAGTCTGTCATCTTAGCAGCAAAAATGTTTAAACAAAAAAAAAAAAAAAAAAAAAAGGAGGCGGGGAAAGGTGCTTGGATTAGAAGGATGAAATCTTTGAAGGGTCATGGCACATTGTTCTACAGAACTAATTGGACATGCAGGAATATCACTGCCTTCTGGACCTCTCACAGCAATGAGGATTCAGCTTTCAGGATCTCTTTCAGGCAGAAGAATTCCTGGGGAGCTCAGAAGGAGAGAATTTAGTGTGGCTAGTTTCCAACAAGAGGAGAGCAGCAGCGGGGAGGAACGACACAGAGTGGTTACCAAAGTGAGCCCAGGCATTATAATAGGGAACCAGGTCAGATGGGGAGAGAGAATTTGATATACATTGATTCAAACTGGACAAACTCTGAAAACTGGCTAATGGAGCTTAACTACATAGGAACATCAGTGCGAACACACTATGGTTCTACAACACAGAGGCTGTCCTGTGGGGGAAGGGGTAGAGACCCTGGAACATTTGAAAACTAAACTAGACAGAACATGAGTAAAATGTACATTTGGGAACAATCCTGGTCTGCCTCTGGAAGATTGGCTGGATGAACTCATGGATCTTTTCTGTCTCTCCTAATACTAGCATTTATACAGAGGTTTACAGTTCCAAAGCACTGTGCAATCATTAATTATTCTGATTAATGATAAATGGGGATATATCCCATTGAGGGAAAGAAATCTGATGAGATACCAGAGATTGATACCTGGTCTAATTTTAAACACCTTTAATTATTTAAAAGAGGAAGTAAACAGCATGGTAATTACATTTGTTAATTATACTGAATAGTGAGGTGTTGTGAACACCAGCAGGGACAGAGAAATGATAAAGATACCCAGGGAGGTTAAGATATATGGGCAGGAAATAAATGAGATTCATCTTGAAAAATGCAGCTAATTGAACTGGTAAAAGTCATTTCTAAGGAGCCTACCATCACAGAATATAGCCACAGTAAAAGCATTTCAAATGAGAGCCAGGACTCTCCAGAGAGAGCCAATTCTTCAGGTTGTTCTTGGGTTACTCATTGGCTTCTGCTTTGGAGTTTCTGCTCTGGTTCTTTGAGGAATGGCATGGTGAAAGTGGGCCTGGGGCACAACCTCAGGATGTAGAAGATTGGACCTGAAATACAGATATTCAGAAGGGAGGAGGCAGATGGAAAGCAGTAGTGTCAAAAGGGAATTAAGAGTGATACTAGATATCAAACTGAATAGGGAATTCCTAATTGGAAACTGCAGTACTATATGGTAGGGGAACATTAGCCAGTGTTGTGTACATGGAGGCATCAGATCATGGCCTGGGAGTCTCCTTCTCTGTACACCAGTGGTGAGACAGCACTGTGAATTCTGCATTCATTTCTAGAGTAGGGTTGCCAGGTGTCTGTTTTTTGACTGGAACGCCCGGTCGGCCATTAAAAGTCTGGTCAGTGATGCACCGGGGTTAACGCAGGCTTCCTGCATGCCTTGGCTCTGCACGTCTCCTGGAAGCAGCGGCATGTCCCCGCTCCAGCTCCTACGTGTAAGGGCAGCCAAGGGGCTCTGCCTGTGGCCCCTGCACCAAGCACCAGCTCCGCAGCTTCCATTGGCTGGGAACCATGGCCAATGGGAGCTGCGGGGGCGGCGCCTGCAGATGGGGTGGCATGGAGAGCTGCCTGGCCATGCTTCCATGTAGGACCTGGAAGGGGGATATGCCGCTACTTCTGGGAGCCGCTTGAGGTAAGTGCTGCCCAGAGCCTGCACTCCTCACCTCTCCCCTACACCTCAACCCCAGTCCTAATTCCCCTCCTGTACTCTGAACCCCTCAGTCCCAGCCTGAAGCCCCCTCCTGCACCCCAAATCCCTCATCCCTGGCCCCACACCAGAGCCTGCACCCCCAGCTGGAGCCCTCACGCCCTCCCCCCACACCCAAACCTCTGCCTGGAGGCCCCTCCTGCAACCTGAACCCCCAGCCCAGAGCCAGTATCTCCTCTGAGACCCAATCCCTGCCTCAGCCCAGAGTCCCCTCCCATACTCCAAACCCCTCAGCTCCAACCCCCAGCCTGTAGCTCCTTCATGCACCCCAAACCCCTCATCCCTGGCCCCACCCCAGAGCCTACACTAGGGTTACCATATTTAACAAATAAAAAAAGAGGACCCTCCACAGGGCCCTGGCCCCGCCCATTTCCCACCCCCAGTCCCGCCCCAACCCCGCCGCCTCCTCCTTCCCACTCCCAGCCACGCGAAAAGGGCTGCCCGAGCTCTACCGGCTTCACGGTTTGCCGGGCAGCCCCCAGACCCTGCGCCCCCGCCAGCGCTTCCCCAGCGCAGCTGGAGCCCAGGAGGGGAAGTGCCCAGCTGGGGGCACAGGGTCTGGAGGCTGCCCGGCAAACCGTGAAGCTGGTAGTGCTTGGGCTTCGGGCAGCCCCTATGCCTCCGGACCCTGCACCCCCGGCCGGGCACTTCCCCTCCTGGGCTCCGGCGGCGCAGGGTCCAGAGGCATGGGGGCTGCCCAAAGCCCGTAGCGCTCGGCTCTTAAACAGAGCCGAAGAGTCAGGGGAGGAGCAGAGCAGCCGCGGGAGGGGAAGTGCCCGGCCTGCATTTTCCCGGACATGTTCGGCTTTTTGGCAATTCCCCCCCGACGGGGGTTCGATTGCCGAAAAGCCGGACATGTCCGGGAAAAAACAGACGTATGGTAACCCTAGCCTACACCCCCAGCCAGAGCCCTTCCCCCCTCCCACACCCCAACCCCCTGAACCAGCCCAGTTAAAATGAGTGAGTGAGGGTGGGGAGAGCAAGCGACAGAGGGAGGGGGAGGATGGGGCCTCAGAGAAGTGGCAGGGCCTCAGAGGATGGGCGGGGCAGGGAGCAGGGCAAGGGTATTCAGTTTTGTATGAGTAGAAAGTTGGCAACCCTATTCTGAACCCCTCAGTAGCAGAGGTCAACAGATTAGGAAATCCTGAGAAGAGCTACAGATTTGATGGGGCTGGAAGTGTTGCTTTCATGATGCACTTTATACCTGAAGACCACTCAAGTTTTATCTAGTACAGAATCTAGCTTCCTACTTTCTCTGTGCTTCCTGCAGCAAGGACTTAACACCCATGTTCCAAAGTCTAACACTGGCTGTCAAGTTGTTTCTGGTGCAATTCAAGACACTGGTTTTTGACCTGAGTAGGGCAAACTATTTGTAACACATGGAAATTGATGGCAACCAACGGAAATCATGGAGCATTGGGGTTATATGCATCCTGTGTGAGACGCTGCTTAATAAGCAGGTAGATGCATTCTGAAGAAGTAGCAGTTTCCAAATGGTCTTACAGTCCAGCTTCCTATAGAGTGCAGTGATCTAGGCCTGGATAGTGGGGCTGGGGTTCAGACTGGAGAGCATGCAATCTTCTTGCCCAGCACAAATGATAGCAGCAGTTACAAAAATGCTGTTATCTGGAGAACATGAAGCAGATGAGGCTGTGTGCATAAATAAAATGTGGCAGGAATAGCCATTCAATAAAGAGAGCTAATATCTGCCACTTCTGCTAGTTGCTTCCCCAGTTATTCTAGATGGAATCTCAAATCAGTTAGCTCTCTTACAAATCCATTCTCTGCTGAATGCTTGGTAAGACATCTGGGTTAGAAGGAATGGAAATACAGAGCAGGGTTTCTTTGGCATACTCAAGACACCACAGACCATGTTTTCTTACTAACCTTCCTTAGATACATTTTGGACAGGAGAGGTGACAGAGTGGAACTGCTTAAGATTACCGTCTGTGATTTCTCAGAAAGAAAAACAGAGGAGGCACACTGAAGAGCAAGTCATCTATTCACGCTAGTGGCAGTAGATAGGTCAGTAACAGCTCATGCTCAGCCAAATGGAAAGCAGCTGATGGATCTAAAATAATTGGTATGGACACCTGACCTACATTCTTTGCCCAGGAGAGATCAAAGCCACCTATACATGCTCTGCACTGTACCTATACCTAAAACTCAGTTGATGGGGATCAAAGATCTGAGGTATTGCTGAGGATGCCTCCTACCATGTCTCCAATAATATTCCTCTCAAAAGGGAAGTTGTAATAATTGGAGGGATTGCCAGTGACAAGAGAGAGTCTTGCTGAAGAAACAGTCACCTCTTTCAGAGAGGCAGACTTCCTGCCCTCCCTCCTAAAAGCAGACCTTGCCAATCTTTCTTAATGGCCCCAGCAATTCCACATTCATTTTCACTAGCTCTATGAAGCTGAGGTCATAGCATGCTGATCCTCCAGTAAGTCTAGATACTTGCTGGGATTCATCAGCCAAGACTCAAACAGGGAAACTGTGTTTGTTAACTTGAAAATTGATTGCTAGCAAAGAAGCAAACTGCTCAGCCTAAATCTGAACAGTCTTCTGTGACAAGTAAATTCCTAGCAGTGGGAAATTCTTGGCTGTCACCAGATGCAAACAAACTGGAAGTGAGCATCCACAATTCCCATTGACTTTACTGGACATTGTGTGGTTGTTCCATTCCTCTGAAAAATCAGGGCATTGACCTCTATGAAATCATCTTCTAAAAAAAAAAATTTGAAACCTCTCATCCTAAAGGAAGAGTCCAAATCGATAGTCTGGATGAAAAAGGGAAAAAAAAAAAAAAAAAAAAGTATTTCTGTAGAGCCTAATCATTGTGATCCACTGGAAAAATATCCAAGTCCAATAATAGGCCTTCTTATCAGTCAAATGATTTTTAAAGACCTTTAATTCCAAGCATAATACAGCCCCAAGTGATGAATATAAAAGTTAGGCACTGCTGTCATACACCAACCAACAATTAGATATCAGTCCGGAAGGGAGATTCTCTCACAGCTTTGCTGAGAGAAGCTATTGATCTTGGTTCCTTAACTCGTTCTTCATCCAAATTCTCTCATAGTAAATCTGCTGCCCATTATTGAACACTTTCCAAAAACACCTGGAATTTTGCTGTTTAGGATGCTGCCACCTGTGCTCCAATTTGAATAAAATAATTCTCCATAGAAACAAATCTCTCTAATCTGAGCTGCACAGAATCAGAAACACCTGGAACTGTGCATTCAACAAACCATACCCTCCTTCCACCCACAAAAACACAACACGGTCTTTCTGGCTTAAAATCGGTTTACATCAACAAAAAAAAGTTAGGATTACACAGTGCTTCTCTTTTTGGTGTTTTAGGACAATTGACCTAGCTGGAGCCAAAACTTTGGGGAGTGGGCCTGGAAGGGAGAGACCAAATTTGGTACACTAGAACCTCAGAATTATTGAGCATCAGAGTTACGAACTGAGCAGTCAAACCACACACCACATTTTGAACCAAAAGTACACAATCATCAGCAGCAGAACCAAAAAAGAAAAGAAAGGCAAATACAGTACAGTGTTAAATGTAAACTACTAAAAAAGGCAAAGCAGCATTTTTCCTTCTGCACAGTAAAGTTTCAAAGCTATATTAAGTCAATCAGTTAACTTTTGAAAGAACAATCTTAACATTTTGTTCAGAGTTACAAACATTCCAGAGTTATGAACAACCTCCATTCCAGAGGTGTTTGTAACTCTAAGGTTCTACTGCATCTAGGAGAAGCTGGGAGGTGGTGGGGAAGGGGGAGAGAGGGGAATTAAAAAAAAAATTGAGCAGTAGCAATAACAGCATGCCCAGAGTTCTCTAGCTACTAGTCCTGCCCCCAAGATTTGAAACCAAGGCCCAAATCTCTGCTTATTAACAGGGCTGTGCCAATTTACACATCAATGGAGCTGCACCAGTTTACATCAGTGGAGAATTTGGCCTTGGAAGGGGCTTTCCAAGACTTCTCATTTCCTTGACAGCACGACATTTTCCTTAATAGCCATGATGGAAACAACTTTAATGGCTGCTCCATCTGTTTCTAACTCATCATGTGCAGTACTCACCATTGCCCCTGGATTAAAGTGACAGAACCCTCTCATTTAGTAATTTGTGGGGGGGATTTGTCTATTTCTGCCTGGGATTGCTGACAGCTGTCATGGTGGACAATACCATTTAAAAAGTAATTTCTTAGCTTGATTAATCCATAGCAGGTGCTCCCTCAGCAGTAGCTTGTCCCAGATGCAGCCAATAGAGCATTAACCACTGCTCCCCCACATTCCACAGGTGTGAAATCTTAACAGGTACCTAGAGAACCACCCCTACCACTGATTTTTTGGCTTTTGCAGAGCTGTGCAAGATAGGATTTGTCCCTAAGAAAAGGAAGCTCCACTTATTCCGTCCACCTTGTTATTTGGCAAGAGTGGAAATGACAAGTTATAAATATTGACTCTGCTATCTCCTCTGCAGAGAGCTGCTCTTCTTTGCTCCATCCAGTGCTGAGCAGGCTGCCAGCCAGCGCCTGGGCACCTGGAGTTAGGACAGACACCATTCTCACCACAAATGGAGCTTTCACCTCCATTTCAAATATGGTAAAGTGATCTTTCTGAGGCATTACATCTGTGTATAGTTGGGTATGTTTGATAATTACAGACATTGCTTCATGTCTAGGTATCTGGTAAAGTCCCCTCCTACTCTACATTTTATGTTTCTTTTACCTCTTTCCCTGTCCACACTACCAATGTATTTCCCTCCCAACTAGCTCGCTGCTGTTAATGCATGTTTCAGAAAGTATGGAGCAGATCAGGGAGACGGTGAGTCAGACCTTATGCTAAGCACTCTCCTTGCTGGGAGCAGGCTAAGGTTTGAATGGGCCATGGGGCCTTCTCTCCCCTGTCCCAGAGATGGTCCCTCCAGGGCAGGGTTGAAGTACACTGCCCTTTCACTATGGGGGGAGCTTGTGCTAGAACTACCTTCCTATTCCTCCTTTGGCCTCCCCCCATCCATTAGCAGCTTTGCTGTTTCCATTGCAGGGGAAAGATGTCAGCTGATCTGCTAAATGCTTGAGTCCCAGGGCCAGAGCATAGTAAGGAACATTTTAGTGATTCCTCTTTTCTTTCCCCTATGCAGCCTCCTTGCAACAGACATGTCTTGCAGTATAGCTATTCACACAGGGTTTTCTTTTATTTTTTAATAAAGACAATCTGCTCAGTTAGTGCCATATTGCCACTGCTCTTTCTAGAGCAGGGGTCAACAGCCTTTCAGAAGCGTGTGCCAAGTCTTCATTTATTCACTCTAATTTAAGGTTTCACATGCCAGTAATACATTAACGTTTTTAGAAGGTCTCTTTCTATAAGTCTATAAACTATTGTTGTATGTAAAGTAAATAAGGTTTTTAAAATGTTTAAGAAGCTTCATTTAAAATGTAAATTAAAATGCAGAGCCCCCTGGACCGGTGGCCAGGACCCCGGGCAGTGCGAGTGCCACTGAAAATCAGCTCGTATGCTGCCTTCGGCACGCGTGCCTACCCCTGTTCTAGAGAGAGAATTGTAACCTGGAAATCTTTGAGCCAGGTGCCAGAATATCTCGCCCATGTAGAGTTTTTACACACACACACACACCCCGTCATGTGCAGGGCTGAGTTTTATAACAGCATCATAATGCAGGCAGACTAGAAAGGGAAAAGAAAACACAGAGGAAAGAGAAATGCAGTGGACAGTAGGAATGCAACCAGGTTTTCTTTCCAGAGTAGAATCATTGCTGGACACATCACTGCTGGGCTGAATGAGCATGGCATAGAATAGCTTGCAGTGTCTTGCATGTCAAGCTTTTGTCCTTTTTTCATTGGCTGAGCTCCATTGTTGCATGCGGCTTGTCTCACCAGTCAGCTGGCAGCTTGAGGGGAGCTAGGGCTACATTGGATGGAGAAGGATGGAGGTTTCTTACCCAGCCAGCCTGTGTCTCATTCACAGATTTCCTGTCCTTGAGTCACTGCCCTTCAAATGACAGCTGAGTTTAGTGCTCTGCAACACCAGGCATGAGTTGCATCCTAATACCTGTGAGTGACAGTAGGGACAGCCACTTGCAGCCCAGCCTACATCCACATGCAGCTGCCTTTCTAGTATTTGGTCCACAGCTCTGAGGTCAAAGCCAAGCAGCAGAGTCCAAATGGTGGCGAGGCCTCTTTAGATGGCCAGGTACATGTGGCTAAGCTAACTGTTTCAGGAAAGAGAAGCCCCCTAGCCCATTTCTAGAGCCAGACCTGAGGTTCTGAAACATTTAGATAAGTGATTTCACACTTCTGGGTTTAGGATTCAATTGAAAGTGGATGTTCTGAAATGCTGCAGGTTGTTCTTATGGCATCTGTCGGAGGCTTGGTCCACACTAACAAATTGACTTAGGTTGACCTATCTAGTTGTGAATGTGTTGATACCTACATTTAGTTTCCCCACCGATATAAGCACCCCATTACAGTTATACAATACCACCACATCCCTGAGTAAAGCAGAGGCACTTGACCTACTTCCATTAATGCAGTGAGTATAGACACTGCATTACCTGTCTGCACCCTAACAGTCCTCCAGTAGCTGCATCACAATGCCCTTCTCCACACCACTGGTCACTCTAGTCACAATTTTGACTTCCATTGTCCAAGGGTCAGTCCCTTCCATCCCCCCCACACTTTGTCTCCAGTATATTATTGAAATGCCTTTTACTGATTGCCCACCTTGGAGACCACACCTACTTAGACCCCTGTTGTGAGCATCTGACCATGTTGGCTCCATGCACAGAGAGTACTAGACAAATTCCTGGCTGATGCAGGAAAGAAGTCATGGATATCGTTGGCCTATAGGGAGAAGAGACTGCAAACCCAGCTAAGGAACAGCTGTGTGTCTACAACAATCTGCATGCCATATTTGGCATGGACTGCATACCATTGGACACTTTGCAGGAGCCTGACGTGAAGACCCCTGTTGTGCACACCAATGGTGGGGGAGGGGGAAGGACCAGAAGAGATGCAAACCATGCAGTGAATGAGGCACTGTTTGGAACTCCACTGGAGTCAAGCATGTCCCCACCAGCTGAGCTCAGATGAATGTGGTGAAGGGAGCTTGTGTACATGTATATTATTCCTCAACCATTTTTTACTGGATTGCCTGAAACCTTCTCTCCCTACCCACTGCCCTTCTTCTGCCTTTAAAAATAGCACCCCATGCATCCCTGTGTTTAGAGAACAAAGACATGACTTTTGGTTCTTCACTTGACTCAAAAATGTTGGAAAATAATATTTTTAAAAAGTTAGTAGGGTACTCTGAATTACATCATCTGTGTCCTGTGCTCAGAAGTTGAAAGAAGAGAGAGAAGCTGCATCTGCTTTTTCATTCTTTGGCTTGATGTGCTAGGCACGTACCCCCACAATTTCCCCCATGCAAAGTACTTGATTTTTCTGAATAGGAATGTCCCTATTACCCTCTTGAGCAATCTCAATGAAACTTTCATGGAGATACTCTGCACTCCTCTTTTGAACATTGCTAGGAATGGCACTCTTGTTTCTTTCCCATGCCACTCTGATGAGCTCCACTCTGCTGGCACTCTTGTAGTAAGTGGGCTAGCAACAAAGAAGCCACCCTGGCTCGAGGACACCAATAGCAGCTGGGTTCTCTGTGCCTTTGATATTTCACTTGTGGGAGTGACAACCAGAGTCAGCACTCTCTATAGTGAATATTGTGAAATATTTTCATACTTTCCCTATCCTCATACCCAGGGGCACCCGGTAGCTAAATATTCCAGGCGATAGACCATGCTTCCCCCCTCCTGCCCCCACTAGGCTGTACTCACCATGGCTTGGGCCTCAGAGCAGTGCTGTAACAGTATGCTCCAAACCTAGAGTGATAATTAATTTCTTATTAAAAAGGTATCAATGGGAATAATGCAAGAGTTTTGAGATTTTTCCCTTTCTGTTGTGACTTTAAGTCTAGAGCTGTACCTTTCTATTCTAATAAGCAGCCTTCGTATCTCAAGGCCACCACCCCACCCTCTCCATACTTCTTTCTTCAGGAAAAGAAAGAAGGGGATCAAGGCGGAAGTGTTCTGCAATATCCTCCAGTTTTTGCTAATCATGAACACAGGGCTTGGAGAAGCCAAGTGATCATTTTCCCTGGTCTTGGCTAAGAATGGAGAGAGTAGTTGCTGTAGAAGAGGCAAAGGGACCAAGAGATAGACTTCCCCGTGCACCAGGATGTTGTGTGTTTATTCAGGCTCAGATGTTGAGGAGCTTGACAAAGATCTATGCCCAAAGATTCCAGATGAAGCAGTCTTTCCAATCCATTGAAGACTCCATCATTGCTGCTCCCTCTACCCTGACAGAATAGGTGACAGCATGGTATAAACCCTTACCCCTTATCACTCCATGCCAGGGGAAAAACAAGGAGAATGTAACTACACCTACACAGACCTGTGAAGAAGAAGAAGAAGAGAAAAAAATCCACAGGACCAGCCACAATGCACTACATGTTTTGTAACATGACAAACATCACATTTTAATATATGAACATGAACGTTTACTTGAGTTTCTAGAATATGGGTCACCCTCTTACAGTGCTGCTAAAGTGTTTTTTACCTTGTGTAAATGCACTTTGTTTCTGGTTTCTTTTCACACAAAGAAGTTCTATTTTTGGAAACCCAAGTACATTTAATGGTTTACACCAAGCAGAATTCATAAGGAGAGAGTTAGTAACCCATTGTATTTAAGCTCTGTACACATGAAGGCATGGTACTTCATAGAAATATCACACAACACTACTGTGGATGACTGTTAAAATGCTCTTTTACAGCCTTAAGATCCATGGTGAGCTCTTCTAATAGCCCTTGGTTCTGGCCGTTCAAATTCAGCAATCAGCCAAGTCCACCCCAGTCCTGCTCCTTGCTTGTAGCTGTTCCCTCTTTTCCTCACAGATACATAGCATGCAGGTCTACCAAGGGGATGTTGACCTTGCTGAAATTCATCTAGTCAGTAAAAAGGTGCCAGTAACCCTTCAGTCTACCAGAAGACCATTCAACAGTCATCCTGCACCTGCTGAACTGGTAGCTGAATCTTTGATGTTATTAAAGTGCCATTGTACAGCTTCGTGGGCCAGGGGTCCAAGGGGTAGGTTGGGTCCCCCAGAATCATTACTGACATTGCAACATCACTGATGAGAATGTAGTGGTTGCGGGGGGGAGGGGAAGAGTGTCTCTGTTTGCAGCTTTTAAGAATACATGACTTTTCTAAAGAGCATTATGTGCCTTCCTTGACCAGCCCATGCTGATATCAGAAGTGCCTCAGTGATCCACTAGTTCTTCCATAACCATAGAAAAGTAGCTCTTTCTGCTGCTGTACTCTGTGGCAAGGTATGGTGGTGCCAACATAGGGATATACATCTATCATCCCACTGCAGCTTGGGAGCCCCATTGCTGCAAATCCATCCACTATGGCCTGCACAACACCAAGAGTCACAGACCCATGTAGTAGGTGACAACTGATGGCCCTACACACTTGCATGACAGTGGGCCCTCCGTATAGATCTTCCAATTCCAAAATGCTCTTGGACAGTGGGAAATCAATTTGGTGTTGCAATCTTCCAGTGTGGGATCACCACTTGTTTTTCTAATATCAATGGAGCTCTGATTCTGGGGTCCTATGCTGCAGGGAGCTCAGCACACAGATCCAGGAATGTGGCCTTTTGCATCCAGAAGTTCTGCAGCCACTGCTCATCGTCCCAAGCTTACGCTATGTGATCCCACCAATAACTGCTTGGTTCTTGTGCCCAGAAATGTGATCCACCCTGGGAAGCTGCTCTGTTAATTCCACTACCGTCTGGCACTTTTATTCCATGTTCATCAGCAACAGTTATTGAAATCTCTTCTTCCTCCTCATACAGCCAGTTGTAGTAGTAGTAGTAGTCATTGAAGTTCCACAAATACAGGAGAATTGTGCATCCTGAATTAACAATGGTCATGAGACTTTGGCAGAAGCATGGACCCTGCAGAGCTCAGCACGAGATATAGCAGAGACAAAAATGTGGTGTACTGGACTGTGGGAGTTTTATAAATGCTGCAAAATTATAGGATGGGACAAGCATTATGGGATGGGGAAAGTGACACCGAGGAAACCTGACTCCTAGTTTTGAGAAATCCCTGGGCAAGTTGCTGATATCCCCAAAGCACTGCAAAAAAAGTGTCCCACAAGGCATTGTGCCAGATGGTGGCATGGGGCACACTGGGATACCTGCCCACAGTGCACTGCATTTTCCAATCCATGCAACCACTAGTGGTGAGGTCACAGTGCCAACACAAGCAGCAAGTGATATACAGAATTGGTGGCTGCATGCCCACATAACTTATGTCAACCAAACTTTGTAGTGTAGACATGGCCTCAGAGCAGGAGTGGATCTGGGGGAAGACTCAAGAGAAGCCTCTTCTTCGAGCTCTTTAGTCCAGATATGCAGGCCCAAGAGATTTGGAGAGCTCAGTTAAGCTTGGGTAATGCTAACCTCAACTGAACCTTTTGAAGCTCAACTATCACTAATGATGAACCCCTTGGAGTCCCATAAAGGTATGGAGCCAACCACAAGGGCAGTCAGGAGACCCCAGTTTATAAATGAGGTTAGGGTGCAGTGGTAGTTTTAGAGGTGGATATATTGGAGCTTTATTGGGCTAACAACAAGTGGATCGTGACGACTGCTAGCCTGGGAAACACCGGTCCAGATTCTGGCCCATGCCACTTGCCTTTGCACTGGTCTGATAGCTAAGGATTCTCCTGTACTGAGGGAGACCAGGTGCATGTTATGGAATGATGCATGTCCATTACAAGCTGCTCTAAGTTCCATGGGGAGCTGAAGCAGTTCACAGCTACCACAGGGATTAGAGAAAGCACAATTGCCCCCTGCAGCCTCACTGGCACTGAGTGGAACCCTAGCACAGCTAGTCATCTACTCATTGTCTCACCAAATAACTATCTTGCCGTGTACAGATTCTTGACAACCCACATGGGCACATGTGACACCTGCAAAGACCCAAACATGCTCAACCTCCTAAAAGTGGGCAAGACAATCCTCCTGCAACCTGTGGGCAGTGTGACACCTCCTGCACAGCGTATAGCTGGTGGGCAAGACTGTCTCCTCCTGGCAGCTACAGGCCTCATCTCACTAGCTGTGGGCCATGTGAGACCACCCCCCATATCTAGAGGCCAAAACAACCCCGCTGCCCATAGCTATGAGCATTTCCCTATTCCCAGAGGCATTGGCCTCCCATCTACAGCTATGGGCTATTCACTCCAAACTATTTACTATAAAAGGATAATCGTCATACTTTGCTCCTATGAACACCATGAACTGCTATGCACTGCTACTAAGCCGAGCCCTTCCTGCTCTGCCACCCCAGGCCACCATTACACACAACCCCGTGCAGCAATGCACAGCCCCATTCATCCTACTGCTCTTCTGTGCACCCCAGTCTGCTCCTTGGTGCGTGTAGCCTCCTGCCCATACTGCTGCACCTGCCCACAGGCCTGTTATACTCAGACTCTCCATCTTTTCCCACTTGTGACCTCCTCCTTCATACCTGCACCCTGCTACTCCAGTATTGGCTAATTACTGGCTCAGCACCTCATCTGCCAGGCAGCTCCTATTGCCATGTGCCTCCTAGTTCTATCTCTGAAGGGACAGACATGGCTATTGAGCAGGGCCAGGTGGCTGTGGTGGGATTGCAGAGGTTACTCTTCTCAGGGTCACTTACCCTCTTCAGCCTGGCCATCTCCATCTCTGCATCCCTTGTGGGGTTCAGTGCAGACACCAGAAGTGGGAGGGACAGCGCCCTTGCCCTGCTGTCCTCTCCCCCTTCCACACAAAATGGTCTAAAAAAGTGGGAGAGAAAAATCAACAGGCTGGATCCCTGTCGAGTCTGCAAGATGGGGTGCAAAGCCAGACTGGCTCCCTGATACTGGACTTGGCTCCCAAACTCAAGTCCAGCCCTTACCAAGTAGAGAAGGAACAGAGACTGGAGGTGGCATAGATAGTCCAGTGATGGGCACATAAGTGCAGCAACTGTCCCATCTCTTCCCTCCATCTGACACACCCTGAATCCTTCAATTTTGGGACTCTTAGATTAAAAACACCTAAATAATGAAGTTTATACAGCATCTGTGCAGGTCTCAGACTGCAGCCACTCTACACTGTGAGACAGACAACTGAGGGCATTGTACATTGGTGAGGGAGAATGAGGGGTGTGAGACAGCAGGGTGCAGAGGAAACAGAGGGTAGGTGGGCACAGCAGGACACACATGATGAGCTGAAAGTGAATGTCTGTGGCTGCAAGATAAACGTAGTTTGCCGAGATTGACGCTTTAGGCTGAGTTTATTGGCTCCCACAAACTGCCTATAACCTGACAGGGCCATTGCACATTGGATGCTTTCTAAAAGAAATCATTAGCCACTGAAATATTGCACCATGACTCTCATGCTAGAGCTCTGGCTGCTGCTCCATAGATTCTGTTCTACCCCTCACTGGTAAATCCAGCTCTGCAATAATCCCAGGCAGATGTTTAAACATTGCTCTAGGTTGTAAATAATTATGCAGTACATAAAAGATTCCATTCCCACTGACTGACAGTTTCAGATTTGAGGCCCCATTAAATCCTCATCTGGAGACATTTCGGAGGCACAACAGTGTTAACCAAGGGTTACAAATAGAACTCCTGCAAATCTGTGCATAGGCAATACACCCAGATACCATGGTGACAGATATGTGAGAGAGAGAGACACCTAATGCGATCACCTCTGGGAATACACTGAATTCCCTTGAGGGAATACACTGAATTCCCTCCAGGGAATCCTCTCCTCAGCTGCAGTTTGAGACATTGGATCCAGAGAATTCAGGCAGACTGGCAGCACAGTATTGGGTAAACAGAAGAGCATTATTTTAATGTAATTTTACACATGTATTTTAGTTCATAATAGGGACACCGAACATGTGGCCTATGGGGGTCTGCAATGCCACATCTACCACCTTCATCTTTAGTATGGAAGGGGCACCGTGCACCAAGCATGCTGGGCCCAATCACTCACTGGCTGCCATAATGAAGAGGGGGCAGCTGTAATTTGTTTTATACAATTTGAGGTTGGCCCTGGAACTCCTGACCAGTTTCTAATGAGGTTCCCTTAGCTGGGCAAAGGCTGAGCTCCCCGGTTCAAATAAAAGGTAAATCAAAATCTATCCTACCAGTACCTGAGTGTGTGGACCAGGTTAAGACCCTGTTTTACGAGCAGAGTAAAGGGACAGTTGTTAGGCCCAACATTTAGGTTTGTTAACAACAGAAGTCTTTAGTGACCACCCCATGCACCAACAGAAGTTTTCACCCTAGCAGAGTTATCCCATTAACTAGGAGGTCAGACAAAACTTTGCTGAGCCCTTAGAGACTAAGGCAGGGGGCAGGCAGCTTCTTAGTGCCACTGTCACACAGCAGCAGATGATTGCAGGTGAACTGAGGTGCAGTGAGTCACTGTCCCAGTTGGGTGGGAGGCAATAACCAAATGCATGGGATCAAACGTTCAGTTGTTGTAAACTGGCCTGGCTTCACAGAAGTCAATGGAGTGATGCCAATTTAAACCAGGTGACTATCTGCCTCATGGCATCAATGGGCTGATTGGCTCCAGCTGATGAATGGCCAGCTCTCCTGTTAGTCTATGTACATAGCCTAGGTGTCTTTATGCAGATGGAGTCTTTTCATTATGTGAATAATAAAGGGGAGACTGTTACAGTTTTCAGCATTCACGATCAAAGGTATGGGTAACGAAAGGAAGGAGTTACACCAGATTTTTATCTTGACTGCATCCCTCATTAACTGTAGATCAGGGATTCTCAAACTGGGGTTTGGGACCCCTCAGGAGGTTGTGAGGTTATTACATGGGGGAGGGGAGGGGTCGCAAGCTGTCAGCCTCCACCCCAAATCCTGCTTTGCCTCCAGCATTTATAATGGTGTTAAATATATAAACAAGTGTTTTTAATCTATAAGGGGAGTTGCACTCAGAGGCTTGCTATGTGAAAGGGGTCACCAGTACAACAGTTTGAGAACTACTGCTGTGGATTGTAGCAGTGGGCAGACAGCAGGACTGCATTTCATGGGACTGAGCCATTTTAACAAATCAGGTGAACATGACTGCCAAGTGCTCACCGTAGTCCCAAGCTCTTAATGGTTATGCGTCCAACAGAGAAAGTTGGGCAGAGTAGAGGTAAGTACCCCGCAGGGTTCTGCCTTGAGACACCACCACATTATAGCTGGGATGGACACACACACACACACACACACACACACACCCCTGTAGAATCTCTGCAGCAGCTGGAAGAGTTATGCTTAGGGTGCTGCCTATCATCTAGACTGAGCTGATGTTGATGCTCAGTCTCAGGGAGGAGAGCGGGTTTTCCCAAAGGCATTGCCCACTAGTGATCCTACTCTGGGCTGGACAACTCACCCGCATCAGAGTGGAGATCCACTACACAACTGGCAAGTAGGATCAGAACCTTAAAGCACGGCTTTGTGTTGTGGTTTTCTAAACCACCAGATAGTCTGTGTTCATTGGAGACAAGTGGTCTAGTTTATAGGGTTGCCAAATTTGGTTGGATGAATTCATGGGGGTGTCATCACATGACATTATTTTTAATTTTTGGAGACTCCAGGACAATCCTAGAGGGTTGGCAACCCTAAGTTTGAATTATGTGAATGGCCATGATTATCTGCAAATCCAGGCATAATGTACATATGGCCAAACAGACCCAGCCTTTTATTAGGGTCCTGTTCAGCTTCCGGTGAGCTCAGTGGAAAGGTTTCCATTGACTTCAATTGGCTTTGGATCAGATCCCCAAGGATTGGATCCCCCCAGATCTTTTCTGACAGAAGCTGGAAACTTTGCAGAGGGTAACAGCATATCCAGCCCCTCGGGCAGCGAGAGAGAGAGAGAGATTCATAGATTCATAGATTATAGGACTGGAAGGGACCTCGAGAGGTCATCGAGTCCAGTCCCCTGCCCGCATGGCAGGACCAAATACTGTCTAGACCATCCCTGATAGACATTTATCTAACCTACTCTTAAATATCTCCAGAGACGGAGATTCCACAACCTCCCTAGGCAATTTGTTCCAGTGTTTAACCACCCTGACAGTTAGGAACTTTTTCCTAATGTCCAACCTAGACCTCCCTTGCTGCAGTTTAAACCCATTGTTTCTGGTTCTATCCTTAGAGGCTAAGGTGAACAAGTTCTCTCCCTCCTCCTTATGACACCCTTTTAGATACGTGAAAACTGCTATCATGTCCCCTCTCAGTCTTCTCTTTTCCAAACTAAACAAACCCAGTTCTTTCAGCCTTCCTTCATAGGTCATGTTCTCAAGACCTTTAATCATTCTTGTTGCTCTTCTTTGGACCCTTTCCAATTTCTCCACATCTTTTTTAAAATGCGGCGCCCAGAACTGGACACAATACTCCAGCTGAGGCCTAACCAGAGCAGAGTAGAGCGGAAGAATGACTTCTCGTGTCTTGCTCACAACACACCTGTTAATGCATCCCAGAATCATGTTTGCTTTTTTTGCAACAGCATCACACTGTTGACTCATATTTAGCTTGTGGGCAGCAGAGAGAGAGAGGGCAGCAACCTCTCCAGCAGCTCTCCTGGACTGACAAGCAGAGCAGCACTGAAGATCTGGAGGAAACAGGGGCACAAGTGATAGCAAGCATTACTAAGATATAGGCAGACATGTCTACAAATACTTGCCCTGCACTGTAACAAACTACCATGCTGAAAGAAGTTCAAACCTGGCCTAGCTACATATTCATGCAGCGGAAACTGCTGGAATCCACTAAAAACTCTAGGAGTAGAAGGATGTCTTAGTGCTCTGACTAGCAGATCTACAGCACATGTACTCTCTGGAATCACAGGTTTGACTTGTCAGGCTATGACCCTCTTCATCCTACCAAGGCAGAGAAGCCAAGTGCCAGGCAGTTTGCTACTGGATATGTTAGTCACTACAAACGGAGGCCCTGTCTGTTCTGCATGGCTAGTGAAGGTCATTTGACACTTTCCATAAGAGAAGGGTCTTACTTTCAACTTTGGTATCCTCAGGGTCGGCTCCAGGCATAAGCCTGGTAAGCAGGTGCTTGGGGCAGCTGCTCCGGAGAGGGGCAGCAGGTACAGCTATGCGGCGGCAATTCGGCGGATGGTTCCTCACTCCCACTCGGAGCAAAGGACCTCCCGCCGAATTGCCACCGCAGAACACGATCGCGGCTTTTTTTTTTTTGGCTGCTTGGGGCGGCCAAAACCCTGGAGCCGGCCCTGGGTATCCTTAGCAAAAACTTCCCTGTCCCTACACGGTTGTCTTCCTGGCTGCTGTCCTCTACTCCAGAGGAAGCTGCATTTTAGCATATTGCCATCTCCACCTGTTCCAAAAGCATGAGTTAGTTGCCCCTCCCCCCCAAATCAGATCAGAAATTCCTGGCTCTGGAAGCAGAGTATAGTCTAGTGGTTAGAGTCACAGCTAACAAAGCACCTGTTTGGGTCATCTGCATGGATTGAACCTGCGTCCCCAGGATATAAAAAAAGCACGATTGTCTGGTACTTGAACCAAAGAACTTGCCCCATTAATAGAAGTAGAGTAGCAGACCATAACTTATACACGTAGTCTAGCCATTGGAGTGACTGAGAGCCACGGAGTGGCAGCATGGGTTATACAAGTACGCCATTTCAGCCACACCTTCAAAAAGAGCCGGTGGCAAAGTGGTTGATCTGTGCATGGGTGGTGGGTATAAGCAGCCCGGGGAGGCTAAGCCTCCCCTAAACCAAGTCCTGGCTCTGCCCATGCAAAGCCCTCTCCTCCAAGCTGGTGGCAGGTCAGCTCTGGCCAGAGGCCAGGAGGTGGCTGGGGGTGACCAGGGCAGCAGGCCAGTGGTCCAGAGCTATTTGGCTTAGGCTCCTCCAGCCACGGGGGTGGGGGTGTTGGGGGCCCTTGGGCAGAAGGGGCAGAACTGCATGGCTAGCCTCCCCAAAAGGGGGGCTCATGTACCACTCATGGATCTGTGGCTTTATTATTAAGTTAGAGATGGGGATAAACCTCCAGTCACTATCTGAAGTGACCCCATGCAGGCTCTCAATTATCTTATCTGTAAAATAGTGATTGATGGTTATGTCCCCTAAAAGGTAGCTGTATGAGGCTTTGATTAACAGTATGCATGGGGAAGGGCACAGAAATATTAGTAGTCTGCTAAACAGCTAGGATTAGAACACTTGCAAAGCTATAGGGTATTGTGTATGGGTCTGGTCTCCCTCTTATTGTGTGTCCCTAAAATCATGTCAAGATAGGAGCATACTGCGTTTTCAAGACTGCTCCCATAGCAAGGGCAAAAAGTCAGTGCTCATGATGCGTTCACTGGAGTTGGGAACACTCTTTCAGGAGTGCTGTGCTCATGGGGTTGTAAAGCACCTTTAGTCTGAGAAGCATGAGCAAATGCTGTAGTGGTGGAGCAATCAGTAGCCACTTCTACCAGTGCCTTGCCACCCTTCCAATTCCAGGAATTGGAACTTTAAATATGAAAAAAATGTGTCTGTTGTAAAAAAGTATATTTTGTATCAATCCTTTTACTCAAGCCAACTCCTTTGATCAGTTCATGTATACCAGGTGTTCTGGGGGTGGGGGTTAAATGTAACAAGAGTGAAGTGATCTTGGTAAAGGCTAGCAAGTTAAATGCTGTCTTGGTTCCTTGTTGACTCAAATTCTTTTTCGCCCCATGAAATACAGGTAAAAATTCATATTGTCATCAATAAAAAGTAACACTGCTGCTTTTTTTTAAGTTAGTCTGGCAGGAGCGCTCTTGGGGCTGCTTTTTATGAAGGGCTTGTAACCTTGTTGATTTATTACAGGATGTAATGTGAAAGTGTGAAGTAACTTTAGAAAATGGCTGATCAATAACATACTCCCCCTCAGTGAGTAGTTGACAAACTGACAAAATCCATGAAAAGCAAAGGCAATGCAGATGAAATTTTGATCACTGGTGCCACAGAGGCCCAACTTTGCAACACCAGTATTGATGCAGGCGATAGGCTTCCATAAATAAAAATGTAACAAAACTAAAAATATAACTGGATTTAAGCAAGCAACATGGTCTAGCAGGATGAATGGAGGTCAGTGCTTAGGCCTAATCTTTGGGTTTCCTTGCTTGTATTTGACTCACAACTTTAGCATTGAGCACAGCAGTAGTATTTTTTAAAAATATATATTTTAGATAGCACTTAACGAAACAGCTCCTCCATAGCAGTGAGAGCTGGCAGGATAGACTATGACACACAGAAGTGTAATGTTCAAATGTAGGCAATCTGAAACTTGCTAGACTGCAGCAGCTTTTCCTAAATATCTACTCCCAGCGTGCATAGTCACTGTTCTTATGAAAAGCAGTTACGGCACATACTGTTTTTCCAAAGCTAAATGTCTCGGCCATTTTACAACATATTTTGTTTGCATTATCAGAAGCAACTGGGTCACACACTAGCTGCTCACCACATTCTACTGAATCAAACTCTGTTTAGAGTGTTAAAGCCCAAGTTCTGAGTCCTTAGCTGGGAAGAGGTCCCACTGACTTCCAAGGCCAAGTAAGAATGGCTGGAAAGGGCCCTGCAGGGATATATTGTTGGAGGGGTGAATTTTAAAAAATTCCCCTGAATGTTAAATGTGCTTTAGCTGAAAAACTTCCTGTGACGCAGTAGGGAGCGGGGTGGATTGACCTGCGAATGTCATTTAGTTTTACTGGACTGTCTGCATGGGGGATGGGAGAGCAGGGGATGACTTTAGGTGAGGGATACCTGAGCCAGGAAGACTCGCCCCACCCCCCAACACCTTGGCCCAGGAAACTGGACAAAAGGAGAGGGGGAGAGAGCCTGCGGGAGGGGTTTTGGTTTCAGTTTTGGGCTGGTTATGAAGACACACGGAACCCCAAGTCTGGGGTCTAAGATCCTTGTCCCTCAGAGGGACCTGGCTGAGGGTCCTGGTTGTACCTACAAGCTCTGCTTGGGACTGTGTTCCTGTCATCTAATAAACCTTCTGTTTTACTGGCTGGCTGAGTGTCACGGTGAAGTGCAGGAAGTGGGGTGGGGTGGGGTGGGGCCCTGACTCCCCCACACTCCGTGACACTTCCTCAGAGCTGAATGCTGGCCCCAGGCTCAAGACATGACCGCTTGGCTTCACATAACAGTTCTCTGGCTTGTGCGGTAGCCAAGAAGGCACCCTTGACTGGAGCGCAGAGAGGCCAGTGCACATGCAGTGAAATGGAAAACAGCTGCCATATGGTGAGTGCATGAGATATGTACATGCTGCCTCCACCTGCAACCAGGCCAGGAACTGAAAGGAGGAGGAGCAGCTGAAGCCCAGCCAGTACAGATGAGAGGTTTATAAATGAAACCTCATTGTTGCTTTCATTGGAGCACTTGGTACATTCATTTGAGCAAACTTCCAGTACCTACATTCTTTATCAGGGTGCAGCATGGGCTGCTCCCCACCCCCTGTACACCCACACCTGAGCATAAAGGGGAAATCAAAACAGAGGCAGTGTTCTTCAGTGGACAAAGCACTGGAGTAGGAATCAGGAGAGCTGTTCTCTTCCCAGCTCTGCCACCATGGGGAAAATCACTTCCCCTCTGTGCCTCAGTTTCCCCATTTGTGAAATGAGAATAGTGTAACTTAAGGAGATGCTCTGAGATCTCTAGTTGAGAAGAGCTAAATGCTATCATTACTAACATCTGCAGCAGACTTAAGAGTCTGGACTTGCAAAGCTGTGGCAAGATTTCATTGCTTCTCTGTGAAGTCAGGGAGAAGGGCTGTTGCTCATTGTGTGTTAGTGACAATAGCTTCCATGTCATAGTCACTATATTGGCTGGGTCCTGCTGCTCCAGTCAAGGACTATCTGAGGCCCAACATTAACCTAACAGGAACAAATCTTACACTGAAGCCTTTCCCGATTCCCAGAGAGCTGCGTAGAGAATAGAAATGGAAGAGACCCATTCGACCATAGCTTGTCTCCACCTCACTGGTGAAATCCTGACCCCACCACAGTCAACAGGACAGGAGTTTTGCTATTGACTTCCATGGAACCAGGATCTCCCTGAGGGGAGAAGCAGGAACGTTTTCTCCAGTATATTCTGCAATCCAGTTCAAGTTACATGACTAAATGGATGTCTAACCCTTCCCTTGAAGACTCATTCCTGCCTGGAAGATTTTTCGAGTAGTCAGCCTAAATCTCCCTTTGTTTAAGTCTATCCCTTGTCCTCCCTCCCCACAACAGACCCTTTCCCTTCTTGGTGTCTGACATTTCTGATGCTTCCAGAGAGGCACCAGGGTTCCCCTCTTCATCATTACTGTCCAGGAAGCAAGAGTTCTTTCCAATTTTCCTCTTAATCTTACTGGAGGATCCTGCTGAAATCAGAACCGAGACAAACAACCCCCATGACTATTGGGGAGATCACAGGCCAATCTTAAATAGGCAAGGAGTCAGCTCTTTGGGGCAGGGACTGTCTCCTACAGTGTTTGTACAGCACCCTGGGCAACAGGAGCCCTGATTGTGATCCAGGACTTCCAGGCACTACATAACCGCTATTAATAAACAACAGTATTGGGTGTTCTACTCCCAAAGGGGAAACCATTAGCTAATAAACTTAGATTGGAGGAGAATTGACCCAGGGGCCATCTTATCCTCAACCAATCAGTGAAGGCTTTCTCTCCTGGCATAGTTCCAGTGAAATCCAAGGCCTGAGATACCCAGCACAGATCATGTCAGTGAATGCTGTAGCTTGGGACATCATTTCCAGGGGAGCCCCAGCTGGGGAGAACCCTTTCCTTTGGACCCTGGTGCTGTCTATGTTTGTAGGAACATAGTGTCATACTAGCTGTGGACCAGTGGTCTGGTGTCTCACATCTGTCAGTGGCCTGTGATATCTTAGAAGATGTTGAAGACCACCCTTAAAGTGTTTGTCCGATTACTGTACATGGCATGGGGAAAAATCCTTCTCGTCTCCTGCACGGATCAGCTGAAGCATGAAGCTTGCTTACTCCTCCCTTAGCAAACCTGGTTGTTACTCGTCAGGAAAAAAATCGAAAAGCTCCTTTTATATCTCCAAAATGATAGCATTTGACACTCCAGCCTCCAGGAGTTCCTCAGACTGTGGGTGGAATATTTCCTTAGTTTAAACTAGGGCTGTCATGCAAATAAAAAAATTAATCATGTGATTAATCGCACTGTTAACCAATAATAGAATACCATTTAAATATATTTGGATTTTTTCTAGGTTTTCAAATATATTGATTTCAATTATAACAGAATACAAAGTGTATAGTGCTCACTTTATATTTATTTTTGATTACAAGTATTTACACTGTAAAAAAGAAATAGTATTTTTCAATTCATCTAATACAAATACTGTAGTGCAATGTCTATCATTAAAGTTGAACTTACATATGTAGAATTATATACAAAAAACTGCATTCAAAATAAAACAATGTAAAACTTTAGAGCCTACACATCCACTCAGTCCTACTTCTTGTTCAGCCAATCGCTCACACAAACAAGTTTGTTTACATTTGCAGGAGATAATGCTTCTTGTTCACAAGGTCACCTGAAAGAGAGAACAGGCGTTTGCATGGCACTGTTGTAGCCAGCATCACAAGATATGAATCTTTAGTGCATCTGGCAGGTAAATATGTCCCTTCTTGCTTCAACCACCATTCCAGGGGACATGCGTCCACGCGGATGACTGGGTCTGCTCGGTAATAATCCAAAGCAGTGCAGACTGAAGCATGTTCAGATTAATCATCTGAGTCAGATGTCACCAGCAGAAGGTTAGTTTTCTTCTTTGGTAGTTCAGGTTCTGTAGTTTCCGCATCGGAGTGTTGCTCTTTTAAGACTTCTGAAAACACGTTCCACACCTCGTCCCTCTCAGATTTTGGAAGGCACTTCAGATTCTTAAATCTTGGGTCGAGTGCTGTAGCTATCTTTAGAAATCTCACATTGGTAGCTTCTTTGAATTTTGTCAAATCTGCAGCGAAAGTTTCTTAAAATGAACATGTGCTGGGTCATCATCCGAGACTACTATGAAATATATGGCAGAATGCAAGTAAAACAGAACAGGAGACATACAATTCTCCCCCAAGGAGTTCAGTCACAAATTTAAATTAACCCTTTTTTATTATTATTTATTTAAAAACACACATCATCATGGAAGCATGTCCTCTGGAATGGTGGCCGAAGCATGAAGGGGCATATGAATGCTTAGCATATCTGGCACGTAAATACCTTGCAATGCTGGCTACAAAAGTCCCATGTGAACACCTGTTCTCACTTTCAGGTGACATTATAAAGAAGTGGGCAGCATTATGTCCCATAAATGTAAACAAACTTGTTTGTCTTAGTGATTGGCTGAACAAGAAGTAGGATGGAGTGGACTTGTAGGCTCTGAACTCAAACAAAATGAACCAAAAAAAACAAAACAAAATTACATTTGTAAGTTGCACTTTCACAATAAAGAGATTGCACTACAGTACTTGTATGAGGTGAATTGAAAAATATTGTCTTTATCATTTTTACAGTGCAAATATTTGTAATTAAAATATAAAGTGAGCACTGTACACTTTGTATTCTGTGTTGTAGTTGAAATCAATATATTTGAAAACGTCAAAAAACATCCAAAAATATTTAATAAATTTCAATTGGTATTCTATTGATTGCAGTTTTAATTGCATTAAACCGGCAATCAATTTTTTTTGAGTTAGTCACATGAGTTAACTGCAATTAAATCAACAGCCCTAGTTTGAATCTATCAGCCACTAACTTCATTTCAGTGATACCAATTCTCTTATCACAGAGCTAGATGACCCTTGCAGTCCTTTCTAATCCTATAGTCCAGTGGTTTTCAAAGTTTGGGTCGCGACCCAGTTCTGGGTCACTGAATGCAAAGCACTGGGTCGCCTTGCTCAGCACCCAGGGACTCTGGCAGCTGGCCAGTAAAAACTAGTCTCTACCTGTTCTGACACCACGCTGTGCCCCAGAAGTGGCCAGCAGCAGCAGGCCTGGCTTGTAGGCAGGGGGGTCATGGGGCTCTGCGTGCTGCTCCGACCCCGAGCACTGGCTCTGCACTCCCATTGGCCAATTCCACCTCCACCTAGGAGCCAGACCTGCTGACTGCTTCTGGGGGCACAGTGTGGTCTGCAGTACCAGGACAGGCAGGAAGCCAGAGACCCTTCCTGCACCCCAAACCCCTCAGCCCCACCCCCAGCCCAGAGCCCTGACCCCCTACCACACCCCAACCCTCTGCCCCAGCCCTGAGTCCCCTCCCATACCCCAAACTCCTCATCCCCAGCTCTGTTAGGTCATGGGCATCAATTTTCTTCAACTGAGTCTACAGAATTTTTTTTGAAAACCACTGATCTAGTCTAGCCAAGATTTAGACTCAACAAATCCTACACCATCCAGGACAGGTGGCTATCCAGACTCCTTTCAAAAACATCCAGTTTAGGAGCTTCCATGACCTCCCTAGGCAGTCTGTTCCATTGTCTCACTGTTAGGAAGTTTTCCCCTGAGATTTAATTTAAATTTGCTATACTGTTTGAACCCACTGCCTCTTGTCCCGTGTCCATGGCAAGAGAGAACTTTTCTCCATCTTTTTTTATGTCAGCCTTTCAAGTATTTGAAAACCGATATCATGTCTCCCCTTAATCACCACTTTTCTAAGTTAAATGTGCCCAGTTCCTTCAGCCTTTGCTCTTATGATTTACATCCCATCTCTTTAATCATCTTTGTCACTCGCCTCTGGATCCTTTCCAGTTTCTCTACATCCTTTCTATACATTGGTGACCAAAATTGGTCATGTTACTCCAGCTGAGGCCTAACCAGCACCCAATATAGTGGTATTATCACCTCTTGTGACTTGCATGTTATGCTTCTGTTAATGCAAACTAAAATTGCATTTGCTTTATTTTTGCAACAGTATTGCCCTGTTGATTCATGTTGAGGTTGTGATCCATCGCAATTCCTAGATTGTTGGCAGCAGCACTGCTGCCCACCAGCTATCCCCCTTCTGTATTTGTGCATTTGGTTCAAGTGTAGCACCTTACATTTGTCTGTGGAGAACTGTGATATAGAGGACAATGAAATTCAACAATTTATTAAGACCCCTTGGAGGAAAGAGATAAAATTCAAAAATGTTGGCTACCCCTCCAGCTTTGTGACATCTGCAAATTTGATCACTGTGCTCTCTATTCCTACATGCAGGTAATTAATAAATATGTTAAACACTGGACCCAGAACAGATCCCTGTGGAACCCTACTCAAGACCTCCTTCCAATCTGACATCATTCCGTTAATAGTTACTCATTGTTTGCAGTTTTGTATCCACTTAATGGTAGTGCCATCGAGCCCACATTTCTCCAGCTTACTTATCAGAATGTCACGTGGGATGGTGTCAAAAGCCTCGCTAAAGTCCAGGTATATTATGCCCACCATATTCCCCCCAAACCACCAAACCAGTTACTCTATTGAAAAAGGAAATCAAAACTGTTTTGACATGACTTGTTCTTAGTAAATCCATGCTGGCTGCTAGCGATTACCCCTTCATCCTCCAGATATTTGCAAGTTGAATGTTTTGTACATTGCTCTAGTAGTTTCCCAGGTACTGAGGTCAGGCTAACTGGTCTATAATTTCCCAGTTCCTCCTTTTTAGAAATGGGTACCAGGTTAGTCCTTCTCCAGTCTTCCAAGACTTCTCTTGTCATACATGGATTTGCAAATATTATTGCCAGTGGCTCCAATATTTCTTCAGTTAATTCATTCAGCACCCTGAGGTGAACAACATCAGGCCCCACTGACTTGATACTTCAGATAGTGTATGACAGGGGGACTGATCCATTTGCACTAGACCAACTCGTCTTTAACAACCTCTACCTGCTATGCTAAAGAACCCTGTATGTTGCTACTGATATCTTTTCTGCCCCTTTTTAGACCTTTTCCATCTTGGCTTAACATCTAAGACAAGGAGCCCATCACTGGGCAAAGCTATGATGTCCCACCTCTTGGAATATATTATATCATGGCCGGTGTTAAAAAGGCAAGTAGAATGTTGGGACAGAATTAGCCGCAGAGGATTCCATGGAGCTCTCTCACCAGGTCTTATTTTCCACAGATATCTTACAGTTCCGATCCCACAGCTGGCCTTTGCATTCTGGGCTTGGCTTAGCTCACCACCAGCTTCTTTGCTGTGGAAACTTGTGGATGGGGCTCCCCTATAGCTATCCATGCAGACACTCCCCAACTTACAGAAGGTATTCTGGAAACTTTTGCGTAAATCAGGAACATGTACCCAACAATTATTGGTGGTGGGGGGGAACAACTTATGGAACTTTCCGTCAGTGTGGATTTGCATAAGTCGGGTTTGCATAACCTGGGGTGCATCTGTATTGAAAAGAAAATTTAAGGGACAATTTTCTATAAAACCCATGTAGTTTGGGAGACACTAGGCTGAAATGCAAGTGGTGAGTGTTAGAGAAAATAACTGAAGTAGGATCCGGAGTAACCCATTACATTAGTGTACCCTATCTGCTCAGAGCTCTGGCCTCCAGACTTAGAGATGCTGGGCAGCACCATAAATTCAATACAATTCACTAACCTAAACAGTGTGC
Organism: Trachemys scripta elegans; assembly: GCF_013100865.1. Lineage (NCBI taxonomy): Eukaryota > Metazoa > Chordata > Testudines > Emydidae > Trachemys > Trachemys scripta. Next base: position 25,532,097 of record NC_048306.1, on the reverse strand, counting down.
ATCTCTTCCAGCTTATTCCCTTCCTCCACCCCTTTATTCCCATTTTCCTTCTTGTGTCTCGTTTCCATACCTACTTTGGTCTAGTTTCCACCCCACCTCCTTTTGAAAAGCAGTACCTCCTCTTCTGTCCTCCCACTGTTGCCCCATTCTCTGTTGAGCCCCCTGGCTGTCTCCCAGGTTATGTTGTCTCTCCCCTACTGCTGTTCTCTTTGCTCCCCATTGTCTCAGTGGGGGTCACCCGAGCTCCCCTTTGCATTCCATGGTCTTCTCAACATCAACATTAAGTTCTACTATCATGGATGCAGCACTTTACAAACATTAACTCATTATTAATGTGCTCAGTGCTGACCATGTCCTTGGTACTGTACAATATACAAAGGTAAATATAGTCCATGCCCTGCTGAGCTTGCAGTCTGACAGACAGAACAGACTAGTTTTTTTGTAAGTTCTAATGAGATAAGTAATAGTTAGCCCCCATCCAGGCCTGTATATCATGCTGTCCCTCCAATAGACCATCCAGGATAACTTACCACCAGCTCAAGAACATGGACCAAGCTCAGCACTTGAATTCTTCTCTCTCTCCTTTCACCATTGTTGTTGATTGCACCAGCTTTCTCTCCATTGCTCAGGCTTGCAATCTCAGGGACATCTTGGACTCTACTCTCTTCTCCTCACCCAGCCAGGAAGTAAGTGCATCTCTGAATCACCTAACTAGCTCCTTCTTGCTCATCATATTGAATTTAAACTTCTCTCCACCTTCAGAACCCACACAATTCAGCGCCAGCCTCTATCTCAGCTCCCACCTCTAATCTTGGTAACCCTAGCTCTCTTTGCTCCACCAGCAATATCAATCTTTAGACCTTAGTTTCCTTCACCCATTGCCACCTTTATGCCTGCTCCCATCCCTATCTTCATCTACTACCCTCCCACCCTCTCCTCATTCAATCCCTCTGAAAGGCTCACTTCTTCTGGAATGCTCAAAGAAAAGAATTAAGGGTTTAAAAAATGATCTAAGGGAAATTGTCCTTTCCATGACCCTCCCAACACATCTTATCAGTCCGTCTCCTAGACTGGAAGGTCTCGAGGGTAGGAACTGTCTTGTACAATGGTGAGCACATTGTTGGAGCTTAAATATAATAAATGTTTTAGATAACTACAGATTTGACGGTTTCAGATCCAGGGAAGCATTTTGTCATGCTTCTGTTTTGACTCATTGAGAGCATGTGCAGGTTATCTGGGGTCCCCAAAGGGATCCCACAGCCCTGCTGCACCATGTCTATCAGTGCCCTTAGGATGCGGGCCTCAGCTTCACTACAGGAAGGGATTTCAGAGTCCAGGCTGGGGGACTCCCTGACCTGAGGCACTGAGAGGCAGCTGAGCTTGGGCTAGTATTGGGAATAAGAGAGTGATCTGAGCAGAAGCCAGAACAGAAAACTCTGGGGACAGAACAACTGCCCTATGTGTGTTTTGTTTAATTTCCTTTGTTGGTTTGGAATTTACAGCCTGAGAAGCTGCAGTAAAGAAAGGCAGCCAGAGACTTTCATGGTTGTGTTGTTTCTGATTGAACAAGAATGATAAGAGGGGAACCCCAGAGAGGGTTTTATTGTTTAACCTGGGCCACCTGTGAAGTCTCTTTCCAGCTGCTCTAGCTCTGGGCCTGCCACACTCATTGAGCTGTGTAACTTGTATCATAGCATGTCTATTAATGACATGCAGCTTGGATCTAGCTTGAAATTTGGACAAGTGACATCTGGACAACATAAAAGTTGATTAAATCATCATGAGAGCTGTGCAAAAAACCCTCTCTGAAATGAAGCTCTTACCTCCTTGCACTCCATCACCTCTAATAAGTAGAGTTTATAGATGGGGAAAGTTTGGCCAAGTCACATAATCTCTGCAGCCATGAGCCAGAGAGGTTGTCGGTGGCAGCACTGGGACAAGACCACAGAAATCCCTTGCTCAGTCCAGATGAGCTTGTTGCCACATATTACTGAGCGGCCTCCTTGAGGCCACATTAGCTACTCAGCAAAGAGCATCTAAGCTGCCAGAGGGGAAACTGGCATTAGCTCCAGCATCAGCAGTTGTTCCTGCTCCTCACAGCTCTGAAGTCATGATCTAGATTGCAGGAGGATTCACAAATGACAAACCCTCTACCCCAGGAATGAGTTAATATCACTTGGTTTTCATGGCTCTCAGCTAGGAAACAGCAGGAGACTTCTGCCCCCCACCCACATAAGCCCAAGATTGACCTTGCCAGCTACAGAATCCTAGTGTCAGACCCTGCCAGTGTGTCTCCTCTATCAGGCTACAGGAGAGGTTTGTATTGCGCTTTACAATACGCTTATCCAGTGTGACTTTCAGCAGCCACCTGGCTGCTCAGTCTAACAATGACTTCAAGTCCATACAAAGTTTCACACTAGTCTCGGTCTTTCAATAAAAATTAGTATGTCTAAACAAGAACCTTTTATTCAGCTACCCGCTCCTACCTTTTGGTGGTTCAGGAAAAAAAAAAAAGAAAAAAAAAAAGTTGAACCTAGACATGTATCACTGCTGGCTTTGCAAACATAATTCAACCTCTTCAGCCCATTTCTAGTTTTTATTGTGAAACTATGTTTAGTATCATCAGCAAATGCCACCAATTTTAGAGGAACTCAATAGATCAGTGATCTAGAGGAGGAACAAACATACAGAACCTGAGGTTTCTGCTATTAACCTCTCTGTGCACTAAGAAGTAACCAGCCACATTTCTTTGTTTCCTACCACACAATCAGTTCTTAATCCACAACAGTACTTTGTCCCAGGGTTATTTATTTTCCTCAATAACTTTAAGGGACTTTGTGTTCTGAGTTAGTACTTAAAGCTTTTTGGAATAACTATTTGTAGAGGAAAATATAAATACAGGGCATGGCACATTTAAGAAAAAATATTTAATTGTGTAGTCAGAGCTAGAGAGCATTGGTCTGTTTGTCTGCCCTGAAAGCGGGCACCTCCAGCACTTCCATCTATAAATATCATGAAGAATATTGACTCAGTATTGGCTTAAGTGGGCCAGTAGCACCCTCTGTGATTTATCCATCTTTGTATTAGGCCATCACCCTCACAGCACTGAGCCTTCACCTTCTGAATTACAGCTGGTCAAATGAGGAAAAGCCAAATTTATCAAATACGGTTATGAATGCCAACTTCACTCTGCTACTATTGACAATGGAGCCCTGATCTTGGCTGGGACCTTTAGACACATCCATCATACAAAGAGTTAATAGCTAATTTGTCAGTAATTGGGTGACCACAGGGTATTTGTGAAAGCATTCCTAGAAGTTTCACACATTTTAGCACCAAAGGTGATTTTTCTGGTCATTTGTACCAGGAAGTGCTTAACTCATTATTCAGGATTTATTGGAAAAAAAAAATAGTTCATCCAATCAAAGAGTAGCAGTATTGCCATGTAACATAAGTGAGCCTTCAGCCACCAGATAAGTAGCAGTAAATAATCAGAGTAAAGAGCTTGTTTAAAAAAAAAAAAAAAAAAAAAAAGCGCCCCACACACCAACAACAAAACCCATGAACTGAAAGTTGTTGGTCCATAATATTTGGACCATTGTTATTAACTATTTAGGGGCAGATTCTTAGCTGGTGTAAGTTGGCATAGCTCCATCAACTTCAATGGAGCTACATTGATTGACACCAGCAGAGAACCTGGTCCTCATAGTGCAGGAGTGCCCAGAGGCCCGGACTAGGGCCTATTATGCGTGGTGCTCTACAAACACAGTCCCTGCCCTCAGGATCCTACAGTCTAAGGACACAGACTTGCAAAGACTTTTGCAATTGCCTAACTGTACACACTGTGAGCAGTCCCACATGGACTGGGATTCAGGTAGTAAATTCAATAGAACTTGTGTCCTTAACACCTTTAGACTCTTCTGGAAAAAAAAAAAACTCATCCATTGACTTCAAGAGAGCTGCTCTGTGCATTCACTTACACACATGTATAAGTGTTTGTGGCACCAGGGCCTGAGAAGACAAGAAACATACCAAGGGTGGAGGAAAAACAGCCAATGTTAGACAGCCAAACACATATACACATTTGCTTTTTTGTTTGTCTGTCATTATGAACAGGAAGAGCAAAAGTCAATTATACACCATTGGTGCTCAACCTAGCCATCACTAAGTGGTTTATAAGAACCAAAGCAAGGAACCACAGTCAACCTAAAATCTAGTTGCTACAAACAAACAAGCCAGGTTTGAAGTTGTTTCAGATGGTCAGTAAGTGGTCTCCTCAGAGGCACCCCCTTGTGGTCTCATGGCAGCTATGAAGACAATTCCTCACATCAGTTTCCCCCTCTGAGTTCCTCAAACTGAGCTTAAAAAGAAAAACTTTTTCAATCCCAATAACAACAGCCATACTTAGAGTCTGGTTTATTAACTTATAACTCACATCTAAATACAAGAATCTTCCTTTCAGTTTGGTACAACCCAAACTGCCCTGGTCTGGTCAGGCACCTTACCATAGCAGGCTAATCCCAGCCCATCCCAGCTGGAATAACTCCCTTGGTCTCAGGGTCTTCACTACAGCTGCCTTTCTCACTCTTTATAGTCTCTTGAGCTTCCCTCTCCTCTCTGCAGCTTCCTGTTGCCCTGGGGAGGGAAACTGCTGATCTCTGTCAGGTGTGCCTCTACAATACGCCCTCTACAAAGGGGCAAGCCACCCCTGACACAGAAACTGCACCTGACTTTGCATCCCCTCTGCCAATTTTTGTGGGTTTACAATTGCAGTTTCTTTCTTTTTAGCCTTTCCCTTGTTGGTGTGAAATAGACCCCCACAACCAACTAGGGGAAACCAATTAACTGAGCAAGCAGGGGGGACAGTGAAACTGACACTACACAAGTGCTGCCAAATGTACTGAACCAATAAAATAGAGAAAAGAATTTTCCTCATCTAACCTGTTAGCCATAGTGCTCTTGTTAGTTGGAACAGTAATAAGTAAAACATTTTCAGACAGAGTGTGGTTTTAAAGTTGATGGTGTCCCTCTAGAATACCAAAGTTGTTTGCAGAAATCAGGATAAGTTTATGAATGACTCCCAAACACAAAAATGGTCTACATTTGCTTTGAATATTTTTGTAATGAATAATCTAAACAGCTCTATTCCTTATATAGAGACCCCACCATATTAAGTAATGTCCATCTTCTGGATCTGCAAGTGTGATTTTTGTCTAATCTTTGCTTGTCTTTTATACTGCAAGCTCCTTGGGGCAGGATCTGTATCTTGTAAGGTGTTAAACACACTGACACTTAGCAAATACTTAATACTGAATTATCTATACCACTTCCTGCAACACCTGCCTTTTTCTTTGCCAAGTACTGACCAGGCCCAACTCCACTCAGCTTGGGCTGCCTGAGGAGGGATGGTTGCAGCTGATTTATTAAGAAACAGTGACTTCTGTGTACCTACTTCTATTCAAACAAACCAGCAAGTGGTCAAGCACTCACCACAGAGCTCTGGCCTTTTAAACCATTCCATCTCTTCCTGTGCCCAGGAGGGCTGGAAAGGCTGGAAGGAAAAACAGGAGAGACAGATCTTGGAGCCGGGATTTACCTGTGAACCTACCGCAAGAGAAGATGTTTGCTAACAGAGTCTATACTAGCTAAAGGTGCCTACGTCTCATTGTTCTGTTGAGGACATTTGCTAGCATGCACCTTTCTCCTTTGCGAGTTACAGTGGAATGCTATTCTACAGTTCAGGACTCTGTTCTTCAGGGAAGGTGCCTCTAAACAATTGGATCAGGTCCCTGAACCTGACATAGGGCTTGTCAACACAGGGGTATGTGTGTATGTGTATGTGTTGAACTGGATTGATTTGATGTACGTATGTTATTTAATTCACAGAACGTAAGCTATCATAATAGCATGCACACACATGGGACACTTGTTCCTTCTTTCAGTTCACATCATTGTGTACACATGGCAGTGCCTTGCTGTGGGCTAAGCATGTGGCATTTCTCAGAGGGTATCCCTTAGCCCTTTGCCACTCAGCAGTGGGCATTCAAGGATTTTCTGCATTGGAGGAAGCCAGATAGGTTCAAACATTTTTTAAAAATCCCATGATGCCACTGTCTTTGCCCATGCCGAACACTTAATTTTCTCAATTTGTGAACGGCTCTGGTGATCAGGTGGGAGATGGGCATCCAGATGCCTAAAGTGAGGCTACAGAGTGCTTGTCCAGAGACAAAAACTTAGGGGCGCTCTGAATTTAGGCACCTGCTGTGTTAAGTGACAGCTGAGTGGGAGTTTGTGAATCACCATGGTGCCTAACTATGGGATTTAGGAGCCTAAGGACCTTCATGGTTCACATCCGAGGTACCTATGGCAGACAGCAGTTCAAAATTGGTCAAGGCTCTCTGGGAGTTAGTTCCTCCCACCAGCTGTTAGTTAAGGTCGGGGATTCTCTCCCTGCCTCTGTTGCTTTTGTGACCAGGCAAGAAGAAAATGAAACAAAAATAATAATAAAATTAATAAAGTGAAACTCCTTAACACTGCTTTTCTCTGCTGCTGACCCCTTCGCCCACCAGACTTCTAACCCCCACTACCTCTCCCAGCCACTTGACCTTTACCCTCTGAATGAAGTGAAATGGACCGTTTTCACAGAATTCATCAGATTTTGTTCCCTTTCATGGAATATCAGTTTTCACATTTCACTGGAAATTTTATAGGTTTTGCTAAGGGTCAAAGCTGCTGCAGCAAAATTGGAGTGGCTATTTCTGGCTGATTTTTTTTAAAATAAACCAGCCAATAAAAAACCAAAAGTCACTGAAATCATTGGGGTTCCCTAATAGTTGCATTTGTGATATTTATTGAGTTACATAGTCCGTCTTGGAGGAAATTACTGGTGGGAGATGTGCCTCCACGGATGGAAGGGTCTCTGAGGAATTTTGTGCCAGTAGAGCTGGGATTGTATTGTTTTCTGGCGTTAGGTTTTCCATGGCTTATCATGAAAGACATTAATTAGAGCAGTGTTTCCCAAACTTGTTCTGCCGCTTGTGTAAGGAAAGCCCCTGGCAGGCCGGGCCGGTTTGTTTACCTGCCGCGTCCGCAGGTCCAGCCGATCGCGGCTCCCACTGGCCGTGGTTCGTTGCTCCAGGCCAATGGGAGCTGCTGGAAGCAGCACGGGCCGAGGGACGTACTGGCCGCCGCTTCCAGCAGCTCCCATTGGCCTGGAGCAGCAAACCGCGGCCAGTGGGCGCCGCGATCGGCTGGACCTGCGGACGCGGCAGGTAAACAAACTGGCCCAGCCCACCAGGGGCTTTCCCTACATAAGCGGTGGAACAAGTTTGGGAAACACTGAATTAGAGAAAGGGCCAAAAGATTTACTGCTGGAAGACTGGATGGGCCAGGGATAGTGAATGAGACTTAGAGCCTTTCACCAGTTCCAATGCAACCCCCAAATCATTACTCTCTGATGGCTTTAATGGCCATTTTGTGAATGGGTTTGGTGGGTCTCAGTCCAGTTCCTCGTGGGCAGGTATCCAGATCACAAAAGCCACCATCACCACAACTGGCACTAATTGGCCTGCTTTCTGGCATTCTCTGCAGTGATGTCAAGGGCTGAGTGGGCCATGAAGTCCAAGTTACTCTCACACCCCTAGCGGGGGTCCTCTCCTCCAGGTCAGGCTGAAGGATGTTGACAGGAGCCACCATATAGAGGAAGTTTGTCCCCCCTGTCTGTGCTGTATGTGTTGTGTACAGAGACATCCCACCCTCCACAGCTGTCAGTGCAGCACCTTTCATCTGTGTTCAAGTCAATAAAAGAAAAACTAAAGCAACAACCAACCCTGAGTTGTGTCCTTTTAGGGGAGGCCCTTTGGGGTTCCCTGCTTCTGCCTTCCCCACTTTGGGTCTGTATCATTCTCTCTGGAGTCCCTCAACCCAGGGAGGGACAGGCAAAAATATGTCTCAAAAATTCCTCTCACTCTGCCGCACAAAAATGTTGTCTGCAGAGTCCTGCTCTCATCCCCTGCTGATCTGGAGCAAAACAAGGGAAGTCACAATCATTTGCAGGAAGCATTTTCCTCTGGTGAAAAAAGCATTTCACAGTAAGGATTAATGTTCCTTCTTGTTGCATATTTACTCAGTTCAGGAAAACTTGTATAATCAAAGAACCCACCAAATGAGATACGTGTTACTTGAACCTCCAAAATCTTTATGGCCAGGGTCCTTTTATACAGGATTTTTGCAGAAGCCACAGATTTTTCCAATCGGATTTTGCTGCATTTTCCTTTAATTCTCACATTTTCGCTCTTTTTATCATTAAAAAAAAAACAAACATAAAACAAAACAGAACAAAACAGCTGAAAAGTGCTCTGCAATGTTGCCTAAATGCAAATATTCTCTGAGCAGTATATAGCCCAAAGTTATATTTTCAAATACAATGGTATTCAGCATTTGAATAGTATTTTACAAATTTAAATTGCTTTATACATTAATAGCTTAAATTTTCAGACCTGTTGAATAACCACAACCTTAGCTGAAGGCAATGAGAGCTGCACATGCTCAGAACCTTTGCAAAACAGGTCATAACTCACTAATCACCACAACTGATGAGTTAGGTATTATCTTCTTTTTGCAAATGGAGAACTCTAATGCTACATTTCAAATATATCTTGTCAAACTTGTAAAACTGATGTTATTTGGTGATATAAATAATCACTGTAAATACTTGACAATCTAGCAAATTACCTGATATATTTCTTATTATCACTACCTTGACCCCTACATATTATTCTTTCTAAGTTCCCAGGCCAAGCCTATCACCATGGTATCTGAGTACCCATTTACATACGGATCTATTTCTAAGTGTTTAGACTTCAGTGGTGTCAGTTTTTAATCTAAGCCCCCAATCCACTAATTTATTTAGTACTTTAATCTGTTTATCTATTAAAGCTTATTCCACAAAGCACATGTTAAACTCAACAGAGGTGGATGTTAAGCAAGTGCTTAAGTGCTTTGCTGAACTAATGCCAAAACTATATATTGAAAATGCCCAGGTAGATGGCCACTGAGGATTAATTAGACTGGGACTTTTCAGTTTGGAAAAGAGACAATTAAGGGGGGATATGATAGAGGTCTGTAAAATGATGACTGGTGTGAAGAAAGTAAATAAGGAAGTGTTATTTACTCCTTCTCATAACACAAGAACTAGGGGTCACCAAATGAAATTAATGGGCAGCAAGTTTAAAACAAACAAAAGGCAGTATTTCTTCACACAGCACACAGTCGACCTGTGGAACTCTTGGCCAGAGGATGTTGTGAAGGCCAAGACTATAACAGGGTTCAAAAAAGAACTAGATAAATTCATGGAGTCCATCAATGGCTATTAGCCAGGAGGTGCAAGTATGGTGTCTCTAGTATCTCTGTAATTGCCAGAAACTGGGAATTGGTGACAGGGAATGGATCACTTGATGGTTACCTGTTCTGTTCATTCCCTCTGAAGCACCTGGCATTGGTCACTGTCAGAAGACAGGATACTAGGCTAGATGAACCTTTGGTCTGACCCAGGATGGCCTTTCTTATATTCTTATATACAAAGTTCCCTCTCTATATCGTTCCCCTGATATACGTCTCCTGTGTTTTGGTTACTCACACTTCTGAATTCCTCTATGATAGTTACACACAGATAGTGTCTGACTTTCCTATAGGCCTTGTATCCTAAAGGATGCCGACATGCTTTTAAAATTATGCACACAGGAAATATACACATCTCTGCCACTCCGTACCTGTGGCTTATTGAGTCACCCCACCAACAACGCCTGCCCATTTGTCCCCTGCCCCCACAAATGTCTTTGTACTTTCTTCCACTCTGCTCCTTACATATAGAACACAATCCCCACACTGATCCATAAAGCCACTACCTTCTCCTTCCTTAAGATACGCTTTGTCTGTGATGCCTATGGAAAACTGCCATCTGAAAATGCCCAGGTAGATTGCCAGTGGGGCTTGCTGATATCTGTTTTATTTATTTATTAAAGGATTCAGTATCATCAAGTTGTGACTGTAGCTAGTCTTTGCAGCCATGTATCCCTATCACTATTACCCTTCTCCTTCCTCCCCTATTCACTCCTTTTGGTTTTTTTTTTTTACACTTCTTCCATGACCGTGTCTTAGATTCTGAGCTTTTGGGGGGCAGAGATCATCTCTTTCTACAGGTCTGTAGAGTGCCAAGCACAATGGGACCCTGTTCCTGACTAGGGACTTGGAAGCTACTGCAATAAAAATAATAAATGGCAATAATGCAGTCATTTTCCAGTGGAATATGACAACAATTTAACAGAGCAGAGCAGCAATATAAAACAATTCTGTGTAAGCCGAACACCATATACCTTTGAAACAGCAGGAAGAATTTAGGCAGAATGTAATTACCCAAATTGGAATTTTCCCAGGACAACAGGGCTAACATCTTTCCAAAAAGGTTCATTACAAAAACTGTCAGGAAGTGATGATCAAAATCTCAATTTCACATCACCTGACAGATGGTACCTGCAGCAGCAACTCCATTCGCCAGCACCGTACTAAGGTGTTAGTTCAGTACTTCCTTGGGGGGAAGAGCACCAATTATTGCATCACAAGTACCTTTACTGCAGCTCTGAGTTTTCCTTAGAGGTCTCCCATAAAAGTGTTGACCAAGAGCAACCCTGGTCAGTTTGTGAGTGCTGACACAATCGCTCTGTGAGGTGATGTGGAAGCAAAGCCTTTGCTATAACACACAGACACTCTCTCTCCCCCAAGAAATTGCTCCGAGAAAAGGTTTCAGGTATAATTTAACAAGACAGTTACATTTCCTGGACATAGCAGCCAAAGGGAGATTGCACAGGTGAAGTCAGGAAATCTCATCAGAGTCACTCAAGGGCTGTTGAACATGTTGAAGTTCAAAGAGTCATGTCATGGGGATTAAGTCTTTATGTCATTTCCATGAGAAATGATTGAAGAGTTTCATGTAATTTACAAGGAATCTGGATGGACATTGGAATACATTAAAAACATAGTTGACTACAGTGGGCTGGGAGGTTTGTTCCAATTGGTGCTGGGGCAGGCAACTCTTATGCTTCTTGCATATGAAATGATGACCTGCAGCTTTGGGAATAAATTCTTCTCCACAAGAGTTACAGCATTGCACAATTAGCTAAGTGCATTGTGGGTATTTTTGCCTTCCTATGAAATACTGGGCACACGTGTCACTGCCAAGGGCAGGATAAGGGTCTACATGGATTAATGTGCCCAGGTACACAAATGTATTTGGTTATGGTTATTATTTCTCTGTATTATAGCAGCACTCACACTGTGCAAGGCACTGTCCACACACTCACTGCTAGGCCCAGCCCCTAGAGCTCTCAGTATTTGGTCTACACAAGTCAAGTAGAATTCCCCCAGTGCCTGTCTATTTACTGCCAGACACTCCACTCCAGCCCTGCATCCAGCCTCAGAGTCCAGGGGGATGTACATTCACTTTTCTTACCCTTCCCCGATCATCACCCAGCATGGGCCTCAGAAGCAACCCCACTGCGGTCTCTCTTCTCCCACCATCACCACCTGATAGGGCTAGCTCACCATGACTCAGTGAGGAGAACTGACAGAACTAAGCTGCCCCTAACCCTACCCAGAGGGGTAGCTGTGTGTGCTGATGACTAACAGCAACCCAGGGATCTGCTAGGAATGTAATCTGAGGAAACTAGAGCTGCCTTTGAGTGACTTGTCTGGCTGGGATGGAGAGGAATTGTGGGGTGGCTGTAAATTCAGATGGAAAATGCAGGCTGCTCATAACACTGACTCTGCACTGCGCTGCAGGAGGATGGAGGGCTTAGCACAAGCAGCTCCAGGGGCCTCTTCTAGCAAGGGGAAGGGAATCATTCGTTCCCCTCCAACTTTTGGGAAACAGGGAAACAGGAAAGCGATTTGCAGAAATAGATGGTTAAGAGTAAACAGTTCGGAGAGGTTCAAAGGCCTCGCCTCTGCCAACTCCTAACTCCCTGATCTACCAGCCACCTTCCTCGGGACACAAGTATGCAGGGACCAGGGTTGGCAAACGTCTGATTCTTCCCTTTCTCTGACTAGCTCTCTGGAGATCTGCCTCCCGGGCAGAGGACAATCCAAGAGAGCTGGGGGGGAGGAAGGGGAGAGCCATTGTTCTCTTGGGTCACACCAGGTCGCCACTTCATTTCAAACACCTTGGCCTAATTATCCACCGAGCGCCCACCCCTCCCCCCGTCCCCCTGTGCAGGAGCGACACTGATTTACAACAGGCCGGATGAAGCAGCAGCCAATGGGCTCCCACACCTGTTCCATGTGCCAGTTCTAGTCACTAGCCCAAAGTCTGGACTGCGTGCATGGGGGGGGGACGCACTTCCATAGGCTTTGCTCCACTGATTTCCCGTCCAAACCGGGCATTTCTATGGGACTGAACTTGTGCAGCACCCGGGTTTACTTGACCAGAGGAATGTTCTCTGTGGTGGCACCCCTCAGGCTATCTGCCCCTTCCAGCCTCCTTTGTGGGATTAGGTTTGGAAAGCCCAGGGAGCCCAGGGGAATGCCACTGGCTTTCAGATCAGGAAGAAAGAAATCTGAGGACCCAAGGAAATGCCTTCTGCCAGGCTGTGTTGGGTGAGAGGAAAGAGAGCATGGGGGACCCACCAGTGCTCGAGTCATACCCTCAGCGGGCTTTTATTATTATTATTTTTACCAGACTGAACGGTTTCATTCCCTTCTCCTCCTCCTCCTCATCTTCCTCCTGCTGCTGTGACTTTTGCCTGTATATTATCACACTGCAGGGCTGCAGGGCTCCAGCACATCCAAAGAGGCCATATCAGCATTAACCAATTCTTGTGAAAGCAAAAAAGTCCAACCAGCCAACAGACAGAACAAAGGAGCAACAAGGGAGATGGGGGAGGGGAGACTGGGACCCAGGAAAATGGTGTGATTTGCCTTAAGCTACTTTTCTTCTAGTGTGGTTTGGCAGGGGCTCGGAGGCCCCCTGTGCTTCCCCCTCCTACCTTGCAGTCTCTTATGCAGGATCTAACTGAATACTCTTCTGATTGCAAGTATTTCTCCAGCAAGAGGTCAAACTCCTCATATTTTTCCTGAGCGTGTTGGTCCAGCCTCTGATAAGCCTGGACGCAGCTGCTACACGCCTCTCCGTCCAGAGCACCGGCTGCAGCAGCCACGAAATCCACCATCAGGTTGTCCAAACTGCAATCCAAGCTGTCTGGGCCGGCCATGCCCAGCAGCAGGTCCCAGATCGTGTAAGTATCACAAAAAGAGAGGTTGAAGTTCCTAAAATAAGCCTTTAAGAAGTTTATTTTGGAGGAGGAAGAGGAAAAAAAAGAGGCTGATGAAGAGGAGGAGGAGGAGGAGGGGGGTGGCCTTAAGGGTACAGAAGGGAAAGAGCCCAAGAGTCGCTGCAAGGAATACAATTTGGTGCAAGCTGAGTCCAGATCGAAATGACCCCGGGCACCAGTGCAATATGGGATCGGAGCAGCAAATTTGGTCAAATTGCTTAAAAAAATCTCACACCTCCCCTCCTGTGACTGTTGATCCCCTGTCAGTAGGAAATGTGGCTGGAAGGCGCGCTGGCTTGCGTCCCCCCAAGGCGTCTGCATGGCTAAGCTCCTATCCTTGGATCTGAGCTTGGCTCCAGCACAGAGCCACAGATGATCAGAGAGGAGGACAGTGAAAAATAGAAGGGATGCCAGAGACATTCGCCATTTCTGTGCCCTCTCGGAATCAGCGCAGGGTTTGTCGTTTTGTCTTGGTGCACAACAAATTTTTAACACAGCGTCATCTTCTCTTGGATACATCCAAGCCCCCCTGATCATATTTTAGGGGCTGAGTGGGGGGGCTACTGCGGTCTCCGGCGTGGTTCTCTTTGCTCCTCTCCTCTTATAGACTCCCCCCAACAATGTCACCTACCTCCTCTGAAGCATGGTGTGATGATGGGCATCATTCTCATGGCTAGAAACAAGGAAGTGCCTTCCCCTCCTCCACCACCTCCACCTCCTCCTGGGCTGCTAAATGCTACCACCAGCCATTGCATGTTGCTGCGGGAAGAAAAATCAGCGCCACGGTCCTCAACATGTCCAGGCTGCTGTTCGCCAATGCCAGTCCATACAGCGAGCCCCTCAGCCCAGAGCGGAGCCAGGCAGAAGCATACTCCTTCTCCCCACAGTCAGCGCTTGGCCCTCCTCATCCTGTCGGGGTGCCTCGCCTCCTCTCCGCTCTCCTGCCTGCCTCTGCCCTCCCCTGCACACACAATCACTCTGCTTTCCTCTTTCTTTTTTGGTGGGCAACGTTTTTCCCGTTCCTGATCATCCTGGATCGGTGTCTCCTGTTTTCCATCCCCCCTCAATCTGTCGCCATCTTCAGCTGTACAGAGAACACCTTGAGAAATTGATCAGGGGAGGGGGGGAGACGCAGGGGGAGGGGGAGGCGCGTGCGCGCTCCTCATCCCCTCTTCATCTATCCTGCAATTTGTTTTGTGCCTCCCCTCCCCCCAAACCCAGCCTCTCCATTCACTCCAGGGAGCCGTTCATTCATCGGATCCGCTCTTCCCAGCGTTCATTCAGGCGCCTTCCCACCCCCCGGCCCGGCCCAGCCCAGCCCAGCAGCTCGCGCACACACCGCGCTGGGATACTGGGCACGCGGCGCCTTCGCCGGGGGACTGGTCCCTGCCGCAGGTGGCCTGTGCTCCGCGCTCTCCCCCTGCGCCACGGTGGCTGGCGGTCCCCGGAGTTCATCCTGGGGGGGAGGGAAGGGGGCTAATGTCTCTGTGCGTGTGCCACCGCGGCAGATCCTCCCCAGGCTCTCGGATCCAAGGGGCTGCGAGCCTCTTCTCTCCTCCTGGCCGCCTCCTGCCCCCCGCCCCCGCGCCTTGCATCTCCTCACTGAGCTGGAAGAATAAGTTGCCTGGATTCAGGAAGCAGGTCCCGGACCAAGCTGACATTGCTTCTGCGCGGGGCTCGCTCTGCCACAGGCAGGCTGCGGGGCTGCGCGCCTGGGGGAAGACGCGGGGTGGTGGGAACGGGCGTCGCTGGCCACCCAAGGGCTAGCAGGTGCCGTGGTGCTGAAGGACAGCTCCTGCCACAGCCCAGCCAGACCCAGCGGGGGACGGAGGGCCCCACAGCGCCTTCCCTGGCATAGTGGGGTGCAGGCGGCAGCCTTCCTGTCTGTAGCACCCCCCCCCCCGCCCGCGCTGGCTGCCAGGGTGCTAACGATTTGCTTGTCCACAAGTTTGGAAGCGCAGTGACATTGATCGGCTCTGGCCGAGCCCGGTTCCGTGTGTTTTCCCAGTAAACAACGGTTTAGAGAGGAAGGGGAATCCCTGGGAGCCATGATTGGAAAGGAATTCACAAGAGCTGACAAAGCAGGATGAGAGCTGAGCTGGAAGGTCTGAGCTTCGTTACGTTTCTAAGGCTGGAGCCAGTTACCAAGAGCGGCGCATCTGCTTAATTCAGAGACACCAGCGCGCGGGTCAGAGCCGCGCAGGGAGCGGGACTCTCTGCAGCGAGGTTGGGTTAAGGCTCTTTAGCCTTCTCCTCCTTTCCGCCAGGAGCCCCCTCAATGCCGCCCTTCTCCTAACCCCCGGGAGCCTGCGGCGAAGCCCCAGCCGAGTCCCGGGCTCTTTCCGAGCCTGGCAAAGCGCCGCGGTTATTCCTGTCCAGGAGGCAGCAGTTCTGCACAGACAAAGGCTTCGCGCTAACGGGGTCCGCGTGCACCCCCGGGTCAATCCCACCGGGCCTTGCTGGGTGCCCGGGCAGGACAGCCGCCGTTAGCGACGGCGAGCGGCAGCACGAGCCAGGCGTGGCTCCGTTTGTTACTGGCACACTCATCCCATTGTCTATTCCCATGTAACCAGCCCTGGGACTCTGCCCGGGAGGAGATCCCAGCGCATCCCAGCGAGCAGAGCTGTCTGGCAATGTGCGGCTCTTCACCTTGGCTAGGGGTAGACAATGCCCAGCGCTTTGCCTCCTGGCAGCTCTGTAAGGGCTCCTGCCTTGTGGGTCACGCACTAGCCGGTGTCTGTGGTGACACCGGCCTCGGGACACCCTCAATCCCGGTACTCCGACGGGGAGGTGACCGGTCTCTGCCAGGCAGGGGTTTGTTCCCATCCCTTCCCCCAGCTGAACATCTGGGGAGCCAGAGTGGTGCTGCGGCACCCGAGCCCCATAGTTCTGTCTTCCGAGCAGGGGCCAGTGCAGGGGCCCGTCACTCCCAGAAGGAGAGACGCCCTCAGCCCTGCAAAGTGTCGGGAAATGAGCCCTCCCAAGAGGTGGCCCCAGTGTTTTGTCTCTAGGGCACCGACAGTCAACTCGGAATTGCCACTAAAATGGATGAAGAAACCAACTTTCAGGGAACGCCACTTGCTTGTGACCCAAGCCCCGTTAACATCCCGCTAGGGATTTCCTGGGCAAGAGAAATGAACAATAAATAGAGCTCTGCAGTGTGAAACCCTGCTGTTAATAGAGCAGCAGACAGTGCGTGCTCTGAGCCTGCCTTTCCAAACACAGATCCATTCTCACTCGCAGGCATTAACCTGGCTTGTGGGAACTGGTCCAAGTGTTCCTATTTCTGGGGCTTTCATCTGTATCCTGAAGTGAGTTACACTGAGTTGAGCCTGTCATTGCTTCCAGCTCTAGTAACATCCCTCCAGTTATACAATCATTTGCACTGGAGCTGCTCCTCTGGACCACCCCCTGCATTGCAGCCTGACTGATTCTCTATAAAGCTAGCGTGAAGGAGAGAGATACATGGGGCATCGCAAAGAAAAGGCACTAGCTGGCTACATGACACGTGCTAGCAGCATGCAGAATAAATCCCTATTGCTCACTCTTCTGTGCCCGGAAGATTCCAGACAGAGCTGTGTTCATGATACTCATATAGCTGAGGGCATGGATTAGGGCAGGGGTGGGCAAACTACAGCCCCCGGGCCACATCCAGCCCGCGGGACCCTCCTGCCTGGCACCTGAGCTCCTGGCCCAGGAGACTAGCCCCTAGCCCCTCCCCTGCTGTTCCCCCTCTTCCGCAGCCTCAGTTCACTGCGCTGCCGGCGTAATGCTCTGGGCGGCGGGGCTGCGAGCTCCTGGGGCAGCACAACTGCAGAGCCTGGCCTGACCCGGTGCTCTGTGCTGCAGTGGCATGGCTAGCTCCAGCCGGGCGGTGCGCTGCCTGTCCTGGTGTTCTGGGTGGCATGGCTGCCTGTCCTGGTGCTCTGGGAGGTGTGGCTGTAGCGCCACCAGCCACTGGTGCTCCAGGCAGCGCGGTAAGGGGGCAGGGAGCAGGGGGGGTTGGATAGAGGGCAGGGGAGTTCGGGGTGGTGGTCAGGGGTCGGAGGTGGGGCTAGGGGTCAGGGCGGTCAGAGGGTGGAGAACAGGGGGGTTGAATGAGGGCAGGGATCCTGGGGGGGGGCATCAGGAAGGAGAGGAGGGGTTGAATGGGGCAGTGGGGGGCAATCAGGGGCAGAGGTTCCTGGGGGTGGTCAGGGAGAAGGGGTGGTTGGATGGTGCAGGAGTCCCAGGGGCGCAGTCAGGAATGAGAGGAGGGGTTGGATGGGGCAGCGGGAGGTGATCAGGGGACAGGGAGGGGTGGATGGGACAGGGGTCCAAGGGGGGCCATCAGGGGACACGGAACGGGAGGTTGGATGGTGCAGGAGTCCCGGGGGGCCGTCAGGGGGTGAGAAGCAGAGGGGGTCCGATGGGGGCAGGGGGTCAGGCCACGCCTGGCTGTTTGGGGAGGCACAGCCTCCCCTAACTGGCCCTCCATACAGTTTCAGAAACCTGATGTGGATGGCGCTAAGCCATAACAAATCGACTGAAGGAGCACATTGGGGGGAGATAATTCTCTTTCTGGCAAAAAAATGTTAGGAAAGAACAAAAGTAAAGTCTCCAGGAGAGACCACAATGTGTTTGTCTTCTCTGTAACAGGCTGCGGGGGAGTGGGGGGAGGGGAAGGAAAGGCTGCTTTCTTTGCACACAACTGCTTAGAAATTTAAAGGCGTGGTACTTGGGAAACAAAGGCACCACAATTGGAAAACCATGAATACTACAGCATGCCATACCTATCTTGTTTCCTCATTCACTGAGTTTCTATATATTGTAGAGACCGGTCCAAACAAAATATCTCTGCTCAGGGTCCAAACTTTCCCAAAAGCCCCCAGGTGTTGTGAGTGGGCACTCAGTGGTATTATCAATCCCCTTTCTATTTCCTCCCTGGCACCAAGCTGAACGTCAGCAAATGAAGATAAACCCTATGCAAATATTGGATGCCTCACCTTGTTTGAGGAATGGGTTCGTTTCCAAGGTACAAAGCTATGTTTTACCTGGGAGTTTCTCCTTATCAGAAGAACATTAACAGTTCCTCCCACTCTTGGTCCTTTCATTAAAAAACTGCTGGTTTACACATGTCCCTAATTAGACAATTGATTAGTTTGCTCAGCCTTCCTTGGATTTCTCTTCTTTACTACTGCTGCTGCTGTTATTCAGGAAGCAATCTCGTTTATTAACATTTTTATTATTCCAAGCAGAGAAACGTGGGCTGGCTAACAATGCCATGGCAGTTCAGTTTGGAAGCCTGGGCTCCAGTCCAGCCTTTGTCTTAAGGTTCAATGTTTGGTTTACAAGTGGAACACTTGTATCCACTCAGAGTCAGGGGTCACAGCCTCTTTGTCATTACCAGGTGCTAATCATTGCTGGTGGGGATTCCATGGAGGAAAAGAGGCACTATAAGCAAACTAGGAAGCCACTGTCAGTGTCATGACAGCTTTTCCTCCCAAGATTCTGCATCCATCTGACAATAGGAGGCCTGGTTCCTTCTCCTGAAGGACTGTTGATGATGAGCTTTTATGGTGCCCTAGATATTGTACTGATGGATGCCTTAGAAATGCATATAACGAAATATGCTGAGGGGCTCTAGAACCTGGTAATGGAATACAGTGGAGGTTACCAGTTCAGTTCCAGTCAATATCAGTACTCAGTAAGACTCACTACCATGAAGATGGCTATCCAGGGACCTGTATAAGATGGGGACTTTCAGTTCCTAGAGGTTGGATATTCCAGAAATACCACCACCTGAAATGGTCCCCATCTTCTCCCCAGAGGGGTCCCTTCAGGTCAGGGGTGAGGCACATTGTCAGGATGAACAATGTGGTTTGGGAATTAGCTCTGCTGCCACCTATGCTTTACTTGCCCCACGTCCCTGCTCAGGACCATCCCATCACCTTGTTGTGTTCAGCTCTATCTTCTGTCCAGAACACACCCACAATTATTTAGGGATAGCAGTAGGGTAGCTTCTGCCACATGCTCTGGTGTCACCAGGGTGCTGACAATAACCAGCTGCACATCACTTTCAACAGCTGCAGGCAGCGCTGTCACCTAGTCACTGTGCCAGAGAGATTAGCACATGGGTGACAAGCTCAGGAGTTACCCACATGATTTCTCTCAGAAGCAGAATGGTGATTAAAAAATATTACCGCTAAGCGGGTGCCTGAATCAAGGATGGGTGGAGAGACGGACCAATGCTGTGCAACCCTTAGTTCTGTATTTGGCACCCAACTACCATGGGGATGGGATGTGTTAGAAATGCCTCAGACAGGCTGGGTAGTACATAGTTCCAGAATCAGATATGTCTTTGTTATCAGAGTGGGTTCCTGGGTTTGCCATTCTTTATTCTCTCAAAGATGCTCAAATCAGTGTCTGCCCCATTTCACATTGATCACCAAGTCACTCCTTATGCTTTGTTTTCATGGCAAAGTTGGATCTGGGTTATGTGGAACACAAATGATGTATTGTTGGCTTTTCATTGTGGGCATTTCATCCCTGTTAATGCATGTGGGACCCAGGGTTAGAGGCTATGAACCCAGATCCTGACTATCAAATCTCCATTTCAAAAAGTCCCCTAATAGCCCTGTCAATGTTTGGGTTTGGCATGTGGAAGCAGAGCTGCCATATTGTTAGCTTTGTTCTCAGGGATGAAACTGTCACATCACAATGCTGTTTCTTGCTTTGCAATACCACAAATCCCTGCTGTAACTGAATCACCTCCATACCTTAATGCATTGTCACCCACAAGAGCCTGGACAGGCAAGGAACCTACATGGAAATACCCCTGTCTTATAGAGTGCTAAACTCTGGACATGCTGCTATGCAGGGGGCACTTCTGCTACCCTCTGCTAGGCTGTGCAGACTCAGAATGGTGGAGATGAGGGATCACTGTGGGAGAAGTTCTCCCTCTGTAGGGTGCTGGGGTGCAGCTCACTTCTCACCCAGACAATGGATCAGCCTGGGGTCTTTGTTTCC
The DNA here is from genome assembly GCF_013100865.1 of Trachemys scripta elegans. Classification (NCBI taxonomy): domain Eukaryota; kingdom Metazoa; phylum Chordata; order Testudines; family Emydidae; genus Trachemys; species Trachemys scripta. The sequence continues at coordinate 25,511,767 of NC_048306.1, read as the reverse complement.
TCTCAGTGGTCTCCAGTGGCTGCAGGCTGGGGTACAGTGCAGACAGCAAGGGCCTCATGCTGCTGGTGCGACATTTGGCAGCAGCCTGTGAGTTAGCGCTGGCAAATCTAAGCACTTGAAAGCAGCAGTAAGGTTTAATGCTGAATGCTGATTTATTGCCCTGAATCTGTACTACAGGAGCACTAAGCACATTAAAGGCCTTGACTGTAATGCAGGGAAACTCTTAATTTATATTATTAAAATAGTCTGGATAAGAGATGGAGTCTGACTGGCCAGTTTGGCTCAGAACCATGTGGGTATCAAGTGAAACAGAGCAGGGCACAGCAGCTGCCAGAGTCACCTCACTTTTCTTCTATTCTGTGACTGTGTTTAGTGCTCCGTTGGGATAATGAAGGATGGATACAGAGCTGGCTAGAGCCAGGTGTCATGTGGGCAGGTACTTTACAACTACACACACAGCAGGGGCCTGCCAACGCACTTCAGGGCTGACACACGGCGCCTTCTTATTCCACTGCCAAGGGTGCTCACCCTCCGCCTGCAGCACCCCCACTGTTCAGCCCCGAGGCAGAGACCTGGCTGCTGTTCCGCACGGTCAGTCCAGGGGAGGCCGCTTAGTTCTCTTGACTTTATACCAACATTAAGTGAACATGCTCAGCCTTGATCTGGGGCTCTCTGAGCAAGGAGTGGGTTTCAAAAGGCCTCCTTAGAGAACAGTTCTGCTCCGAAAAGTGGCCTCTTCTTTCCCATCAGATTGCCAGAGTCACTGTTGCTGACGTCAGTAACAGAAGGCGTTTGGGGTATGTCTGTGCAGCACTTGGGAGCGTGCTTCCCAGCACAGATAGACACGCTAGCATGCTAAAAAGGGTAGTGGGGCCGCAGCAGCTCAGGCTGCCTGAGTATAAACCTGCCCAGTCCCCTGGGTATGTACTTGGGACAGCTAGCCTGAGCTGCTGCAGCCACACTGCTATTTTTAGCAAGCTGGCTTGGGCAGAGCTAGCCTGTGTCTTTCTACCCATATTGGGAAGTGTGCTTCCAGCTGCACAGTGGAGAGATCCTTACTGTTTTTACTCCTAGTAGCCCTGTAGGGCTATCCCAGCTAAAGGGGGGTTGGCAGGGAAGTGAGATTGCTTTATGATCTGCACAACATCAACAGAATTGTTAACTAGGTTCTAATTGCAGGTCCACTTGTGTAATCCATTGGGCCATATCCTGTGCTGGAAAAACACCAAGCTTTGTTGAAGTACATGGAGCGACACTGATTTACACCAGCTGAGGATCTGGCCCTCAGTTACATCCGTAGAGCCAGAGGGCTGTAGAATTGTACAGGTGCAGCCAAGGGCAGCCTTTGGCTGGCAGATTCAGTATTTCTGGTGATGATGCATGAGCCAGAAAGGCCAGTTTGACTTTCAGATCACAGGGGGAATTTGCAGGGCTGGCAGCAGGAAGCTTCCTCCCACATCTTTTGCTTGTAAAATGAACAATTTGATTAGGAATCCACTGTTAGACAATAAACAGGGCCATGATGCCATTTTACAAAGCCACTTTTCAGAGCAGAACTGTACTTTAAAGACAAAACCCAGCTAACTCTGGCCAAGGGAGAAAGCAGTTCAAAGGGTGAAAACATGCATGTAAAAGTCTAAAACATAATCTAACAAGATCCAGGCTTTGTTCAAGATGGTTTCTCTCACCAGCAACTCTTTCCAGTCATGTCTGATTTTCCCTCAGTCAGGACCTTCCACAGAAGTACAAGGAGCTGTCTTCCCTTGTCTTCATAGGTGAAAGATCTTTGCCTATGCAGATTTCTCACCTATATTCATTTCTAGAGAAGTCAAACTCCCCCTGGCCTCTTGTGTCTGTCTGTGATGGATGCCAAAGATGGCTTCTGTCCATGCTTGTATCTTCAAAATTCAATTAATTTGTTTGAAAAGGCAGGATGACCTGAGGCTGTTCTTCCCTTCCTGTGGGCTTCAAGTCCTTTGATCCCACCATACTTAATTTACATAGAAAACAGGTAAGTAGCTGCCTTCTCTCCTGCCCCTAGGGAACTGGTTTCTCCTTGTTTGGCTGCTACTCTGAAACCTAAAAAAATCATGTCATTAAATATCCATATTTCCTCATATAGTGTTAATACATAATCACTGTGAAATGTAATCACCAGTGTGCCATTTGCTTTCAAAAAAGACCTCGCTCTATAAACTTTTACAGTACAGTAATATCATATACAATCAGTTGATTCAATTGCTTATCACTTGAGGTTAAACCCATCCTCTCTTTATAGACCAGTAAACTTTTGAAAGGGATTCTTCTGAGGGTTACTCCTCAAGGTAAAGTTTATTCAAGCTGTCACGAAGGTGACATGGAGTCTGGTAGTAAAGGAAGCTGCAGGCTCCTTCTTCCCACACTTGTGTTTGTTGAAATGCAAATTGCTCTGTTTCCTGCCATCTCCTACCTATGCTGTCTTGATGATCCTGTTTACTGCTCATATGTAAACTGAAGTAAACACACATTCCTTTGTTTAGGATAGACCTGTTTACCAGTTCGCCTCCCACCATATGCCTGGTTTACATACACACACTTTAGTCATAATTCTGGCGTATATTTGTAACTCTTAACACACATTGTGCACACATATATCACACAGGAATATTAATGCTCACTGAAAAAAGAACAGGATGCATCTGAAGAAGTGGGCTGTAGTCCATGAAAGCTTATGCTCTAATAAATTTGTTAGTCTCTAAGGTGCCACAAGTACTCCTGTTCTTTTTGCGGATACAGACTAACACGGCTGCTACTCTGAATGCTCACTGAGTTATTAGTTTTCAAATGATACCTCACATATCTTCTACAAAGATTATGACAATAGTGTGCAAATACAGGGGTGCTCAGCGTCACACCCACACTCAAACGAAAACTAAACAAGCTAACAACAGAAATAAAGGCCCAAGGGAGAAGACATGTGAGAGGCACTTACCAGGGGTTATTCAAATCTTCCAAAATGGCCCCTCTCAGCCAGTGACTATGGCTAGAATTTCCCTGACAAGCATTTCTGCAGTGGGCAGCAGTTTGGATCAACTACCTTCCCTCGGACCCTGCAACTCTGTCACTAAGATATAGGGGGCCCACTTTGAAAATCCACCAGCATCACAGCCTGAGTGTGTGCCTGTTCACTGACTATGTCCTTTTGTGCCGCTGCTCATGAGCCCCCTGTGATTACTTCTTATCTTGTTGCAGACACCCCTGTCAAATGGAAATCTCTTTTGTCATCAAGGCTGTTGATCAGCTGTCTGGATAGAGCAGCAGAGGGGATGAGCCCTCATCTGGCCCAGAGCAATAGAATGGAAAAAAAGCAGAAATGTAGATTGCAACAGAATGATAACACTGGTATATGAACCTAATGAGATTGGGGTGGGGGATTTGCATCTACAGGTAACAATGAATAAACACATATTCCCATTTCCGCATACAGTAACCCACACAGAGGGTGCCCCAGTCCCTCTACAGTCTATCTACTTTTACATGCTGGGGGGCTGATTTTCAAATATCAGCACCATAATAAATCATCCAAATCCACCTTCTGGTCACTCACATCAGCATGTAGGTGTGTAAATGAAAGTGGCAAATGTGGATATTGGGCTGGTACCTTTCATCATCAGCACAAAACCTGCTCAGTTAAAACCCATAATACTAAAGGATAGACCCTCCGATGCAGTGGTTCTCAACCTTTCCAGGCTACTGTACCCCTTTCAGGAGTCTGGTTTGTCCTGCGTACTCCAAGTTTCACCTCACTTAAAAACTACTTGCTAACAAAATCAGACATAAAAATACAAATGTGTCAACACACTTACTGAAAAATAGTTTACTCTCTCATTTTTATCCTATAATTATAAAATAAATAATCTGGAATATAAATATTGTACTTACATGTCAATGTATAATATATAGAGCAGTATCAACAAGTCATTGTCTGTATGACATTTTAGTTTGTATTGACTTCACTAGTGCTTTTTACGTGTCCTATTGTAAAATTAGGCAGATATCTAGAGGAGTTGACATATCCCCAGGAAGGCCACTGCATACCTTGGTTGAGAACCATTGCTCTAAAGGTCCTGGCTGTAATCCCACTGAAGTCAGTGAGCCAGTGAGGGACATACCACACTGGGCACCCTCTGAAATCTGGGATATTTATCCCCCCTGTGCTGGGCTGGCATTCTGCACAATTATTATCTGTTATACAAGTGCATCTGGGTTATGACTTGGTGACAAACTGGAATATAAAGCCTCATTACTTTCCAACTTCTGGCAAAGAAAGAACCAATTCTTTCAGTGGGGCCTGGAAGAAACTACAGTAGATTCATGTTTGGGATTGGGTATGCGGGGACTCTTGAGTAACCCTCTCCTTAAGAAGCAACAGAGAGTCCTGTGGCACCTTTAAGACTAACAGATGTATTGGAGCATAAGCTTTCGTGGGTGAATGCCCACTTCGTCAGACGCAGCCTTAAGGGGGCAAATCCAGTGTAAAAGCAGTATTAGGCAGGCCAAAAAAGAATTTGAAGAGCAACTAGCAAAAGACACAAAAACTAACATTAAGTACATCAGAAGCAGGAAACCTACCAAACAATCAGTGGGACCACTGGACAATTGAGGTGCTAAAAGAATGCACAAGGAAGACAAGGCCATTGCAGAGAAACTAAATGAATTCTTTGCATTGGTCTTCACTGCAGAGGATGTGAGGGAGCTTCCACAATGGAGCCATTTTATTTAGATGACAAATCTGAGGAACTGTCCCAGAGTGAGGTGTCAATAGAGGAGATTTTGGAACAAACTGATAAATTAAACAGTAAAAGTCACCAGCACCAGATGGTATTCACCCAAGTGTTCTGAAGAAACTCAAATATGAAAATGCAGAAATACTAACTGCTATATAACTTATCACTTAAATTAGCTTCTGTACCAGATGACTGGAAGATAGCTAATGTGATACCAATTTTTTTAAAAGGCTCTGGAGGCGATCATGACAACTAAGGTTGGTAAGCCTACTTTCAATATCAGGCAATTGGTTGAAATTATAGTAAAGAATAGAATTACCAGATACATAGATTAACATGATACATTGGGGAAGAGTCAACACAGGTTTTGTAAAGGGAAATCATGCATCACCAATCTATTAGAATTCTTTCATGGGGGGGTGTCAACAAACATGTGGACAAGGATGATCCAATGGATATAGTGTATTTGAACTTTCAGAAAGCCTTTGATAAGGTCCCTCACCAAAGGCTCTTAAGCAAAGTAAGCAATCATGGGGTAAGAGGGAGGGTCCTCTCAAGGATCAGTAATGGGTTAAAAGACAAGAAACAAAGGGTAGGAATAAATGGTCAGTTTTCAGAATGGAGAGAGATAAATAGCAGGGTCTCCCAGGGATCTGTACTGAGACCAGTGCTGTTCAACATATTCATAAATGACCTGGAAAAACGTGTAAACAGTGAGGTAGGAAAGTTTTCAGACGATACAAAATTACTCAAGATAGTTAAGTCCAAAACAGACTCTGAAGACTTACAAAGGGTGGGGTCTCACAGAACTGGGTGAAGGGGCAACAAAATGGCAGATGAAATTCAAAGTGCAAAGATAAGTGCAAAATAATGCATATTGGAAAACATATCTCCATCTATACCAGGGATCGGCAACCTTTCAGAAGTGGTGTGCCGAGTCTTCATTTATTCCCTCTAATTTAAGATTTCACATGCCAGTAATACATTTTAACGTTTTTAGAAGGTCTCTTTCTATAAGTCTATAATATATAACTAAACTATTGTTGTATGTAAAGTAAATAAGGTTTAAGAAGCTTCATTTAAAATTAAATTAAAATGCAGAGCCCCCTGGACCAGTGGCCAGGACCCGGGCAGTGTGAGTGCCACTGAAAATCAGCTCATGTGCCGCCTTTGGCATGCGTGCCATAGGTTGCCTACCCCTGATCTATACATACAAATTTTTAGGGTCTAAATTAGCTGTGACCACTCAAGAAAGAGATCCTAGATTCATTGTGGATAATTCTCTGAAAACATTCACTCAACAATCAAAACATTCACTCAGCAGTCAAAAAAGCTAACGGGATGTTAAGAACCATTAGGAAAGGGATAGATAATAAGATAGTAAATCTCATAATGCCTCTATATAAATCCATGGTACCACCACACCTTGAATACTGCATGAAGTTCTGGTCGCCTCAAAGATGAGGGAGCATGTTTGATTGTTTGGTGAATAAAGTGCTTGAAGAGCTTCAGCTGGAAGGCTCTCTAGAACAGCAAAGCAGTAACACTAATTTGGAGGGGCTGGGAGCATACAGGCTGTACAGAGACCTCATAAACTCATCTCACCTAAGAGGGGAGCTGTGCTGGATTTGGGAGCAGGGTGTGGTTAAGTTTTGTGCTGTCTTGTTCATTCCTTGTTATCTGGCTAGTTCCCTGTTATCTCTCCCTCTCCTTTTATTGTATTATTGATGAGGAGACTTTCATTTCAATTTCTGTTTTATATTTGCATGAGAAAAGCTGGTTTGCCTCCTCCCCCCTTCTCTGCTGTGCAGATAACTTCATCTCTTTGATGGGAGTCAAATGCCTGATGCCTGGCAGTGTACTTCAAGGATTTCCTCCTAATCATTGTTGATTAAGGAGAAGATTTCCCCCTCCCCAGCCTGCAAGAGCTTTTCTGCTTTGATCCCAGGTTGAATGTGGGACATGATGGACACAACTTGCCTTGGCTCATTTCCAGTCTGTGGGAGTTGATACTGGGCTGTTCCAGGCTCTCAGTCCTGCTTTTGGGATGCTCTCTTGGGGGCCGGAAGGGAAGAAGACCCCAAACAAGGAAGTAATTGTTGGGGCAGAGGGGAGAGGGAGGATCCCAGTTACACCGACCCACCATACCTTCTGGGCACTGGAGCAATCCGTGTGTGTTGGGGGAGGAGCTGCTATTGGGAAGCCTTTGTCCTCTAAAACACATAAGTAGTGAAGCTGGATGGAGACTGGTTTCCAGTCCCTGACACTGGGGATTGAGGCCAGGGTCATCAATGGGGCTGCAGCCAAGCAAAATGGCAGCCCTAGCACAAGGCTCTGAAAGTCCCATTTTCATGACACGTCTCTGGCTCCATAGAGAGTGAGAGGAGCTTTTTCCTGCAGGAACTCCCACTCGCCACTGTACCATGCTCTGCCTGATGGCATGAGGAGAGGGAATGGCAGCATCCTCACATCCACCCCTACCCCGGAATGCTGGCAGTGCCTGCGTGGCTATCCACATCCTCGCCACGTCCCAGCCTGCCGGGGGAGATTGTGCTCATCACTGACCAGCTGCCAGGACTGGTTCTACCTCTAGCTTTAAGAGGAAGCATTGCCCAGGAATTGGCATAAAGGCCTGGGAGGCCTGGGTTCTAGTCCCAGCTCTATCACTGACTGGTTGAGTGACCTTGAGCTAGTCATTCCTCTCCCTCCCCCCATGCCTCAGCCACCAACTGGGGATAGTAAAAATTGCCCATCTTGCTGGGGAGTGGGGATTGTGTGGCTTCATGACTAGGTGTTTGTATTGGGATCAGGCTCGAGCTTTTCCATGGCTGTGTAATGACCAGTCAGGTTGGACCTGAGCTGTGTGTTCTCCCGGGCCCCCATATTGCTTTCAAAATTACCTTGGCTTCCTCTGGGGTTTCCACTCTTCCTTCTTTCAGGCCTTGCATCTGAGTCTGGCTGAAGAAGGCTGAATGCAGTTCCCTTCAGAGCCAGCAATGACCCTCTTTGAATCAGCCTGATTGGGGAGCGGGTGCATGTCTCTGCAGAGGAACATGAGGGATCCCCTCCCTGAGTCCAGCCTTTCCCAGCCCAGTTATGGGGACAGGGCTCAGAACCCAATGCAAATCCTGGGGTGGCAGCACACTGAGATGCTCACTAGACCTCTGGATCAGCTCATATTATTATCACATGCTGCCCTGATCCCCTGCCCACTTCTCAGCATTTTAAATCATTCTTCATCTGAAGGGGCCTTAAGGGGTCTACAGCCCTGAGCTAGTTGGGCCTGGAGAATTCTTTCGAATGAAGTGCTACATGGCTGCATGGTAGCCTGCTCCTCCTGTAGGCAGCATCTCCTGGATACTCCCAGCTCTTTCCTACTGAACCTGCAGCAGGGGGATTTTGCTGGGAGCTAAAGGAACTCCCTGGATATTGCTGGCTGCAGCTCCATGCTGCTTCCAGCTGTGAGTGCTCAGAGGGGAGGGAGAGGGTTTCATATCCCACAAAAGCAGATGTTGTTAATTGAGCCTTTGAGCTCCATGCCAAGCGTGGCACAGAAACTGCCCGGGTTTCAGAACGGCTGCCAGGTCTTTGACTTTGAAGATGGGGGGAGGGGGGCTGCGGAGAGGGGGAGGCCATGAATGCATATCAAATTCAGCATGTGGGACAGCAGCCAAACTGATAGAATCAGTGTCATCTCTGCATGCACAGCAGAGGGATAAGAGGCTGTGAAAGTTCATCCCCTGTAATAAGGGACTGCTGGAAAGAGATGGCTTTTTATGTCCTGGCCTCAGTCACCAGACATGGGTTATGGTTACAAAATGTTAATACCCATTGTGGGACAGAGGTTAGTATCTATCTGCTCTAGTGGCTATTGATACATCTTCCTTTTTGTTTTCTTTGAAAATCAAATGCCAAGAAACCCTAATACCAATCACAAATCACCACCACAGACCAGTACAACTAGTTATTGGGGATGCATAGGCTGGAAGTCAGGGGAAACAACCTGAAACCTCTGACTGAGCAGAGGGTTATTCTCTCTCTTATTGGACATCTGCCAACAGCTGCTCTTTCTGACCCTCACTGGCTTTCTGATCACACGGCCAAGTCTCATTCCCCAAAAAGTTCCTTCAGCAATGGTCTGTTTGGCCCTTGAGGGAGTCTATTACATGGAGCCTGTGTTTGCTGCTCCCTGTGTCTTTCATTGTCAGTGACTAGATGGGGTGTATTACTTCTGTCAGCAGCACTCTGAGTATCCCCAGGAAAAAGAAAGTTGTTGTCTTTCTTGGCTTTGGTTGGACGTGTTCTCTAGAGCTGGCCATAAGGGATGGTTATGCTGCATGACCTTGGAGCAGATGGAAGAGCTGTTACTGCAGGTTGACAGACACAGTCTGTCTGGAATCAAACATTCTCTTCCACTTGCGCTGGGGTAAGTGTTTGAAATTTTTGTCCTAGTGTTGCTTTCGTTTTGGCCAGGAGCTTCTTCAGGGTCAATTGTTTTTGTCTCAAGAAGCTTGTTAGAGGTTGGCACTAAGACTTTTGTCCTATTGCCCATCAGTTTCTGAACTGGTGATCCCCAAAGTGAAGTATGTCATGATATTCTAGCAATGCTAAGTCTAGATCCCTTGAATCTGCCAGGACTATTTGAATGGATTTTTCTGTAAGCCCATTTGTCTTCATAGTTGGCCTGGTGTGTTTGAATTGCTATTGTAAAGAGAATTGCCAGAATGAGCTACTTGTGAATGGTGGGCAATTGTCTGTTATTAATTCATCTGGTATCCCATGGTGAGAAAACACTTCACTGGCTATTGTTGCATCCTCTAGGAGCCAGGGGATAGGCAAGATCCCAGGGAAGGTTAGCAAGGCCATGACACTGTACAGTGTGACACTGTACAGTAACTGGTGTTCCCGGGGAGTAATTGAAATATGAGCTATTCAATGAATGAGATGGAAATGCTTTGGTGAAGAGTTCACCCAGAAGGGAAAGTTATCAGGGAACTATCCTGCAGAAGGAGGGGCTGCTTACATACAATCGCCACTATTAGAGATAAATGGAAGTGTCTTGGGTTGCTTATCTGATTGACCTTCCTGGTGGGACCAGTTAATCAAATGAGAGGGCAGGTGTGGCCTCCAGTCTTTCTCCATATGTTTCCCATAGCCAATCAAAATCACCTCCATCATATTCAGACCAAGCATCAGCCTCTCACCCAGGCCCATGTCTTAGCCAGAGACTGAGAAAGCCTAGCAATCACACTATCTGGGTCTGCTGGAGTGCAGTGTCAGAAGTGTATTGAGGGCAGGACAGTCTATCCTGCCTCACTGTCCTCCTCATGTAGGACTGGATGGCAGAAAACAAGCGCTGGCTCACCCCTCCCGAGAGAGCCCTGAGGACAGGTAAGCAGCTGCTGGATACTCCCCTCTGGGGTTTCAGAAAGGAAGAAAGGAGCCTATCTGTCTCAGCTCTGCCTGCTCTGGCTGGGTCCTCAGCCATGTCAGCAACAAAGCTCAGAGATCTTAAAGGCTCAGCCCAGACACCTGACCTTTATCCACTGCCAGAAGGAGACCAGCACTATTTCTGTAGCATATCTAGGGCTAAAGCCCAACTGACAGGGGTCGAGGAATTCTGAGGACTCTTTACAGTGATCTTCCCCCCAAGGGAGGGTTAGAGACAGAGCAATAGCTAGCAAGACTGTCAATGTGAAGAGACCATGTCTTGAGTAGTTGCTTGTTCCAAGTATGCAGGTGTCTTGCCCTCCCCCAAGGGAGCTGTTGTCAAGTTCCATGAATAGCAAAACCAGTATCCACCTCCCAGCTTTTCTCATCTATGAGGCGCATGGGTCCAAAGGGCAGGCTGCAGCCTGCAGCTCCCTCAGTGCCTCCAGACCCTCAGTGAACATGACAGGATGAAATACAAGCGGAGGAGATGCTGCGTTTGCCCATTTTCAGTGCTGATCTTCCACAGTATCACAGAAGCAGCCAATCTGGCCCAAACCCTGTATGTCTTGGCCGTGAATTAGAGATAAAATCCTGCCCAGTGAGGAACACTCAAGGCTCTTTCCAGGTGAAGACAGCCCAGCTTCACTGCAGCTTGGGGTTCTGGGGACACAATCAGCTAGGAGAGCGTCCCAGGTTCCTGTGATGGGATGATTTTCCTGGGGCTACCTGGAATCCACCACCATGTGCCTCTTTGTGGGCTTGCCTCCCCCCACACAAAACAAAGACATTTCATTTAGGTTTTAAAGTTGAATTTGCATCGATGTTGCTAAATTAAAAGAGTAAAACTCAACAGAGAAGCAAATGCAAAATAGAGAGGAAAAGGTGGAACATGAGAGGGGAAACACTCTCATCAGTCATAGAGCAGAGCTAGTGACAGGTAGAAGAGCTATAACTGCCCCATAGCAATGCTGAAGTCTTTGCAGTGACAAAACCCTCTAGAGCCAATGCATAATTTTACTATTTATTCCATCCTCTGCAGGAAATGAAACGGACTATTTCTTACACTCTGCTTCCCTCTTGTGGGCTGCCCGGACCAGTGTAATCCCAGTACCCACAGTCATTGCTTCATACTTTATTGTATATCACTTTCCTCACACACTCTGGAGCCCCAAGTAAATGCTTGAAGGTGTGATCGTCCCTTCCCAGGATATGCTTGCCTGGAGGCATCAATATCAATGTACAGAGAGACATCTCCTTTTGATCCTTACAGTGGTCCAATCCATCCCCATTGCACTGAGAATCTGAGGTCTCTGTTGGGGACACCATGTGCTCTGCATGTGTATGTTCCATAGCATATGCAGTATGGCACTTCTGTAAAAAAACAGGGTAATGACACTCCTAGGGGCATGGCGGTTTCTGTCCTGATTGCTTATTCGTTATGCACCTAATTCCTTAATGATCCATTCTCCTGTTGCCTTGAGCAGCTTTCCCTTTTACCACCATCACATCTGCACAGGAGTGCACACACATAGTGCACGTGCACACACACCTGCAGCACCTGCAGTGCACACATACACAAAATGCACCCGTACACAAATACAGCGCACATGCCTGTGCCTAAAGGCGTAAAATGCTCACACTGAGTGCTGGCATGTATACAGAGCACACATGCATCCACAAAGAGTTCACATATACATAGTGTGCATGCATCCACGTATGTGCACACATACGTATCAGCAAGTTCACCACACTTGTAGCTTCCCTCTGCATCTTCCTCTGCCTTGGATGCTGCTGCCTGCCTCCCACACACCTTCTCTTGACTCCCACTCAAAGCACGTTCTGTGCTCGCCTGTTCACCCAGTTTGGCCTTTTTCTTGTGCTCCTGTCCTCTCCCTGCTCCATGACGTGGATTCCTGGGACTGTGCAGAAATTTCTCATCAAGACTTCATCTCATGGGTCCCCTGGGACTTCCCATCAGAGCCGGGATGTGCTCTGTGAGGGTTCAGTGTCCTTGCAGTTCACACCTATAGCATCTCATTTTAGTCCTAATTATTAAAACATTAGTGAAATTAGGATAAATGTTCATTGTAGGAAGAGACGCTTCTGTAACTGCAGAGCAAGGCTCAGCCAGGAGAGGAGCTTGGGGCTGGAGGAGAACAGGACTCTGTGTGGTAATGCTGCAGTGGAGGTCTAGGCCAGAGAGCAGAGCACAGGGCAGGGAGAACTGGGAAAGCAGTGGGGAACGGTAATGCTGCATGGCAGATACAGAGAAGTCTCACTAACATTGCAGAGTGGGTACAAACTGGGGAGAATGCGAAGGGAGCTCCTTGTGCAGTTCCTGCTTCCTTTGGAGCCCAGCCACTGCTGCCTCTCTGGGTGACAAGCCCCTGATCCCCTGGCTCTTGGATGGCCTCTTTCTCCTGCACTAAATCAGGGCTCAAAGGGTTAATTTCCATTGCAGTCTTGTGTAACAAATTGGCCTGTTTTATGTTTCTCAATCAGCCCTTTTGTGGCCAGTAGAGCTGCTGGGTGCAGCCTCCAGCCAAAGCCCCATGTAAACAGCACCTGGCGCTTCCCCTGTTAGGGCTTCTGCTAAAATAAACAGTCACTTTGAAAAGCCAACATGAATCACCATCAGCAGCAGAAAGTTTGTGAGAGGCCAGCCCTGGACTCGCACCCACCCAGGCAGACTGGAATGGGGTGATGGGGAGAAACAGGTGCAGCTCATATCAGGAGAGCCAGACGCCTCTGGGGCAAGGAGACAGGCCAGGCTGGATGCTCCTTGGACCTAGCTGCTGTGGCCTGGGGTCTGAATGTCAGGAGCAGACTCTGGGCTAGTCTTCACTACCCGCCCGGATCGGTGGTAGAAAATTGATCTCTCGGGGATTGATTTATCGCGTCTCATCGGGACGCGCGTACTCCACCAGCCCAGGTAGGAGTAAGCGCCGTCGACGGGGGAGCCACGGTGGTCAATTTGCTGCCGTCCTCACAGCGCTATTCCCGTAGCTGAATATGCGTATCTGAAATCGATCCCCCTCCCCCCCGTAGTGTAGACGTAGCCTCTGAAACAGCTTTACTGCCCTTAACTCCAGCAATAAGCACACAGGACACACCCAGAAGCTGGGAAGTCAGATGCCAGGACCCCACCACTCTCCAGTTCCCCCTGCACTCCCTCTTCCCTCTCCGCATCTTGCTCTGGGTCACTCATCCCTAGCAGTGGGCAGGCAAGTGGGTGGATGCATTATAGCCTTTGGCTCAAACTGAGGCTTGACAGGATTTGACATCTGGGTGGGAATCCTGCAGGACACACCCACAGTCCTGCTGCAGCGTGGGGGTTAAATGACTTGGACTATTCTGAAATGGACCTGTAGGAGGGGGTGTTTGTTACCATTGCATCTGAGATCAGATGCCCCAATCCTGTTGGCAGGAGATGCTAGTTCTGCCCTTCCTTCCTCAGGCCCACACGGTGACGACAGAGCCCCATGTCACTCTGTCACCTCTCCCTGTTTGCAGGGCTAGGATCGCCTGATATTTACTCAATGATAGCAACATGAACAGAGATCCCATTGTTCCCAAAGCCACAGCAGAGCGGCCAGGGCCTGCTGGAACCGCCAGGCCCTTTATCACATCTTGATTTTCAGTCCAAGGAGATTAGCAGGCTGATAAAACCCGACCAGCAATATTTCATTGCTAAGCCTGGCCTGACCGCTCGCTCCAAACTCCCCTGGAGATCTTCCCGCCCCTTCTTTTAAAAACCACAAGGAAACAAACACCTGCTGGGCGGGGGTCTGGAGCAAAGCTGCCTGCTCAAGGGGGTTGGAAGTGGTGCAGATCTCACACAGGAGAAAAGGTCACTATGGGGGCAAGGAGGTTGCTGGCCTAGTAGTCACCACAGGTGGCTGACAACCGGTGAAACTGAGACATAGGGACTGTTGAGGAGAAAAGTAGACTCTGCTTTCTCACTCTCCTGAAACGCACCTGACTGGGGGACAGAGCCTGGGGAAATGGCCAATGTCCTGCTAAAAACAGGGATGGGTTCCTCAACTAGGGACACTTGCTGTGTAATGTTCCTGGAAGCGCCAGTGCTGGAATACAAGCTGTGCTGATGCTGGGATGTTGTCCCCTGGGGAACAGGAGAGCTGGCTGGCCACCAATGGGAATAGGTGAAGATGTGCCAAGCCTAGGGGCAGGGCCAGTGCAAGGAAGTTTCACGCCCTAGGCGAAACTTCCACCTTGCGCCTCCCCCACCCCCGAGCCCTGCGGCAGCTCCCCGCCCCCCTTCCGCTCTGAGGCGTCCCCCCCGCGGCAGCTCCACCCCTCTGCCCTGAGGCGCCCCCCCCCGCGGCAGATCCCCACCCCTACAGCCCGGGGAGCCCTGCGGCAGCTCCCTCCCCTCCGCCCTGAGGCACCCTCCGCCCCGCAGCAGCTCCCCACCCCAGCTCACCTCTGCTCCGCCTCCTCCCCGAGCACACCGCCCCCGCTCTAATCCTCCTCCCCTCCCAGGCTTGCGGCTCCAAACAGCTGATTGGCGCCGTAAGCCTGGGAGGTGGAAGAAGTGGAGCGGCTGCTGCGCTGGGAGAGGGAGTCTGAGCCGCACGTGTCAGCGCGCTGCCGGCAGCCCAGCCCAGGAACGCTGTAAAAAATAAATGTGGGGCACCGCTTTTTGGCGCCATCAAATCTTGGCTCCATAGGCAACCGCCTAGTTTGCCTTAATGGTAGCACCGGCCCTGCCTGGGGGTGGGCTCTCTCAGTGCATGGTGGGGAAGTGCTGCAGAACACACACACCCAACTCCCTGAGGCTTGTTTCCCATTCCTGCCGAGGCTCAGTTCTGCAGGGCAGTGGGACATTCTGAGTCTCAACTAGGAAGCTAAGGTCAGAAAGGGGGACAGTTGAGAGGCCAAGCAGCAGGGCTGATGCAGTGAAAAGCCCCACCACAGCAGACCGCTCACACTGTGTGCCAGAGCACAAGCTCTTCCCTAAGAACAGCTGGAACTCAAATACCTTGGTGGCTTCCCAGCAGTATCTGACCCACCCCGGTAACCCAGGGGGAACCTGGGAGCAGTGCCAACCCTTTTAATCCATCTGATTTAACATGGTGCTACCTAGCAGTGCAGAGAGCAGTTCAAGTAGAGGAACTTGTCTGAGCGGATGCAGCCCATCTCTGAAGTGCCCCAGAAGTCCACTGCACAGGTAGGATTGCCAATTTTGGTTGGCCGGCTTCCTGGAGGTTTCATCATATGACATAATCTTTCATCACATGATTAATCTTTAATTCCTGGAGACTCCAGGACAATCCTGGAGAGTTGGCAACCCTATGCTCAAGGCCAAATCTCCAGCAGTCTGACACTGCCTCATTCACCCACAAAGGTCAAGTACAAACAGGCAGTGCACCCTGCATGAAGGGCCTGGCAAAGGGCAATAGGCTGACAGCAGCTTAGTGGCACTGACCTGAACTTTCTGCCCAGCAGTATAGAGGCTTTATTTCACAGCCATATAACAAGCAGCTGGGGTCAGAGGCTAATCCAGGCCCAGGGAGATGGAGACAGAAAGGGGAGTCTAAGCCCAGAAAGCAGGTGAGGTAGCCGACTGTCTGTTCTGAACAGTAGAGCATCACATAGTCCCTGAGTGATTCACTGATGGTGGCTGGCAGTTGTGTGCTCATACACATGTACCAGCATGTATGTCCATGTAGGCGTTGATATATTTGTGTGTCTATGTATGTTAGCAATGCCTGTCAGGACATGCGTCTGTGTAGATTTGTGTATGACAAGCTAGCACTGATTGCTGAATTACCTGAGCCCCTTGTTACAGAGGTGTGCTTCCTCCCTGCTTTTCTCTCTCTCCCCATTTCCATCTCTACCCTGTTTGATTCCCTCCTTCTTCCCAGCTCTCCTCCTCCCACTTCTCACCATTGATCCCCTTGGACACATCCTCTCCCCGTTCTGTTTGCTTCCACCAGTGCCTTGAATAATGATTGTGTCTCTGTCCACTCTCACATACTCAGATCAGACACACAGATATGCACGTGGGCATATACCCACACATGCATACTGATGTACTCATAAACACACACTTCCATACTAGCACATGCATGCATATGCACACGTACCCACAGATACACATGTGCACGTGTGCGCGCACACACAGACATGAACATTCACACATACTCAGACCCAGAGACACACACATATCTGCCTCTTGATGCACAGGAAATGTGTGTATACCAATGCTGGATGGCATGTTCTTTATCTTACATGTGTGTCTTGGCCACAAATCCCTGTGAAATTAACCCTCCAGTGGCCTGACAATGTTCTGAGCTTGCTGATCTCGGCACTGATGAGATGGAATGGCTCTGCTCTAGCAATGGATGAATGTTGAATCACAAGGCATTGGCTAATGCGGAAATGGTGCGTGGGAGATGGGTGAAGGGAACACTAAAAGAGATCCTCTCAGCAAGACTTTCTAGCTGAGTAACATAGACCCAGAGCTCTGGGGACCTGGAGTAGCCAGTCACATGAGCAGGCATCAAGCAAGAAATGGCAGAGTGAAGCTAATTGACGACAGCCATCAGTGCAACCAAGGAACACAGAGCCACCTCTGCCTCCACCTGTTGCCCAGACGCCATAGTAATGGGTGCAGTATCCATGGCTACATAGTTTAGGTATTGCAAGAGCCCCACCCTGTGCATCAGACTCACTGGCAACTGCACATCTGCCTGACCTGCAGCGGAATGTGCACCCACACCCATGAGCTTCGGTCTGTGGTTACCCAGAGATGGGCATCCTATATGGGTGGGGTTGTAGAGGGCTCTATGTAAGTGAACATAAGAACAGCCATACTGGGTCAGATCAAAGATCCATCTATCCTGGTATTCTGTCTTCCAACAGTGGTCAATGCCAGGTGTTCCAGAGGGAATGAACCGAACAGGTAATCATCAAGTGATCCATCCCCTGTTGCTTCTGGCAAACAGAGGCTGGGGACACTATCCCTGCCCATCCTGGCTAATAACCATTGATGGACCTATCCTCCCTGAATTTATCTAGTTCTTTCTTGAACCCTGTTATAGTCTTGGTCTTCACAACATCCTCTGGCCAAGAGCTCCACAGGTTGACTGTGTGCTGTGTGAAGAAATACTGCCTTTTGTTTGTTTTAAACCTGCTGCCTATTAATTTAATTTGGTGACCCCTAGTTCTTGTGTTATGAGGAGTAAATAACACTTCCTTATTTACTTTCTCCACACCAGTCATGATTTTATAGACCTCTAGCATATCCCCCCTTAGTTGTCTCTTTTCCAAGCTGAAAAATCCCAGTCTTATTAATCTCTCCTCATATGGAAGCCGTTCCATACCCCTAATAATTTTTGTTGCCTTTTTCTGAACCTTTTCCAATTCCAATATATCTTTTTTGAGATGGGGTGACCACATCTGCATGCAGTATTTGAGATGTGGGTGTACCATGGATTTATATAGTGGCAATATGATATTTTCTGTCTTATTATCTATCCCTTTCTTAATGATTCCCAACATTCTGTTTGCTTTTTTGACTGCTGCTGCATGTTGAGTGGGTGTTTTCAGAGAACAATCCACAGTCATAGAATCATAGGACTGGAAGGGACCTTGAGAGGTCATCTAGTCCAGTCCCCTGCACTCATGGCAGGACTAAGTAGTATCTAGACCATTCCTGACAGGTATTTGTCTAACTTGCTCTTAAAAATCTCCAGTGATGGAGATTCCACAACCTCCGTAGGCAATTTATTTCAGTGCTTTACCACCCTGACAGTTAGGAAGTTTTTCCTAATGTCTAACCTAAACCTCCCTTGCTGTAATTTAGGCCCTTTGCTTCTTGTCCTATCCTCAGAGGTTAAGAAAAATAATTTTTCTCCCTCCTCCTTGTAACAACCTTTTATGTACTTGAAAACTGTTGTGTCTCCCCTCAGTCTTCTCTTTCCAGACTAAACAAACCCAATTTTTTCAATATTCCCTCATAGATCATGTTTTCTAGATCTTTAATCATTTCCCCCCCTCTTCTGTGGACTCTCTCCAATTTGTCCACATCCTTCCTGAAATGTGGCACCCAGAACTGGACACAATACTCCAGTTGAGGCCTAATTAGTGCGGAGTAGAGTGGAAGAATTACTTCTCGTGTCTTGCTCACAACATTCCTGCTAATACATCCCAGAATGATGTTCGCTTTTTTTGCAACAGTGTTACACAGTTGACTCATGATTAGCTTGTGGTCCACTATGACCCGCAGATCCCTTTCCACAGTACTTCCTATGCAGTCATTTCCCATTTTGTATTTGGCAACTGATTGTTCCTTCCTAAGTGGAGTACTTTGCATTCGTCCTTATTGAATTTCATCCTATTTACTTCAGACCATTTCTCCAGATCATTTTGAATTTTAATCCTATCCTCCAAAGCACTTGCAACCCCTCCCATCTTGGTATCGTCCGCAAACTTTATAAGTGTGTACTCTATGCCATTATCTAAATCACTGATGAAGATATTGAACAGAACTGTTCCCTGAGGGACCCCACTCGTTATGCCCTTCCAGTATGACTGTGAACCACTGATAACTACTCTATGGGAATGGTTTTCCAACCAGTTTTGCACCCACCATATAGTAGTTCCATCTAGGTTGCATTTCCTTAGTTTGTTTATGAGAAGGTAATGTGAGACAGTATCAAAAACTTTACTAAAATCAAGTCTACCACTTCCCCCCTATCCACAAGGCTTGTTACCCTTTCAAAGAAAGCTATCAGGTTGGTTTGACACCATTTGTTCTTGACAAATCCATGCTGACTGTTACTTATCACCTTATTATCTGCTAGATGTTTGCTAATCGATTGCTTGATTGATTTGCTCCATTATCTTTCCGGGTACAGAAGTTAAGCTGACTGGTCTGTAATTCCCTGGGTTGTCCTTATTTCACTTTTTATAGATTGGCACTATATTTGCCCTTTTCCAGTCTTCTGGAATCTCTCCCATTTTTCATGACTTTTCAAAGATAATCGCTAATGGCTCAGATGTCTCCTCAGTCAGCTCCTTGAGTATTGTAGGATGCATTTCATCAGGCCCTGGTGACTTGAAGACATCTAATTTGTCTAAGTAATTCTTAACTTGTTCTTTTCCTATTTTAGACTCTTCTCATCCTACCTCATTTTTACTGGTATTCACTATGTTAAACATCCAATCACCATCAACCTTCTTGGTGAAAACCAAAACAAAGAAGTTATTAAGCACCTCTGCCATTTCCACATTTTCTGTTATTATTTCCCCCCCTCATTGAGTAATGGGCCTACCCTGTCCTTAGTCTTCCTCTTGCTTCCAATCTATTTGTAGAATGTTTTCTTGTTACTTTTATGTCTCTAGCTAGTTTGATCTCGTTTTGTGCCTAAGCCTTTCTAATTTTGTCCCTACATACTTGTGTTATTTGTTTATATTCACCCTTTGTAATTTGACCTAGTTTCCACTTTTTGTAGGACTCTTTTTTGATCATTGAAGATCTCCTGGTTAAGACAGGGTGATCTCTTGCCATACTTCCTACCTTTTCTACACAGAGGGATAGTTTGCTCTTGTGCCCTTAATAATGTCTCTTTGAAAAACGGCCAACTGTCTTCAATTGTTTTTCCCCTTAGACTTGCTTCCCATGGGATCTTACCTACCAACTCCCTGAGTTTGCTAAAGTCTGCCTTCTTGAAATCCATTGTCTTTATTTTGCTGTTCTCCCTCCTACCATTCCTTAGAATTGTTAACACTATCATTTCATGATCACTTTCATCCAAGCTGCCTTCCATTTTCAAATTCTCAACCAGTTCCTCCCTATTTGTCAAAATCAAATCTAGAACAGCCTCTCCCCTAGTAGCTTTCTCCCCCTTCTGAAATAAAAAAATTGTCTCCACTGCATTCCAAGAACTTATTGGATAATCTGTTCCCTGCTGTGTTATTTTCCCAAGAGATGTCTGAGTAGTGGAAGTCCCCCATCACCACCAAGTCCTGTGCTTTGGATGATTTTGTTAGTTGTTTAAAAAATGCCTCATCCACCTCTTCTTCCTGGTTAGGTGGTCTATAGTAGATCCCTATCATGACATCACCCTTGTTTTTTACCCCTTTTATCCTTACCCAGAGACTTTCAACAAGTCTGTCTCCTAATTCCATCTCAGCCTCAGTCCAAGTGTTTTTTTATATATATTTTTAATATATAAGGCAACACCTCCTCCCTTTTTCACCTGCCTGTCCTTCCTGAGTAAGCTGTACCCTTCTATACCAATATTCCAGTCATGCATCTTTTCCCACCAGGTCTCAGTAATGCCAAGTGTGTCATAGTTGTGTTTATTTACTAGCATTTCAA
This sequence comes from Trachemys scripta elegans, assembly GCF_013100865.1. Taxonomy (NCBI): domain Eukaryota; kingdom Metazoa; phylum Chordata; order Testudines; family Emydidae; genus Trachemys; species Trachemys scripta. The sequence continues at coordinate 25,491,217 of NC_048306.1, read as the reverse complement.
GTTCTTCCTGCTTATTCCCCATACTTCTTGCATTAGTACACAGACATCTAAGATACTGATTTGATTCCCCCCCCCACCCCACAGTTCTGTCTTGTCTCTCCTAGTCCTGCTATAACAACCCATGCTCCCCACAAATTATGAACCTTCTCCCAGGTCTCCATGTTCTTGACTTGCCTGTGGCCTTTGGTCACCTGCCCCCTTCAAACCTAGTTTAAAGCCCTTCTCACTAGGTTAGCCAGTCTGTATCCAAATATGCTTTTCCCCTTCCTTGATAGGTGGATCTCATCTCTGCTTAGCAGTCCTTCTTCCTGGAACAATGACTCCAAGATCTCTCTCTTGAGTGGCAACAGCTAATTTAGAACCCATCTTTTTATATGTATAGTTGGGATTATGTTTTCCAATGTGCATTCCTTTGCATTTATCAACTTTGATTTTCATCTGCCATCTTTTTACTCAGTTTTGTGAGATTCCTTTGTAGCTCTTTGCAGTCTGCTTTGGACTTAACTATCTTGACTAGTTTTGTATCATCTGCAAATTTTGCCACCTCACTGTTTACCCCTTTTCCCAGATCACTTATGAATATGTTAAACAGTACTGGTCCAAGTACAGACCCCAGGGGGACAGCACTATTTATCTCTCTCCATTATGAAAAACTGACCATTTATTCCTACCCTTTGTTTCCTATATTTTAACCAGTTACCAGGCCATCAGAGGACCTTCCCTCTTATCCCATGACAGCTTACGTTGCTTAAAAGCCTTTGGTGAGAGACCTCACGAAAGGCTTTCTGAAAATCTGTGTCACTATATCCACTGGATCCCCCTTATCCACATGCTTGTTGATCCCCTCAAATAATTCTAGTAGATTAGTGAGGCATGATTTTCCTTTACAAAAAACATGTTGATTGTCCCCCAACAAATTAGCTATCCTCCAGTCATTTGGTACAGAAGCTGATTTAAATGATAGATTACAAACCACAGTTAGTAGTTCTGCAATTTCACATTTGAGTTCCTTCAGAACTCTTGGGTGAATACCATCTGGTCCTGGTGACTTATTACTGTTTAATTTACCAATTTGTTCCAAAACCTCCTTTAATGATACCTCAATCTGGGACAGGTCTTCAGATTTGTCACCTAAAAAGAATAGCTCAGGTTTGGGAATCTCCCTCACATCCTCAGTCGTGAAGACTGATTTAAAGAATTAATTTAGTTTCCCTGCAATGGCCTTATTGTCGTTGAGTATTCCTTTGGCATCTTATCATCCAGTGGCCCCACTGGTTATTTAGCAGGCTTCCTGCTTCTGATGTACTTAACATTTTTTTTGCTATTACTCTTTGAGTCTTTGGCTAGCTGTACTTCACATTCTTTTTTGGCTTCCTAATTATATTTTTATACTTCACTTGCCAGAGTTTATGCTCCTTTCTATTTTCCTCACAAGGATTTAACTCCCACTTTTTAAAGGATGCCTTTTTGCATCTCACTGCTTTTTTTACTTTGTTGCTTAGCCATGGTGGCACTTTTCTGATTTTCTTACTATGTTTTTTAATTTGGGGTATACATTTAAGTTAAGCCTCTATTATGGTGTTTTTTAAAAGTTTCCATGCAGCTTGCAGGGATTTCACTTTTGGCACTGTACCTTTTAATGTCTGTTTAACTAACTTCCTTATTTTTGTGGATTCTAATATTTGTGACTCTATTTGTCCCCAAGAGTCTTATCCTCAAACATCTGAAACAAACCTTGAGCCTGATAATGTCCCTTAGATGGGACTGAAGAAACACGACAATCCCCAGGGCAAGTAGGTGGGGTGAAAAGGTATAAAGGATGCGGTTGCTTGGCCAGGTGCATTAGCAGAGAGGAGGAGAGAATCTGGAGTGGGTAGGCAGGTCCTGGGGGCACACACACTGCTTTTTCTTCATTCTCCTTTCCAAATAAGCTGTCAGCTCCCAGGGATTAGTGACTATGAAAGCCGGTGCTAAGAGCCCCACCCTGAGCCAGGAACATGCCACCTTTCTCGCCTGCTGCACACTAGAGCTGGCCAACCTGGGCCATTTTTAAACAAGGAGGAGACAGATTGTCAAACAAACCATCACTCAAACTCTGGTGCAGGTGATGGGAGCAAAGGGAACAAGAAACTGCTGGGTCAGATGGGATGGGGGGGGAGGTGATGGTGGAAGGAGGAACAGGGAAGGGACACAAGGTGGGGGAGGCAAGCAGGGAAGAGAGGGAGATGGGAGGAGGGAGCTGTGGAAGCAGAAGGCTCAGGCCTCAGTTTATTTAGCCTTCAGCTCAAGTTTGCCATCCTGCCCTTGGTAGTTCTGCCTGCCCCTACAGCTCTGCCCTGATTCCCTCTGCACTCCATTCTGCTGTGCCCTGGCCTCTCGCCCTCTTTGCCCACTTCCAACTTGCTTCATCCCCCATGTTCAGAAATACCTCACTATTGATGCCACCAATGCACCATTCTTCACCAGCTCCAGCCCAGCACTTGTCAGCCAGGCTTGTGTGCAGATACTCACAGACAGCATGTCCTGGGAACCTCCTTGTGCCTCCAGACCATCAGCTCTTCAGGGCAGGGACCTCATCACTGGGTGTTGGTTTGTGCATGTTTATCCCTGTAAGCACCATGCACCCAGCTCCTGAAGGAGAGGCAGCACCATCTAGTAGCTGGAGCACAGGGCCGGAAGCCAGGAATTCCTGGATTCAAAAACTCCCTCAGTGACTAGGACAAGTCACTTCCCCTTTGTGCCCCTCAGATTCCTCATGTGTAGAGTGGAGACAGTGCTTTCCTTCCTCTCTGAGGCTTGGGGGCATGGCGACATGCCCCTCCTGTGGAGATGGAAACACTGCTAGGCTAAGAAATTTGTTCAGAGCTGGGCAAATAGCATCAACCATTTTCCATTCATGTTGGCTAGTACTTCTCAATGAATTCACTTTAGCCAGGCTCACTTTCCACAAACACTTCTACTAAATGTCCATGGAAAGGGAATGTCTGAATTCGTGTGAATTATCTTCTGAAAATGCTTGCCTGTACCCCCAATCAGGGAACAGAATCAACACCATGTGACTCTTCTGACCAATCACCACTAAACAGGACAGCACAAATAGTGAATACTCACAGAGAACTGTTCAAACTCAACACACTGATTGAAAAAAAATTACAAAAAATCTGTAGAATCCTGAAAAACAAGTAACCTGAGGGAAGAGGGCTCTGCTCCCAGCAGCAGGGGAAGAGGAGCCACTCGTAGGATACACTCACTACTGGGAATTGTTTGCACAACTCTAATCATTAGTATTGTTATTAGACTAGAGAGATCCCACAAGTATCAGCCATTGGGAATAGCCCTGCCCTAGCCTCTAGGGTGATAGACACATGGGACCTAGCAGGGCTTCTTCAAGTCTAACAGATCTTAGGTGCTGCACCCAGAGTCCATTCCAGGGGGTACAGAAATGCTGTCCTCTCTGTCCGACCGCAAGTGCAGACTCCTCTAAAGAGCTTTCTTCCAAGGGTGCCAACCTAAAACAATAACTTGCTCTTTGCCCCCTGGTTCCTGATGCATCAGAATCATTCTCACTTGAGTCAGACGAGGAAGAGGATGAAACTTCTGGTCCTGAACCATCAATGTCACAGGACCTACATTTTCTCCCATCCTCCTCCTCTGAACCACACCTCATAAAACAAGGTGAACTGATTGACTGCCCCAAAAGCAGATGGTGTGTTCTTGCGTACACACTGTTTGGGAAACACTATTACACTGCAGCAAGATTGGGGGAGCAGGTTAGTGCTATCTGGCTGCCTTGCTCTCAGGGACTGAAGATACCTGTAAGACAACCCTGACGTGGAAAACAGCTCATTCCTTCAGCAGAGTGGGTCTGGGTTAATATTTCACCCCATGTACACTCACCTGGGGCAAGTATGGCTCTTTCATACAACTATGTACCCAATTAGTTACTCTTATCAAACCCAAATCTAGACTCCCGCCCTCCTACTCCCTTCTTGGCCTTACCTTGTTTGTTTCCATTAACTGATAACCAGTGGGATCAGGATCTCACCTGTACCCAAGAGTAGCGTGCGTGTGGGGCTGGAAGGCTGGGATGAAATTACACTGGACACTGTGCAAAAGGCAATTGCCTCTGTCCGTGACCTCCTGCGCAAGGCAGTGCAATACCCCAGTTACCGAACTGAGAAGGCACGGCTAGAGTTGTAGTGGGGAAGAGGGCGGTCGAGGCCTGGGAGATGCCCTACAATGCTGGGCTATGCACACTGGGTTATTGTAGGATTGCTACTGTACACGCTGCTTTGTCACTGTAGGATTGCTCACACTGGGTTATTATTGCGGGGTTGGTTACAGGCACTGAGCTAAACCTGCTAGTTTGGAACTGGGGGGTGGGTGACTACAGAGTTGAAGGCCAGAGGGACCCCCCAGATCATCTAGTCTGACCTCATGTATAGCACAGGCCACCAAGAGCACCCAGCAACCACACACAAAGCCCAACAGTCAGAATCAGCCCACAGGAGACTAGACTATTATGTGCCACAGGCAGAGAACAGGAGGGACTAAGGTGCACCCGTGCCAGAGGCCCCCACAAAGGCAGGGAGATGTTTACTATACCCAGCTAATCCTGACAAGTGAGCTGCACGGCCCTGCATGAGCGCTGGGGCTGTGCACCAGGTGATGATTGGAGAGCTCTTTGGGAGTGCTGCTTTGGATGTGTCGGGTTGCTGGCTGGGTAGCACACACTGCCAGCTGTGGAGTGCTGCTTTGTTACTGTAGGGTTGGTCACCAGTCCCGGCACTGTTGGGAGTTTCCTAACTCAAAGCCATGCACTTCCACTAGACAAATATCCCACTCTGCCCTTGCCTCACCCTGGGACTCGTACAGGCCCGCATCTCTCAGTCCAGCTCCCCCTTCCCCACCCGCCTGGCAGTCACACACCACTCTAGACCAATGAATTAAAAGTTCCATTTGCACACAATGTTTGATGAGTTTTCCCCATTATAAGCTCCTCAGAGCCTGGGGGAAAAATCTTTCCCCGTCCTGGAGCTGCACAGAATTGAAGGATGCCTCCCTTAATCATGCCAGTGCCTCGGCATGTGCTGCACACTGGAGCACAGAAGGGGCCCATAGAAATCACCTGAAGGTTTCCTGCCCAAAAAAACCCACCTGAAACTTCCATTTCCAACCAACTGCTGTGGGTACAGTGGGGCCTCTGCAGTCTGGGGAATCGCTGCCATTTCTGATAAGAAGGGGCTGGGCTCAGGGCCGGTGCAAGGAAGTTTCGTGCCCTAGGTGAAACTTCCACCTTGCGCCCCCCCCCAGCCCTGTGGCAGCTCCCTGCCCCTCCCTCTGCCCTGAGGCGCCCTCCCCCCCCGCTTTTTGGCACCCCCAAATCTTGGCGCCCTAGGCAACCATCTAGTTTGCCTTAATGGTAGCACTGGCCCTGGCTGGGCTATGATACATGTGCCAGAAGGGGATGTAGGGTTTTGCCCAGACCTGACTCTGCCTAGCAGTCTAAGCAGGAAGCTGCAGCTAGGACATGACACTCCGCCAGGGCGGGAAGGAAATTCTATTGCAAATTACTAGTTCCAAAATAACGAGGAGTCCTTGTGGCATCTTAGAGACTAACAAATTTATTTGGGCATAAGCTTTCGTGGTCTACAGCCCACTTCATCAGATGCATGGAGTGGAAAATACAGGAGCAGGTATAAATACATGAAAAGATGTGAATTGTATTTATACCTGCTCCTGTATTTTCCACTTCATGCATCTGATGAAGTGGGTTCTAGCCCACGAAAGCTTATGCCCAAATAAATTTGTTAGTCTCTATGGTGCCACAAGGACTCCTCATTGTTTTTGCTGATACAGACTAACACGGCTACCACGGAAACCTAGTTCCAAAATTTAATCACTTACAGATCCTTGATCACCTTCTCATGGAGAGACACACAACAGACATGAGTGCATTTGCATTGTGCACCTGAGTGACATGATGGTACTTTGGTCAAACTGGGGGGAGGGGTACCATGTCAACTGTGACATCATATCTCCTGCACGAGGAATGGGAAGGACTCACCAAGAAAAGTGATAGAAAGGGCACTCCAGCATGCTCTCCTGCTCTATGCCCTCTTCTCAAAATTCACATAGAGGGAATCAGCGGTTCCCATCATCAGTTGCTTTAGTGACTTGGTCACCCATGGAACTCAGTCTCACCACAGCTTGTATCACTGGTGGAGAGTCCAGCCTGTGGGACCATGAACTATTGCAAAATCTTTCTAGGAGTTGGTGAGAGGAAATTGCTTGTGCTGTTACCTTCCTGCAGCATGTCCCTTCAGTTTGCATTACAGAGATGTCATGAAGCACACTGGCCATTAGAGGACACTAGAATTCCACTCAGCCAGACTTCATTGGCTCTACTGCTGTGCTATGTTTGATACTTGCAACAAAAACTTGACACCTTTAAATGGACAACTCGCCTCCTTTGGAATTCCACAACAAACTCAGAGCTCAGCCCCAGTCTGTGGGAGGGACACTGAGGCTCCTGGACCAGGAGCCTGGGTGGTCTTGGATGGTTTCTGAAATCATACAAAAGTCATGATTTTTAGCATGAAATTGGGTGAAATTCAGCTGTTTGGTTTAGTGATTTACGGTTTATTTGAACCTAAAAACCCAAAGCATAACTTTGGGGTGTAACCTAAACTGCATGGAATATTCCATGAGCTGCTGTGCCATGAAACCAGTGAGATTATATGTTAAATGAGGGAAAGGTTTAATTTCCTTTCAGCCCTGAGTCAGGCTGGATGTGGATCATGCAGGCAGCACATCCCAGGCTGGGGAGGTGCAGCAGGAAGTCACCAATCCCTGGTTCCAGGGGCTCATCAGGTTAAAATATGGCAAGGAGCAATGGGCACTGGGAAAATCCCAGAGGCTGCAGGATGTTTGGAGCTTCCTTCTCATTGTTGAAACCCCAGCTTCATTGCCTGTGTCCACCAAACACACGTGCACACCCAGCCCCAATGCTGGCTCCCACACTTCACTGGGAGAAGTATAGAACCCTCCAGGATTAGGACTTCATACCAATCACACAGGCTAAGATTGTGCTAGGGGAACCCACTTCTGTTCTCTCCTCAGGTGCTCAGCGAACCAGCTCCATGCAGGAGAGAAAGAGAAAAGAAAAAGGGATGAAGGGAAAAAGACAGTGAAAGATGCCCCAAAAATGCAATGCCACTTAAAAATACTATCACTAGATGTTCCAAGTACCTTTCTTATACTGGAAAAGCTATTCTCCCAAAACCAGGGCTGCAGGCCTGACAAACTGCTGACAAAATGACCTGACAGTGGCAACACAAGGGTGCTAAATTTCTCTCAGAGAAACATTTGAACTGGACATACTCCTAGCAGGCCATTAGGTCTGTCCCTCCTTCTTCTGGGCAGGATTGATTTCATTATCTCCAAGCCACCCTGTGAACTGAGTGCCTCTCTCAGTATGAAATGTCTCTAGGAAAGGCGATTCCACAGCCTCTATGAGGAGCTTATTCTGTCATCCAAACTCTTGGTAGAGTTTGAAAGCTAACCTCAACTCTTCCTGCTGCAGGTGTGGCCCATTGCTCCTGCCACAGCCTTGGGGACTAGTGAGGTGACAGAGAGGTCATGATTAAAGTCTACAAACATGGGAAGGAATCATATTCCAAAGAGAACAGGAAGAAGGGCTTCTGTTCTCTGGGTTGTGCTGTGGTTGGCGTGATGTGGGCATGGGAGGTGCCTATCCCTGTCTTCCCATATTCTGCTGCTCCACACTGTTCTCTGAGCAGACCAGAGAATGAAATCTCCAAGAATCTCTCTCTCAGGAGCATTCACAGAGCACTTCTTGTAGGCAGAGAAACAATATCTAATGGTCTAGGCAACGCCGTATTAATGCCTAGGCTGACAAGGCTTAGGCCTAGGGCGGCAAATTTGCATGGGCGGAAGCTCCCCTCCGCGCCCCACCCCCCTGCTCCAGCTCCCCTCCGCCTCCTCTGCAAGTGCGCTGCCGCATCCTGTTTCTCTCCCCTCCCAGCGCTTGCTCCGCAAAACAGCTGTTTCGCGGGGCAGGGAGGGAGGGGGGAGGAGAGGGAACGCCGCGTGCTGGGAGAAGAGGTGGGGCCGGGGGCAGGGATTTGGGGAAGCGATCCAATAGGGGAAGGGAGGGGGCAGAGTTGGGGTGGGAACTTTGGGGCGGGGGTTGGAATGGGGGTGGGGAAAGGGCGGAATCAGGGCGGGGCCAGGGCGGCAATTATTTCCCGGCCTAGGGGCGGCAAAATTATTAATCTGCCACTGGGTCTAGGCCAGAAATATATGACCAACTGTCTCTGCCCCTATGTCTTGCCAAAGCTGCTGAGGTTGGCTGGGTTCTCCTTGCTCTCTTTTCCATGGTTGTGTCTGGATCAGACCTTCTCAGGCCCAGGACCCAGTCGATGGGTCTCCCTTCCTTAGCATACCCACTAGCACATCTCTGGGATAGGTTTCAAGGCTATGTATGTGGCCTTTTCATTCAGGCTCAGCCACCATTACCATCTTGGCCTCCCCCACTAGCTCTTCCTGAATTTCATTTTCCTTGTGCCCATATTCTCCAGTTTGGTTGAGTGGCTGCTTCTCCCTGAACCACTGAGCCCAGCCCTGTTTTGATCATTGCTGTTTTACTCAACATGTAGTGATGTGTGCTAGATATATAAGAGGGTGCCAGGGGCTCAGATGAGTGGGCAGGTCCGGGCTGGAGAGCAAGGGTTTGGAGACCCTCACAGTAGCATTGGGTCTGAACATCTCCTTCAGAGCAGCTGCTGACCTTAGTGCTACGCACAGATGTCCAGAGATGCCACACTTTTCTGGAAGGCTCTTTCACACCTTGCCATTGAAGCTCAAGGGGACCCACCACTGGGGCTACACAGGGGAGTGGGTGGCTGGTAAGAAGGGGGGCCAGGCTGTGCTAAAGGAGCAGCTGTGTTTACTTTCCATCTGCTAGACGGAACAACAGGAGTTTTTTTTTTTCCTGTGGCTCTGTGTGTCCTTAACCAGCCAGAAACATTCTTATAAACATCCTGCTGCTCTGGCCAGGAGAGGAGAGCTCTGTGGTGGAGAAGGCGTCCTCCTGCTGCTTCCATCCTTACAAGGCTGCTTGCTGTTAGAACAACAAACACTTTCCCTCTTATGGCTCAGTGACATGAGAGTTTATGGGCTTCCCAACCAGAGAGCCCTGATCCCCTTGCCCCTGTGGACTCCTCCTATTCCCCAAGCCTGACTTCAGTGATGATGGGGCCGGGTGCAACTGAGCAGGAGACAGACGCTGGGAATTATGGGACTTTCTGGGGCTGGTGGAGTGAAGAGCCTACTTTAGCTGGTTAATGCAATCCCACCATAATGGGCTTGGTGGCGGAGTGCATCACTGTGCATTTCCCCCAGGGAACACAGAGACTTAATGAAACAGGGAGCTACCCATTTAACTTTTTATCTACTGTGCATAGGGCAGGCTTGACTGAATGAAGACAGATGCTGTTAACCGCTGCTATTTATAGTGGGTGCCTCAGGTGAAAAGATGCCCACACCCAGCAATGTCGGGCACTAGAACCGGGAAGGAAAAGGCCCTGGCTAGGTAGACAGCAGTAAAACCTGTCATAGAGATTGCAAAGCAAAGCTTCCTACTCCCCCAATCATTGCACGACAGGCATGCGTGTGCTTCTCCATTCAAAGACTCCATGGCCCGGTGGATTCTACTGCTCCCAGCATAACTTGCTAATAGTGGGGCAGGCATAAAAGGGCACCCACTGCTGGGAACCCCCCTGTAAGAACAGTTCTGTAGCACTCTGCCAACACCTGTGTAGAGCAAAGAACACAGACTTATCACATGCGGGGAGCTGGCTGGCAACTCAGCAACTTCTGTCTGACCCTGCCAGTAATACTCAGTACCCACTGGCTGTACCCCCAATTATACTCAGTACCCGCTGGCTGTACCCCCGGTTATACTCAGTACCTGCTCACTGACGCTGCCAGTGATACTCAGTACCCGCTGGCTGTACCTCTGGTTATACTCAGTACCCGCTGGCTGTACCCCTGGTTATACTCAGTACCTGCTCACTGACGCTGCCAGTGATACTCAGTACCCACTGCCTGTACCCCCAATTATACTCAGTACCCACTGGCTGTACCCCTGGTTATACTCAGTACCCGCTGGCTGTACCCCCGGTTATACTCAGTACCTGCTCACTGACGCTGCCAGTGATACTCAGTACCCACTGCCTGTACCCCCAATTATACTCAGTACCCGCTGGCTGTACCCCCGGTTATACTCAGTACCTGCTCACTGACGCTGCCAGTGATACTCAGTACCCGCTGGCTGTCCCTCTGGTTATACTCAGTACCCGCTGACTGTACCCCCAATTAAACTCAGTACCCACTGGCTGTACCCCCGGTTATACTCAGTATCTGCTCACTGACGCTGCCAGTGATACTCAGTACCTGCTGGCTGTACCCCCGGTTATACTCAGTACTTGGTGGCTGACCCTACTAGTGATACTCAGCCCTTACTAAGAGATGCTGGTAGCACTGGGGCATTGTGTCACCTGGAAGATTCTTGGCTGATGGGGGTAGGGAGCTAGGGATATCAATAGCAGTGCCTGCAGGGTTGGTTGGGGTGTACAGAGGAAAATATGCACTGAGGCCAAAAGCTACATAATTCTCAATCGCCTCCTTGGGGCAGGAAGGGAGAGCAAGACAGGGCTATTAATGGAGATGCACATCTCTGTAGAACCTGGGGTTCCTTTTTGTTTCTCCAGTGAAAAAAGGGGTGGGGAGGGATTTTATCATCCAGACACTATTTAACATTAATGGGAGAGGAGGGGAGGGGAAGGGAGGAGAAGCAGCGGGACAGGAGTCCCCATACAGCAGAGAGAAACAAGTCTGCTGCCAGAACTGTGTTGGAGGCTTTTTTAAATGACTTAATAAATCCTGTTCTCTCTTCCTCTACCTCAGTGTTCAGGGTGATTTATGGGGAGTTCTTGCCAGTCCCCCATGACTGTGACAGTGACTTTCTGCTGAGAAGACTAGACGGTCAGAGCAAGACTGCAGGGGACAGTCCTCTACACCAGTGCTGGGCTATTATGCCATTGACCCTGATTCTAATAGCCATCTAATCACACGTCCAGAACAGCCAAATGGACCACTCCCTTGCTGGTTTAGAAGGATTTCTATTACAATCTGTTGTTCCCTATTATTGATAGAATGGCTGCTATATGCCCCCTTTCATAGCTGTGTCCCCACAGTTTACCTTGGTGTGGGCATGACCTGCACCAGTTGAAATGAGAGAAGATGGCTGCAATGCTGGGGGTGTGGCTGGATGAATGCAGTCCCTCGCTCAACAAGGATTGTTGAGCTCTGATGCTGTGGCTGTGAGGGATGCAAAGGAGAGGTCCATAGCACACACCACAGACTCTGCCAAGTCTTAGTCAGCAGAGTGTTCTGAGTTATGGCCAGCCTGATTAATCCAGGCTGTCTCTGGTGGGATGCTGATTTCAGTGCCTTCTGCTATGAGGAAATTTCTAGCTATTACGCAGAGGAAATTATTCAGGCTCAGGTTGAAATATCTGTGGTAATATCTGCAGGGTAATATCTCGATGGGATGAACATGAGAGCTTTTCTGCATGAATGTCAGCCGGTGTCACTTCTGGAAGTGTTGCGTGAACTTTGGACCCAAAGCTAGGATTCAGAGCCATGTCCCTCCTGGCTGGTGTACGGCCAGTTAGGAAGCACTGGGCCTATTGTTAGTTGAGACTGTCATTGACTCTATTGAAGACAGGATGCCTCTGACTATGAAGAAAGCTTTCATTAGCTTTTTGAGCTTGAGACTCTGGCCAACTATTGAGTCACTTTAAATCTTCCTTTTTGGGTACGGTGACTTGGAAGGTCTCATAGCATTGAGATGCCTCATCTCCTTGAACTTTCTCAGCTTGGAAACAGATGTCAGTATCGCACAGAACCCACACTTTTTGCCTCAGTCAATGACCTCCTTCTGGAAATGGATGAAGAGCAGTTGCCAGGTTGATATTATTAAGCCTATCAGCTGCCTTTGATACCATTGATCAAAAGGTGCTGATGTATCCCTTGTAGTTCTGTGCAGGAGTGGAGTGGATTGCTTTAGGGGGCTCAATGCCTGAATGGCACTTTGGTGTGGGGTGCTGCAGGTTTCTACGTTGTCATCCCCTTTGTTCAATGACTACGTGGGGGGCTAGCAAGGAAGCATTAGCTATGTGGCTTAAAATGTGCTGACGATACCCTGTGGTACTGCCACTGCTGCAATGAATGAAGGCGCTGGAGCTTCCTTGGTTTAAATGGGAGGTAACTGCAGACAAGCCATTCTCTGGGTGGGTGTCTAGCTATGACACTCATTCCTGTTTGTCTGAAATAGCCCAAATCTGCTATGACCTTCAGGGGAGGCTGCAAGGCCCATCTACTTTGCCATACAAATGGCCGGGGGGAGTGTATGTGGAGGGACTCAGCGGGGCTTGTGGTGGAATGAGGCATTGGTTTGTTTGTTCTGTTCTGATGACTATGACTGGCGCTTGACGAGGAGTCAGGCTGATGGGGTGGTTTTCCTCTGTTTTACAGTTTCCTATGTGGTATTTTAATGGACACCAGGGTCCCTAGCACTACAGAAAGGCACTTTTTGGTTTTAGAAATGGTGGTAAGTAAGTAAATAAATTAATAGTATATTGACATAATCCACCCCTCCTCCCAGCTGCCTTACTAACTCTCTCTTTCAATAATCCCCAGTCCCAGCCTTCCCAGCTCAAGGGAACCTAGTTTAAGCCAAGCACAATATATTTTTAACAGGGGCTGTTAATTAGTGCGGCCGCAGCCTGCTGTGCTCTGCTTCCATGCAGACTAGGCCCAGACTTTAAGCAGCAGCATGTCACGGAGGTGGTAGCCCGTTTTCTTAGTCAGAACAGAGACTCCTAGGTCCCTAGGAGCCCCACTGCTTTAAAGTCTTCATTTAAAGATGGCTTCTTTTAGAGAGAGGCATTTCACTTGGTTCAACGGAAAAAGAGCTGAGGAGGGAATCTTCAGGAGACTAGAGGAATGAAAGAGAAGTAGAGAAAGCTGGTTGCTGGCAAAGAGAAAAGTAACCATGACCAGGTCTTTTCTTTTAAAGAAGGTGAATTCGCTAGTGGTTAGCGCAAAGGATTAGATGAAAGTCAAGACTCTTGGGTCCTATTCCAGTTCTGCCACTGACTCACTGTGTGACCTTGAGCAAGTCTCTTCACTTTTCTGTTCCTGTTTCCCCAGCTGTAAAATAAGGATAATAATAACAGCACCAATTTCTCAAACAGCACTTTTCCACAGTAGGGTTCAAAGCACTTTACCAAGAAATAGTTTCCCCCTCTATAAAATAAGGATAATACTGAGGCATAGAACACTGAAGTGAATTGTCCATTGTCACTCCGCAGAGCTAGGAATGCTCTTCACATGGAAGGCCTGTGGGCTTGCAGAGTGTTATTATTACAGCTGTCCTGGCTGTTCCAAACTGTTGCCTAAATTGCCAGTCTCTAGTTTGCTCAAACCTCAGGGACCTGAAAGGCACCCCATTGTCCAGGGTCTGCAGGGGGAGTTAGCTAGGGCTCAGCACCTGACTGGTGCTCATATTCCAGCCCACAAACTGAGTGAATATGCCAGTGCCCTCCTGGCTATTGCTTATCAGCAGGTATCTGGGGGGAGCTTTTATCCCCTCAGCATCCTGAGCCTCTTCCCTGGCTCTGTGTAAAGGCCCAGAGTGCACCCGAATTGAGGCCTTGTGTAATGCAGTTGGCAGGGCCACCACCTGTTATATGCCAAAAGGTTCCCGGTCCAGCTGCAGTATTAAGGTTCTTGCCTTCCTGGACTTGACCTGGATCAGCTGGCTGGTTCAGGGTTATATTCTGACATTACACTATGGGCCAGATGGGCAACCACACCCAGCACCATGACCACCCAGTACCATGACCACACAAAGGTCAGGAGAGAGGCCGATCTCTGAATACAGGGGTGGGTAATGTCTGGAATGGCAAACAGCCCCCCTGCCTGTCCGAGCAGAAAGATGTAGGGATCGCTGAGAGGCCAAGCCTCCTGTGGAGAGAACTTCCAGCCCAAAGCCAAGCAGGTTGGTTCTCAAGGCAATTAGGATGAACCTATTAAGTCCTGTGAGTCGCAACTGAGGGTGCTGACAGCGAGTTGCAACTGAGGGTGCTGGCACCACGCCAGACATTGTGACTCCTGTGGAGTTCAAAGCTCGTGCAGGTGTCAGTGACCTGCAGCTTTCCCCGGCTCTAGAAAGACTTTGGAGAGTGAGTTTGCTCAATGTTATCGCTCATGAAAGGACCCAGGAGTGGAACCGAAGGCTTGAGACTCGATAATATGTAGCAGGCTATGGGTGAACTCCCTCCCACAGAAACCAACTAGTGCATCTCAGACTGAACATGTGGCTATTTCCCCTTCCCCAAACTCTACCAATGTATCTTTAATCTGGATTTATAGAACACTGCATATTCCAGGCCTGTCTTTATTCTCCCCTAGCTCTGTTGATGCACCTCCTGCCCCGCTAGTCTACTCCTGAGAGAGAGAATGGTGCAGTATTTTTTTGCCACTTTGTCTTGGAACGAAGACATTGTTAGGTTTATAATTCCAACAATGTGGCTCTGAGCTAGGGAGATCTGACAGGTCTCTGATTAATGGACTTGCCAAGCTTAACAAAAACTATCACCTTCCCTCCCTGCTCCATTCCTTCCCCTGTTAGTGCAGAAAAGCTCAGTTGCTCTAATCATGCTGGTATAAATTACAGTGATGAATGGGGGCTTGGCCCCAGGCACCTTTCGATGGAGGAGAGTGAAATGAATCACAGGGAATGGTTCATACACTCTGTTTACACAGGGTGCTGATGGGCCATGTGTTATACTGACTGGTGTCAGGGCTTATTTATGAGGCTTTTCATCTTCACAATCTGAGGTGGTGGCTCTGGCAGAAGGTTTCCAAAGGGTGCAAGAGCTAGGAAGATGGAATGGCTTGCAGGCCTGAAGAGAACATCTCTGTATCTCACCATCTCTCTTGCCAACCAGGGGTCACTTATCAAACTTTGATCTATGTGTAATATAGAGTCAATTTACTGATCTATATTTCCTGCTTATCTCTGTCCGCATAGTCAAGCACTGCTCTTAAATAGCATGAAGGGTCAGAAAAGTGGTGGAGCAGACCAGGAAGGTCCCACTGATAGGTGGGACAGAATACCCTTCAATATGTAGGCATGAAGAGAGCAGTTAGGGCTCAGGTAGGACCTCCAGATGAAGCTTGACCATTGGAGAAGCACTCCCAAATGAGGCTGTTTGTGCCTATGGGTATTCGAGGGTGGGCAGATGGTTTGTTTGCCTCTTATTTAGTAAACCAATAAATTAAGAGCATTTGTTTAGCGCCTGGACCCTCATGTTTCTATTACTTAGCTGATATGTTAATTTCCTTGGGCTTTTCCTAATCACAAAAAGAAACATTTCATGAGGGGACTCATATTTGCATATTCATTGTGCTGCACTGTGGTCAGATTGTCTCATTTGGACCTGAATCAACCCCAATGGACATCTATGAGAAACCTGGGAACATGAGGCTCTTCCACTGAAATCAGGTTACCTGCTTACAAGACAATCCAGTGGAAAGGGAAACCTGGGGATACTTTGGTTTGCTACCATTCAAATGGGACCAATCCAGTGTCAATCCAAGTCTGTGGGAAACCTCAGATTTGACATGGTACCCTGCTGAAGCCTTCCTTGGGTTGAACGATTCCAGCTGCTGTTGGAAGAGTCCTATCTTAACTGGTTCAGAAGAAAACAATGTATCTCCAAAATATTGAAAGGGCCAAGTTTATCCGCAGGACTCTGCAGCTGACCACTGAAGAAGGAGGTCCCTTGCTGCTGAGAAAGAGCAGGAAACCTCAGAAGGCTATGACAATGCCTTTATTTCCCAGATGTGAGCATCTGGCACAGGATACTGCCTAAGAGACAGGACACATTTGTTAAATTCCAAACCATTAACAGAGATGTATTGGGGAGACAGCAACAAAGGCAAAACTGTGGGGTGGGAGTTTATCATAGGTCTGCTTCCAGGTGATGCCCTTTGGCACTGCTATTGCCAGAGCTGCTCCTGGAAATGTGTGAGACATGCAGTCGCACATGGTATTCCTGGGACTTGTCCTTCTGGAATGCAGACTGAGATCACCAAACTCATTTCACAGAAAGCATGTGGTAGGAACTTCTTGTCATTACGGAGCTGAGCTAGCTTTGAACCAGCAACCTTGACATAAAAGGCTGTATATCGCTTTCCCAGGGCTCTGAGACACCCATTCCCACTGCTGAAGAGTTCAGAAGCTGTCTACAAGCTTATTAAATGCACATCCCCAAGCACAGAAGTGTCAGTGCCTCACATTTTCCTAGGTATGGTGATAGTCACCCCATGATGCCAAGCCATGACCTCCATCAGTTTGGAAACAAGACCCACTATTACCTTCTTTGGTTTCAGACCTCACATATAACATCTCATACATGGGCTAAAACATTTACAGCACCTGGTGGCAAGCAGCATATTCCAGGTTGCTGCCCCTCAGAGCTGCTCCGCTTCTGCTGCTCATTGCTTGGATTTCAGGCCTGGCTTCTCTGCAGGTGCCTCCTACCTCTGCTGGAGGAAACTTGACTCATCTCTCGTGCTGAGACCTCCAAACACAGACTCCACCTGGATCGTAGTTAATGGCTGCATCTGCTCAGTGCTGTTGAGCAACTGGCAATGATGTTCGGTGACTTTCCAGCACTGAATGCCAGCACCTTTCAGTCCCTCTGTCCTCCCTCATCATCTTCTTCTCGCTAGGAACCCTCCCCCAGTGCAAGTTGCTGGAGTCCATCACTGCCCCACTGGGTTCTAGACACATGTTGCAGGGCCCCTGCATTCCTTTTGGAGCTGTGCATCTTGTAGCTGTCACTGGCATTTAGGCTGTGAGATGGGGAGGCCAATGCCTCTGACAGCTGCTGGCTGGTGAATGTGCTGACTCCAGCACAATGGAGACCTCAGGCACTTAGTGACATACTCTGCACACATTAATGTCCCACTCTGGGGGCCGGGGTGGATTGTAGTCCTGGGAGAAACACCAGATCATACATTTGTTTTTACACAAACAGTGGGACTGGCTATTTCGATAAGGAGTTGGTGGGTGCTTTTTTCTGGGCTTTTCCCCCTTTGTACCAAGCCTCCAGGGCAAACATTCCAGGCATATTTGTCATGGTCGGCTCACTACTGCATCCTTAAAAAAATGCCAATAAAAAGAAAATCCGGTTCTTCCACTGTTCCCTTTATCTTCCCTTTTACTGTTAAGCTTTTAATTCCGGCTCTGAGGCACATTAACTCTTCAGAGGGAGGCATGAAAATCAGCAACAGAAGCCAACCTGAGACCCTGGGGAAAGGTGTGTGAGTGCATGGAGCTGTCCCAGGGCATTGTGTGGCGGTGGGGAGGGACAGATTGCACTGTTGCATATACACAGTGTATATCCCTGGACACATCTCACTGGGGTGGCTTTGGCCTTAATGGGACAGGAAATGCCCCTGGCAATCACAAGCATGAGCTCTCTTAGGTTGGGAAGTCGATGTGCTTAAGCAGGTGTGCAATTTATTCTGGGACTTAGTGCCTCCAATGGTGTTGCAGGCTTCCTGGGAACCCAAACCAGGGGGAGGAGGAGGATTTGGAAATATCACAAGCAAGAGACAGCAGCAGAAGAGGGAGGAAGCCTGGCCCAGAGTTCTGCCTTGTTTACTAATATTCCTCTCCTTTCATTAAGGAAAATTACATGAGGAAAATCTGATTGCATGGAGGCTTTACCTTACCTGCAGATCCGAGGCACAGATTCAGAGACACAGCCTAGTTTAGTAGAGAGGGCTTTAAAATGTGAGTTGGTAGAGCTGGACTGTCCCAGTGCTGCCACTGAACTCCTGTGTGGCCTTGGGCAAGTCACTGACCATCATCTCTGTGCCTCAGTTTCCTCCCCAGTGCCAGGGGCAGACACATTTCTCTACTTCATGGGGCTATAAGGATGAATCAAGGAGTTGTATGTGAGGCTCAGATATTGCAGTGGGGATGGGGCACTGATAAGTCAATTATAGAAAAAGGTGTGAATTGAACATAGCTCCAGTCTTGCCCTTCCAAGAGGCAAATGCAGGCCCCAGAGTGACAATGAGGGCCCTGGCTCCAGACCTGGCAAAGGGGACTGGCTGGAGATGCTGTATGCTTTTTTTTTCCAATATCCCAGGCAGCGTAATGTATTGTGTGATCTCTAGTTAAAGGTTTTGCATTTCTGATGTCAATAATTTACAAGGATAAACAGTGAGCTAAGAGCAGGTGCGAAGGGCCAAGGGCAGTCGAGCTCCAAAATACGCAGCTTGCCTGGTAATGGTGGGATGGAGGAGGGAAAGAATCTGGTAAACTCGTGACAGTGCCTAGGGGTGAGAAGGAGCCCCAGGAGTGATGCTGCTTATGGAATAAACCAAAAAACTGTCTTGCCTTGCCAGTTCCTTTGAACAAGAAAAGAGTGCTGCAGAGATGGAAGGGCTGGTCTAGGTCCAGGAGGTGAGGACAGGGAAGGGAGGAAGGAGGGGAGACAACTCCATTGCCTTGTTTGGCAATGCCCCCCTCTGCTTTCCCGCCTCCTACCTGCTATGGTCCACAGCTGCTAACCAGTCTTGCAAGGAACAGCCCAGTTTTTCTCCCTACTTCGAGTACAGTGCAGTGCTCAGAATTTTTAAGAATGTTTGAGGAAGCAGGGGAATTTGGTGCTGATGAAAGTTGTGGGGCTGATTGTGCTCATCCAATGGAGGTATAGTGTGTGTACAAACTGTGACAGCTGTCACCTGCCCCACACAACTCTGCCACCCCAATCCTGACCTGTAGCTACTCTGCAAAAAGAACAGGAGTACTTGTGGCACCTTAGAGACTAACAAATTTATTAGAGCATAAGCTTTCGTGGACTACAGCCCACTTCTTCGGATGCATATAGATTGGAACATATATTGAGGAGATATATATACACACATACAGAGAGCATAAACAGGTGGGAGTTGTCTTACCAACTCTGAGAGGCCAATTAATTAAGAGAAAAAAAAAACCTTTTGAAGTGATAATCAAGATAGCCCAGTACAGACAGTTTGATAAGAAGTGTGAGAATACTTACAAGGGGAGATAGATTCAATGTTTGTAATGGCTCAGCCATTCCCAGTCCTTATTCAATCCTTTGTTGATTGTGTCTAGTTTGCATATCAATTCCAGCTCAGCAGTCTCTCGTTGGAGTCTGTTTTTGAAGTTTTTCTGTTGTAATATAGCCACCCGCAGGTCTGTAGCTACTCTGGCCATCCCACTTGTGCTTCACCCTGCCCCAGGTCTACCAGGGACCCTTCGTCCTGCCCTGCAGCACTTCTGTTATTCTAATCCTGTCCCTGGCCCTGCTTTGCCAATGTCCCTCAGACTTGACCTGCTGTACCCCAGCTGCCTCACCCCAGCACAGCTAGTTAATTCTGCCAGGCTGTGCAGTGGCTTTGTTCTGTGAGTAACTGATTTCCAGGGACTAGACTGTGGTCACCAAACGCTTTCATCAGTAGCACGATCCAGATGTGAACCCAGGTGCCCTCAGGTGAAAAGCCACTAGGTTCAAAAAAGGGCTACAAGGATATCATGTCTGGCTTGGGAAGTGGAGCAGCAGCGGGGTGTGCTCTGGTCTGATCTGGGGAGCAGGACTTTGATAGTAATGGGGTTTTACATTTGCATTTTTATTTGTGGTGAAACAGGGAACTTCTTGAGTCCCAATCACACACCTGAGGATCCCCCAATAGTTCCCCATTTTACACCTTCACCTGTGTGATCCCCACTTTATTGCTGTCATTGCTTTGGGCTGAGGTGCACTGGATGGGACTTACTGTGAAGGCTACCAGTGCTACCCATCAGTCATCCACAGGCGGCACTGCTGGGTTACACAAGATATTGCCTCCCTGTTGCTGCCTCCGCACTCGGGGTATTGACCTAGCTCCTCTTTCTTCCATCTTGAGTCCTTTCATTTCTCAGTTCCATTTTCCCCCCATTTGTTTTCTTTCTTCCAGCAAAGTAGTAAAAATCTCATTATAGCTATACTGTGTATTCATATTTAAGGCCAGGACAGAGCAGAGAGTTTCCATTATTCAGGGCCGCTTGACAGTGGCATTTTGAAATTGTCTCATAAATAACCCTTTGATGATGGCCTGTCTCCCTGCCAACCCATGTTATATCCATGTCAATGTGCCATTCAGAGCTCTTCTCTGGCAGGACATCTTAATTGTATGTTATTGACCTAAATTCTAGACCTGGGCTGGGGAATTGGAGAGAGCCCTTCCTGCCCTCGCTTCATTGCGCCCGGAACTGATGGTTCCTGCTCAGTTTAAAAGGGAACCTGGGCACAGGGCAATTAATATGGAGCTTCAGAGAGCTCTCTGAGCTTGGGAACAAGCCCCTGAGGCTCTTGAGTTGATCCTGCCATTCACCCTTCTGAGGCTTATAGGAGCCCCTGTACCAGATTAGACCATTACTCTAGTATCCTGCCTCCACCAGTGCTAGCTCCCTCCCTTGAAACAGTCACAGTGGGCACTTCAGTAGTTGGGTGGCGGGGAGATAAGAGAGGGAGTGCTGGGTTTGTACAGGTTCTGATGGATGCAGCACCTGGCACAATGTGCCTCATTCTCTTTACTCCAGTGGAATTGGATGTGATAGGGTAAGGAAGCAGGAGGAGAGATAAGTACCAGTACTGAAAGTCCCCCGGACACTCACAGGCCAGAACAGGGATCCTCAGAGCCAGAAGCGAGTTCCAGCTTCCCAGGTATGCACTGTGGCTGGATGCATATACCCTGAGGATATGTAGCTGGGGAAAGGGTTGGGGGTAAGGGGGCTTCCTTGTGCAGCTGGCTGTATTCTGTTGCAAGCTCTGGTATGCTCATTTCCCGCCCCCCCACTCCCTTGAAGGAAAGTGATGTTTTTGGAGGAGAACAAAAGGAAAGCCAGCTAACGCTTACTGTGCTAATTCTGTCAGCAAGCCAAAAAAATATGAAGCTTCCCTTTGTTTTTTGAAGCAATTATCCTCTGCGATTTGGCTTTCTGTGTGTTTGTGTGTGTGTCAAACTAGTCATTATTTCCTCCCTTATCTCGAGGGAGTGCGCCTGCCTCCCTGCCACTTTCTCCCCCCACCCTCTCCGTCATCCCCAGTCAACACAGGCTGCTCCACACTTGTCATCTCATTGTGTGGGGTTGCGAATTGGGCCAATTCAAACCCAGGTTCCCCTGATGCTGGTAAATAACAAGTCCTCAGAATCAGGGTGGGGCACACAGCAGATGTATACCACTCCCCTGGTTCTTCTGGCTCAGTCTGTCCATCAAATTCACAGCAGGCTCCATCCCCATTGTTCCTTTGGATCAGGCCCACCGTGGATGTCCTTCTCCATCTGGTCCTGGCTGCCTTCTATTCCTATCTCCACAGCTTGGTAAAGCTCCCACACCACCATTCAGATGACCCCATGAGGAACTGAGCTAGCTGCTGTCTGGTATGCAGTGGTCCTGTCACTTTCAACATGTAGCACAGGCCACTGGGAATGGGATCCAGGGGGCTGCTGCAGGCAGGAGCCTCCCTCAGACAATTCAGTTGAGTTAAGAATTCCCAGTTTCTCACCTCCCTGGTAGGAAGCCCTGTGAAATTGCTAGCACTTTCTGGTTTCATCTAGGGTAGGAACTAGGGCTGTCAATTAATTGCAGTTAACTCATGCCATTAACTCAAAAAAAATTAGTCGCGATTAAAAACATTAATCACGATTAATCACACTGTTAAACAATAGAATACCAATTGAAATTTATTAAAGATTTTGGATGTTTTTCTACATTTTTAAATATGTTGATTTCAATTGCAACAGTGCTCACTTAATATTATTTTTTACTACAAATATTTGCACTGTAAAAATTATAAACAAAATAAATTGTATTTTTCAATTAATCTCATTCAAGTACTGTAGTGCAATTTCTTTATCCTGAAAGTGTAACTTACAAATGAAGATTTTTTTGTTACATAACTGCATTGAAAAATAAAACAATCTAAAACTTTAGCGCCTACAAGTCCACTCAGTCCTACTTCTTGTTCAGCCAATCGCTAAGAGAAACAAGTTTGTTTACATTTACAGGTGATAATGCTGCCTGCTTCTTATTTACAATGTCACCTGAAAGTGAGAACAGGCATTCGCATGGTATGTTTGTAGCCGGCGTTGCAAGGTGTTTACGTGCCAGATATGCTAAACATTTGTATGCCCCTTCATGCTTTGGCCACCACGTGAGTTCTGCAGACGGAGGCGGCTGGGCCGCATGCAGCGGGCGGTGTCTGGGATGGGACTAGAGGAGACGCGATGCAGGCTCGGGTGAGTAGAGGACAGGAGTGGCTCGGGGGGGGTGGGGCTCCCCCTGCCTGGCTGCAGGGTGGGGGGGACACTGACGGAGGTTGAGGCCCACAATATCCATCTTGTCTCTGGGCTATGGCGGCAGCAGCCTCCCCGCAACCCAGCCTCCCTGCCACCGCCACAGCCTAAGGAGCAGGCCCGGCTGGGCCACAGAGCAGCTGGGGCTCTACCTGGTCCAGAGAAACTCAGCCTCTCTGTCCCCCGCTGTCCCGCTCACCCTGCCAGGAATGGGGTGCGGCACAAACAACCAGCCCCCGCCGCCACCTGCTCTGACTCTTCAACACCCTCTGTCCCCAGCTCACCAGGTATAGATCAGCCCTGCCTGTGCCACCCTCCGAACCGCTTCGTCCTGGCGCCAGCCTCAGCCTGTGCCCCCAACACCAGACCAGCCCCTGGTCAGGCCTGCTGAGCAGCGCAGACTCCCTCCCTGTTCCTGGCATGACCCCTCCCCTTTCCCTCCACTGCGCTGTTCCCTCTCCTGACAGGGCTGGGGGAGTAGCCCCACCTTCCTGAGTGAGTCTGGGGAGGAAACTTGACCCCGATGGACTGAGTAGTCTGGGAGGGCTCAGAGTTAATCAATCGTATATCTATGCAGAAGTCCCAATTAGCCCTTCTCCTACCCATTACGACCACTAAGACAGAAGACTTGGGGAGGGGGGAATGGCTATTGAAGGGGAATTGATCATTGCCTTGTTGTGGGTCCCACCATGCCAGAACTAGTCACTGGAGGGAACTTTAGGCAGGGTCATGTGGGGGGGAAGGATAGCTCAGTGGTTTGAGCATTAGCCTGCTAAACCCAGGGTTGTGAGTTCAATCCTTGATGGAGCTATTTAGGGACCTGGGGCAAAAATCTGTCTGGGGATTGGTCCTGCTTTGAGCAGGGGGTTAGACTAGATGACCTCCTGAGGTCCCTTCCAATCCTGATATTCTATGATTCCAGAGGTCATACTTCCATGCTGATGATGCTCATTAAAAAATAATGCATTAATTAAATTTGTGACTGAACTCCTTGGGGGAGAACTGTATGTCCCCTGCTCTGTTTTACCCACATTCTGCCATATATTTCATGTTATAGTAGTCTCGGATGATGACCCAGCACACGTTCATTTTAAGAACACTTTCACTGCAGATTTCACAAAACGCAAAGAAGGTACCAATGTAAGATTTCTAAAAATAGCTACAGCACTCGACCCAAGGTTTAAGAATCTGAAGTGCCTTCCAAAATCTGAGAGGGACGAGGTGTGGAGCATGCTTTCAGAAGTCTTAAAAGAGTAACATTCTGATGAGGAAACTACAGAACCTAAACCACCAAAAAAAGAAAATCAACCTTCTGCTGGTGGCATCTGACTCAGATGATGAAAATGAACATGTGTTGGTCCGCTCTGCTTTGGATCGCTATCAAGCAGAACCCATCATCAGCATGGATGCATGTCCTACAGAATGGTGGTTGAAGATGAAGGGACATATGAATCTTCAGCGCATCTGGCACATAAATATCTCCCAATGTCAGTTACAACAGTGCCATGCGAATACCTGTTCTCACTTTCAGGTGACACTGTAAACAAGAAGCAGGCAGCGTTATCTCCTCTAAATTGTAACCAAATTTGGTTGTCTGAGCGATTGGCTGAAGTGGACTTGTAGACTCTAAAGTTTTACATTCTTTTATTTTTCAATACAGTTATTTTTTGTATATAATTCTACATTTGTAAGTTCAACTTTCATGATAAAGAGATTGCATTACAGTACTTGTATGAGGTAAATTGAAAAATACTATTTCTTTTGTTTTTTACAGGGCAAATATTTGTAATCAAAAATAAATATAAAGTGAGTACTGTACACTTTGTATTCTGTGTTATAATTGAAATCAATATATTTGAAAATGTAGAAAACATCCAAAAATATTTAAATAAACGGTATTCCATTATTGTTTAACAATGCGATTAATCATGGTTAATTTTTTAATCGCTTGACAGCCCTAGTTGGAACACCATGAGATTCACTTCCCTAGTGGTGTTTGGTTCTTTTGCTTCCTGTCTGAAGCAAGATGGGCCAATCAGTGAGAAAACAAAACAAAAACAGTTTAACCAAACGTATCTGAACTGGATACACCAGCCCTGGTGACATAGGGAGACCTTGTGCCTGGTGCTATAGTGCATGATAACTCTACCCCTTCTCCATGGGACAACCATGTAACATATGAAACAATTATTGTACAGGGAGTTACAGAGAAATAGAGCAACAGTAAATACAGTCCTAGCACTTGTGGACATTAAAGTCTTGGGAATTGTCTCAAGAGTAGGATTTCTATCTCCAGCATTGTGGCCAAATTCCATCTTGGGTCATTCTAGTCTGTCTCCCTGAACTTCCCCAGCAGTTTTGCATGTAGTTAGGATTCTTCTTCACTTCCTGCTCTAAACATTTGGGTTATGATGCTGTGCACAGCTGCTGCATCCCACCCCAGAGGTGGCTGGCCCCTGATGGTGAATCACAGCTGATAGAAATTGTTTGTTTATACTAGGGGTACAAAATTTCTCAGTTACTCTGACCCTTCTTTCTCCTCTGGGGAACTGTTGTGCCTGCATCAAGCTGTCTTGTTGCTGGAAAGGATTCTCAGATTAGCTTCCATTCCATCACACAGGAGAGGGTTCCCATCCCTTCTGTTCCCGAGGCTGGAACTTTGGGCTTGTCTACACAGGGACACTCAAAGAAAATTAATCTGAATTAACTAAAAGTGTGACGTTAAAGGGGATTAGTTAAAAAACATTTAAACCCCTGTGTGGACTCTTATTCAGAATCAAAGAAGCCTTAATTTGATTTCCTTTAATTCACCTCCTGAGTGAATTAAGGCTGCTTTAGTTCTGAATAATGTCCACACAGGGGTTTATTGCAGTTTAACTAATCCACTTTAAAAACAATTCAGATTAATTTTCCTGAGTATTATTGTGTAGACAAGCCGTTTCTTGATATCTACCTACCCAGAATTAGAGTGAAATGGGTCCTATCCAGTCTCCTGCTGACACAGGTATCAAGGTTTCATTGAGTGACTAGGCCTCACTTGGCTGCCTGGCCTACCCCAATCTTCTGGCAGCTGCTGACAGAGTGGGGCTCCTGGGCAGCCAAACTAAACAAGCCCCCAAACTGAAAGAAAACAAAATGACCGTATCTGCAGCATGACAGGTGCATTTACTGTGATCTGAAAGGAGAGCAGGGGTACTGTTACATGCACTAATGGCGGCCTAGCAGAACCCTATTAGGAGTAGCAAGATGCTTCTCTCTCACCATGTCTTCCAAATGATGGGTCAACCTGTCTCTTCAAATTATAAACAGAATCCACTCACTGAGCACTTCCGCTCACAAAAACCCCACGAAAAAACATAAAACATCAGTCCCGATCCTTGGCTGCAACCAAGGAGCACACAGTACAACTCAGGACAGGGATGCAACAGTGGCTTGAATCCTGGTTGGTTACATGCCAGCATGATGCTCATGGTATAAATTAGAGCAGCCTAAGGGCTGCTGTATCTTGAGCTGGCTGCCAGTGACCCCATGGGGCTGTTACAGAATCTCCTCTTTTCCCAGTCATGACTCTTCCACCAGCAGTCTGCAGGGGAGGTAGCAAAGGTGCCACTATACCAGCTCTACACTATGGGACAATCTGCCTATGCTGGGCTGATCTTCCTGAAGCCTGCTACTTCATCTTTAAGGCCACTTTGTGTCAGTAGTGAGTGCAAAGGAGAATCTGGCCAATTATTCCTTCCTCACACACTTTATTATAATCTTGATCAAACACATTACACAGAGATTGAAACTGCATGTGACCAGCACACTGGGCTAGATCCTGCTATCACTTACCCTGCTGTAACACAGTAACTCAATCAACTTAGAATTATTCTGGATTTATGCCGCCGCCCTCCCAAGGAGCTTACATATTTTAAACATATTAAGCTACCATGTGTTTCTTCCGTATGGGAATAACGTACCCACAGAGGAAACATGGTTCACTGCCCTGTCCATGAGCACTTTCTATGCCTGTTTCTGCAGCTCCCCTACCCTCTCACTCTCATGGCAGAGTATAAATCATTCCCAGAGGAAAGAAACCAGATCTGCCCTTGTTTACTGACTGACATAATTCCACCTGCACCATGCCTGGGAAGAATCTATCTGGCACATTCCATAGTGTCTTGTAATCCAGAGCCCTGAGTTGTGTGAATGGGGTGGGAAGCAGACAGGACCGCGGAGCTTCTTTGAAATTGTGAATTATTGTACATAGTGATGTACAGAGCATAAAGCGTCCTTATCCACGCCATGCTGAGAAGCCAGTCATGCTTGCAAAGCAAACACTAGTTCAAATGTGACTTGCTTTATTTCTAGATTCTTGTATGATCCTATCTCAGCCTTCCTGATATTTATGGATTCATTCTCCAAACACCCCTCTGAAGAAGGGAAGATATTCCAATTCTATAGAAGGGGAATGGAGGTACAGTGAGATTAAGTGCTAGTTATATTTACCCATTGAAGGAAGAAGGATTATTTTGTGGTTAAGACATTGACATTGGACACAAAAGATGTGACTTAAATTCCTGGCTCTGCCATAAGCTTCCTGGGTGACTTTGGGCAAGTCTCACGATTGATGTGTACCTTAACTCCCGCTCTGTAAAATAGTGATCACAATAATATTTCGCTACCTCACAAGGGAAGATTGAAAAATAAGTACTTGGGAGTCTCTGATGGTATGGAAGCCATATAGCAACTTAGACATACCGAGTTCCATTTGGATAGGTGTTTGGGAAGAACAAGGGAAGGCAGAAGTGAAGATTTATCTTCTCCATGCCACACAAAATCCATTGATACAACCTTAGGGGGATCCTGCCTACGTCCCAGCTATTCAATAGAGCAGAGGGCTGTGGCTTATAAAACACTATGGAATGTGCACAGTGGTGTTGGCTGATTCAGAAGAAGGTTTGATGAAGTTAGTGGAGATTATATATGTATATGACAAAGAATATGGTCTAGAGTTGAATGTGGACAAGACAGAAACTATGATGGTATGCAAGGATCCTTGGAAAACGTGCAAGATAACAGAAGATGGAGGATTAGATATCGAAGTCAGCATCAGAATAGCAAGAGCAAAAGAGGCATCCTGGAAGAATAAATATCTGATGAAGAGGGACATAAATCTGAAGACTAAATTCTGACTCTTAAAAACTTACATTTGGTCTGTGTTAAATTAAAGCGTGAAACGGACATTCTATTCAAGCAATAGATAAAGAAACGACAATCTCTCGAATTATGGTTTTATAGAATAATTCTGAAAATATCATGGATAGATCATGTAACAACTCAGCAAATGCTAGTCAGAGATTCTATGAAAAAAAAGATTCAATTTAAAGGGCACATGTTAAGAGGTTCAGCAGGTGATGCATGTTTACAGGCACAGGAAGGAAAAGATGGTGGCAGAAAAACATGAGGCAGAAAAAGATCTTGGATGAATGATGTGGTATCCTAGTCAGATCAAAAGAACGATTAATAATCTATCGAGAGATTAATAGAGGACAATACAGAATGGGCTACCATGATTGCAAACCTCCAGTAATGGAGATGCCACATAAGAAGAAGATGGAATGTGCACTAAAACCATCTTTTCTCCTTTAATAAGTTCTCACCACAATAGTGAGACCTTCCAGAGCATCTCTAATGTGGGGTTCTTTCTGAGCCATGCACTTCCCAGGATTCTGCTTATCTTTTTTCAGGACTGGTATATTTTAAGAGGGGCTTTTCTTTCAAAGGTTAAGCAAATTTGATGCTTATGAAAACGAGCCATTAGAGCACCGGGCAGAGTCATGCTAGTGCAGTCAGCTGCTGTAAGAACTTTCCCTATGTAGCTCTGCCAATGTCCCTAAATCCTGTCCTGCTGCACAAGTCCTGGGCTCTCCACATAATGCTGCCAATGCACATCTCTCCGTATCCAGTTCCTGTTATTCTGTTACTGCTCCCCCACCAGCTCTGATAGGCCCCTCAGTCCTCACCCACAAGATCCTGTGTTGTTCTGTAGTAGGTCATCTGTGAGAAGAAACTAACAATTATGCCACTTTTCAGAGTAGCAGCTGTGTTAGTCTGTATCCGCAAAAAGAACAGGAGTACTTGTGTCACCTTAGAGACTAACAAATTTATTAGAGCATAAGCTTTCATGGACTACAGCCCACTTCTTCGGATGCATATAGAATGGAACATATATTGAGGAGATATATATACACAATTATGCCACTGGGTGTGATAATTTTCTCCATTAACCTGTAGCGTGACCAACTCTCCTCACTGTATTAGCCACCAATGCTCCTCTCTGTGCCAGCGGAAACCTTAGGGTGACTCTTCTATGCATTTGCAATGCCCATATTGTACTATGTAACACTGTCTGGATACTCAGAGGCAAATGATACAAGTGAACACAGCTTCCTTGGCCTCAATGGAGTTGCACCTGCCGAGACCACAGGTGAATTTGGCTATCTGTGCAAATAATATTAAATGACTGCTCTATTGAAATGTGTTATCTCTTTAGTCCTTCAAGCTGAAGATCTCTAAGCAATTTCCAAATTAACCTTCACAAGCCTTATATCCCTGAAGTGAGGTAAGAAAATGTCTTTATTCCGAATTTACAGGTGGCTAATGGAGCTTCAGAGAGGGGGAAATTCCTGCATTTTTGTCTGCCTGCAAATGAATTGTAGGTGAAAATAGGTGGTTAGTGACCCAGCTGCTCCTATTTGTGCCCACAATCTAGTGCAGGTGCAAATGGCATCCACATAAAGGGAGGGCTAAGGACCAGAGGCACCAGGAAATAAATCCATTTTCTGAATGTTTGCTGGATGGGCTGCACATGCTGTAGATTTAAAATATAATGACTGTATAGGAAATCTATTCCTAATCGGGGATAATAACCAGTGCTCAGAGTCTGATAAAAGCAAGCTCAACTAGCATGAAAATTGGCCTCTTTGGCTGCCTTGAGAAATCCTCTGTTCAATAGACACAATGGCCAAATTCATCCCTGGTGTCAGCAGCAATAATGCTAATAAGTTACACCAGTCTTGGGTTTGGCTCAATACTGCCAAACTGTGGGCCAAGGCAGTGCCTCCTCTTCACTCAGCATTGCTCCCTTCTGTGGGGTTCTTGGATACTGGTCTGTTGATGCCAGAGGCAGGGGAGTGATTCTGTGGGGCTTTCCCACTGTGTCTGTCCATCTGCTGTACACCTGGCATGTGGATTTAAAAGCTTGTAGCTCAAGAACCCTCTGAAGAGGTAACGGCTTGAGACTTTCATGTATAAATAGATCCTAGGCAACAAGTAAACTGGAGCATTTTTGTGTATCCCAATGCAGAGTTGAGCTGCGGGGTCTGAGAGAGGGGGAGAGGAAGCAACAGTAATATAAACAAGGCTGGATTCCAAGGCCTATTGCATAAGCCCATCTCCAATGAGCATCATCATCAGAAAAAACCCCTCCCTCTGTCTCAGCTACAGCTGTCTCCTGTTTGCACAGGGATCCGGAGGCCTATGGTTGCTGACTGTAAACCAGCTGGAGTTAAACAGGATGTGACCAGATACTTTGGCCTCTGGACACAGCTGGAGTTAGCACTGGGACTGCACAATGACACCGTGGTTTCCCCAGGGGCAGGTGGAACATGACCAATGGCAGACAAGAGGGCCTTGTCCTCTCGGGCATATCCCAGAGGAACCCTGCACGTGGCGAGTTTGTCTGTACTTTTGATAGTAGTGACAATCTGTGTGAAGGCTGCTTGGATCTTGGCTTAGCAGAATCTGGCTACAGGAAGTCTGCTTCTAGGAACCCCTTTATCCCTACAGAGTTCAGATCTTTCTCCTGGCAAGAAGGTTCCCTTCAAGGGGTCACATCCCTCTTTCAATCCCAGATGACTCTCCAGAGAGAGGAGGCAAGGGACCCAGAGGAGTATTTGTGTTGTCCCTACCAGACATTGCAATCTCAAGGAGTGAGGTGCCTCCGGGAGAGAGAGTGTTGGCAGGCTGTCACCTTGCGCGTTGATCCTAGGTGCTATTCCACATGGCACTGTTACTTGGAGAATAAATCTGAGAGCCTCATTTATATTGTCAGGGCACTTGTTCCCTTATAAGAAGCTGTTACATTCTGTATCCTCCAGTAATGGCCTAAAACACTGCAGTGACACTCTTAAGGTCTCATTCTCCTCTCGTTCACACTAGCAGTGTCACCAACTCTGTTTTATTGTGAGTCTCACAATATTTGGTGATTTTTTTAAAGCCCCAGCTCCAAGAGTTGTGTAATTACACACAGGAATCCCAGCCTTCATTAAAGAAAATAAAAAAGAGAAAAAGAAAGAGTAAGATTTCATGGTTGCAGAGTAAAGCTTAAAAATGCAAACTCTAGATCCTCAAAAAGCAGAAAGCATATAAAGAGAACTCAGAACTTTAAAAAAAAATCTCATGTTTTCTGAGCCAGTCTCAGGATGTTTTGCAATCTGACTTGTGTTCTTTGAACTTGTGGGGTTGGTAAGACAGCAGTAGTGTAAATTGGCAGTAGCTCTGTTATGCTGGACGTTGTTAATGGATGCCATCAAGCGGGTCTTTGACCCAAAGAGTAACAGACCTGGTTAAAGCCAATGAATGTGTTAATCACCCTTCTTTCAGGCTAAACAGAAGGAGCAATTAAGCCCCTTCATGTAGTGCGATAGCTGGAAACAACAGAAACTACTATTTAGACAACCAGATGCCGGTGAGACCGGATCAAAAACCAACCCAGATACATTAAAAGGGGTTTCCCTGATTGCAAAGGTAGGGGCAGAGTTTGGATTGTCAGGCTGCGAGGGGTGAGGCAGGAACTGGGGATAGAGTGGTGAGTGTGACCTTGGAGAAAGCAGAGAGACAGAGCTACCTGGGCACTGAACTTGCTGGAGAGGCAGGCTTGGGGATTTCTGTGTGAGGAAACTGCCTGCTATTGTTTGGTTCTACTGGGATCAGGGAACAGGACTTAGTGTACATTTTTTTTGTAAATAAGCATGATTGCACCAAAGAAATACCTGACTTCCTCTCCTGGCAGAACCAACCCAGCAAAGCCCTGAATATTAGCTAACACTCGGGCCAAAGAGGTGACAGCTTCCCTGAAG
Source organism: Trachemys scripta elegans (assembly GCF_013100865.1). Taxonomy (NCBI): domain Eukaryota; kingdom Metazoa; phylum Chordata; order Testudines; family Emydidae; genus Trachemys; species Trachemys scripta. Next base: position 25,459,550 of record NC_048306.1, on the reverse strand, counting down.
ACAAAGGGGGGTTACACTGATACAAAACTGGTGTGATAGGAGGATCCAGCCTGTAGTGCTTAGATCATTCCTTGAGAATATTTTTGTTATAGAGCTTCTATATCAAATGCAAATGTATATTCTCTTTGGAGAAACAGAGGAACCTATCACAGGCCTGGTTTCCTACTTAAAGATCATCCAGGGCCCGTTGAATTATGGAGACTCCCTTCTGGCCACTGAATATCCATAATACTCTGATATAGCTATTCTAATGTACACAGATGTCAGTTCCTGGACTGTGTCTGAAGGCAGCTCCATGTCTGGTTAGGTTTTCACCAGGAGTGTATTCCCTGTAGAGATCCCAGGGTATCTACACCAGATCCTGTTCTAGTTTTCTAACTTTGTTTGCTGTAAAAGTGGAAACAAATAAAACCACCACCTTAGAAAATGGCAAATCTTTGGTGCTTTTCCCTAGCATTATGAATGAGGATGTGGGCCTGACTGGCCACTGAGTGGCATTTTGTGTATTTTTACATCTGAACAAAGTGGGTATAAAATGCTCCCACTGGCATGGGAGTGGAGACTTCTGAATTGCTAGGTCTTAGGACCACTTGCAGTAATTTTGGACTTGTGTAAATGACACCCAAAGCATCAGGCAGTGCAGAACCATCTCTCCATTGCTGCCCCTTCTCCTGTGGCTGTAACAAAAGCAAATACATGTGAAAACTGGGATTAAAAAAGGAAAAAAAAAAAAACCGATAAGAAGGATAAGATGTGGGTTTTCAGTGCCCAAGCCTATCCGTCTGCACTGGTCATTCCACCTGGAAGCAGTAAGGATTGGGCCTTTTGGAGAGGAAATTGGTTTTATAATATTATGTTTGGCAACTCTCTTGTTTATAGTGACTGATCGGAATGCAAGTCCTATGCTGGGTCCACGCCATATCTCTGTTTTAGTCTTATTTCCAAAGCAGGATTTTTCTTTAGCCCTAGGTCAGAGCTTGGGCAGTGCAATGGGGGAGTGGGGTCTATTTATTTAAGCTGCACTTCAGATCAAGAAAGCTCCTCCAGAAGATTGTTACTGGCATGACTAGAAGAGGGCATTTCTAGCCTCTTCATTCCTACCTGGGAGGGGTTCCCCAAAAGGGCCCTGCATCTTGCATAGCCAGTTTCTCCTGAACTGGGCTGTGGGCCTGATTCTCCACTGCTTTGCACCTTGCATAGACCTTTACACATGCACAAATTCAGAGTAAAATGCTACCCACCAGTGTGAATGAGTGGAGACTCCTGACTTGGGAGCATTGTCCATCTTGCCCAATATAAATGACCAGATAAGCTGGGAGGCCGTGGGGATTTGGACTTTGGATGTACGCATTTGGACTCTACATTTTGGAATGTGTTGCAATATTTTAATGTCAGGTCTGCATTACTTAAGCAGGACCCTGTGTCATACGGGGGCCAGAAAGAGGCCAAGGTACACAAGGAGCTTGGGTTGGGGTAATGGTGGGCAGGAAACACCTTTCCACATATTTGTTAGACATGATGTGATTAAACATATTTAATTATTTCTTGGTCTGCTGCAAATTTCTCCCAGAGTTGTTTGCAGTTGCGGTCTATGTGTGGTAAAGAGCATTTCACCTGTATTAAACATACAGAATAGATGGCACTCCTGGGACTGAAACTGCCATGTGATCCATTATGAACATTAGAGCGGGGGAAAGAATGCTGATGTTTACCTTGTACACAGGCCTGGACTGTCATCAGAGAAGGCTCTGGGTTGTTTAATGTCCTTAGAAATCTTTTTCCCTATAGGTTAAAGGTAGGATTTGGGATGGCTTCATGTTTCCATGGGGGAAGTGCTAGAAGTGAGGTTAGCTGGCTTACCACAAGCACACAAATCTGCTCAAGGTAGAATCAGCTGGTCCAAAAGCAATCTGAGGCTTTATCACCTGTTGACTAATACTATGTACTGCAGCATCCTCATGCCATTAAGTGCTCCTTGTTATATCTCACTGAGTTTGCTTGAGTTATTCTCCTCTAATCCTTCAATAAAGGAGGGCAGAGCAGAAACTGGCTGTGAGCTCAGCCCAAAGGGATGTTATCCTCAGGCCTTGAAGAGATCCAGGCAACCCTAAGGGACTCTAGGTCAAAGAGGGACAAAATCCTGGCTGAGAGAGAGCTGAATTTGGACTTGCCCCCAGGCTATTTGGCTGAGGGCCAGGCCTAGCGGCTGGTGGACTGGAGCCTAGACAGTCATGTGCACTGCTCTGAGACGAGTGGCTGACTCACTGTGCCTAGCTCACCTCAGTGTACTGCTGGAGCGCGGAGAGGAAGCACTCAGAGGCTGCTGAGCCGAGCTCTCCTGGGGACATACATTCTCAGGAGTATTTACCTTCAAATGACAATTTATCTAAGTGGCAGGGGCATGTGCTTCTATCTAGCGCATTTCATACCCCTGGCATCCCAAAGGTGCTTTACACATCTATGAGTTAGATACCAGCAGTGCAGGGATGCTGTGGGTAAATGCAGCAGTGATTCTGCACTTAGCAATAACTCACACATGGCTTTGGATGTGAGATACTGTTAGATTCAGAGCAGGGTTGCTGGGCAGGCCAGGACAGGGAGAATGGGAAGGTCAGCAGCCTCTGAGATAAATATAAGGTTTCTTGCTTTCATCACTGAGGCTTTTATCTGGGTGTGTGGAAGCAACTAATCAAAATTAATTCTGGGGGTGGGGAGCTGAACACATCTGTGAGTGTCCTCTCTCCTGCCAGGGTTACACCCTGAATGGCTGGTTCTGGAGCATGGCAGCTTTGGCTTTGCTTTGCGCATGAGGATTTTCTGTGATCTGACTGACCAGTGCCAAGCTTAGTTACCCCACAAGTCCATCTTCTGCTAGTGTCACAGCAAAAGGAGGGTGGGCGGGGGGGAGATTCAGGCAGAACTGGGTCCCATTCTGGGTTCTTGAAGTTGCTTTGCCAAGTAGACCCTTGTACAACTGACTGATTTCTGCAACTGAGGAGTAATTGATTCCAGAGGCCTGAGCACTTTCACTGAAGGGCAATAGATCTTGGCAGCCCTTTGCATCACCAATGTGAACTATATGGTGAGACTGCAGCTGTGCTGGGAACCAGAACATCATCCCTCCTACTGGGGACAAGGAAAGGGTTACTAGGAACAGGAAGGGAATTAACTCTCAACATTACACATTCCTGCAAAACCCTGGTCCTGGGCACCTAGGTTTCAGGATTTCTCCATGATGATTCCAGAATATGATTAGGATTACAGTTAATGTACAGATATACAGGCTAAATTCTGCTTTCAATGATATTGTTGCAAATTCATGGATTTAAGTGTAGCCACTCTGGATTTACATTATTCTCACTGAAAGCTGAATCTGGCTCACACAATTCTAGGGGATTCACTTCTTTCTTCACTTTCAGGGAAGATGTGCATCTTTAACCATTCAAGGTGTTCATGAAACTTGAAGACATCTTCCAACTGTTCCCATCAGAATTCCCTTGTGAGGCTCATCTCCTGAGCCAGGGGCTTGGGAAAGGGGGAGGAGGAGATAAATTTTTAATAAATAGTCACTAAAGCCAGCAAGCAATGGGAATGTGACTAAAGAATGAACCTGGAACATATAACACAAGGCTGGGGGGTGGGGGCAACATCTCCTCCAGATTGCATCAATTCAACAGAATCCACCACCCCTCACCGCAGTTAGCTCATTCTCTGGCCAGACATTCTTGTTCCCATGGTATTTATTTATCTATCCATCTTCTGCTTTCATCTCTCACAGATACTGAAGGCCTGGCTTTGGATTCTACCATGTTGGTGACCCCCAGCTGGATGGTCAGCAGAATGGGGGATGGGGTCTTATGTCTTGGTAAGGAGTGGAGAGGGACTGAGCCAAGGTAAACCAGGGGCTGTTGGCCTGGCCCAGATTCAAGTGTTTGGAGGGGGCTGACTGGTGTTCACCCTGTTGGGGATGTTTGGATTGTAATCAGGAGACTGGGTGACCTCAGCCTGTTTGTGTACTTTAACTCCAAAAGGCCTCCCAGCTCCTCACGCCTCCTGTGAAAAGGAACCAGCCGAGTACTGTCCTGCATTAATAGGTGCTGGAGCTAGAAATGCTGGGGGTGCTACCACACCCCCTGGCTTGCAATAGTAATAACAATCCAAATACATGGTTTCTGCCTTCAGCACCCCCACTATAGAAATTGTTCCAGAACCACTGTCTGCACCTACCTTCAGAGGATATGTGAGAACCACAGGCACATCTGTGTACAGGAGCTGGGGGGAAGGGTTGGGCAAAACTGCCCAATTTTGGCTTTCACTGGTTTTGAGAGGTGGTGGAAGAGTGCTCAGATTCACTCCCCAGGAAGATCTGTCCCCCAGAAACAAAAAAATACTCCAGCAAAGCATTTGCCACTAGGTGTGGCCTAAATGGAATTTCTCTACCTGGACCTACTGGGAACTACCTAGACCCAAGGCACAGACCCTGGTCTGAACCTTAAATGGGTAACTGTAGCATGTGAGCCTGATGGAGTTTTAGTTGTCCTGGGTCATTTTCCAAGCTGATGGTAACAGCTGACTTTGTTTATGGTTAGGGAAGCACTCTCATTCTGTCTCACTTGTTGCCAGTAGGGGTAACTGGATCTTTCTTCTGTGCCCCTCATTGTGATTTAGGACCCCCTGTTTCAGCCTTCCAAGCCATCCTTTTTCCAGCTGAGAAGGATTGGTTAGGACTTTTTCTGTGAGCCAGCCAACTCTGCTCCTCTCTCCATGGCTAGGTAGTCATAGAATGATCTGAGCCCGTCACTGCTAGAGGCTAAGCCCCAGTCTGGTTGTTTTGCGAACTTCCATGATGCAAAGGAGCCAGAAAGCAGATCTCTCCAGCTGAGGACTACCTCAGTGAGGAGAGTCCCCAGCTGGCAAAAAGCCAGCATAGCCAGCTTCAACTCACCCCTTGGAAGCTCCTAGTTGTAGGAGATGTGCCAGAGACCGAGAGATTCCTGAGGATGGAGGGGTCATGGTCAGATTTCATTGCATGGGAGCTGAGCTGGTCCGCAACCGACCCCAGGACCAGGAAGATGTAAATAGCTCCCCTCCTCAGATGTGCCTAACAGATGCTAGGTGCAGAGAAGGCCTAAGGCCTCCAAATCCTGGGTCTAGCCAAGCTGTTCTCAGCACAGAGGAATAGAGGTAGGGGCCACCTTTGCACTCTCCCAGCCCTGTGAGAAATGGGAACGCACTGACTGTGTGGGAAAATCCATACATGGGAGAAGGCTGTCACAGGGATAAATGGGGCTGACACAAATCTCACCCTAAAAGACAATAAACAAAAAGAAACAATCCAGGGTATTCCTTTTGGCCTGGCATTTTATTTTATGACTTATCTTGACTTGCCATTTTAATTGTGGCTTTCCTTCTTAGTTGCTCACTCTGCCCCCTGCTCCAGCTGTGTGTGTGTGCGTGTCTATCTCACACACTCATACAGACAGCACGTGCTGATATGTATTTTTCTATTTTAAATGTGAGTTTATGCCCTTCTCTAGAACCTTTCATTTAGGATCTCAGAGCACTGTATAAATACTTAATTCTAGAGCTTAGTCAGTGATGAAAGAATCAGATTCAAGAATGTGTTAGTGAGTGAACAACTCAAATGTCATTTGTTGCTATTGGCAGTATTGAACTATTTGTAACATGAATATTTGGATGGCTCCTTGTGGCCATGAAAATGTTTGCCTTTACCAAGAGCTCCACAGATTTGTACCTTAAATCCATGATTCATCTTTTGTTATTTTCCTGCTAACAAGGTATGGTCATCCAAGCAGAAAGCAGAGACAGGGCCATGTAACCATTCACATATGATGCATTGTGAATAATGAAGAGTGAATAATTGTGGTGAACGCTTCAAGAGCTACCCAGATACTGAAAATTATTCATGCCAGATATTCATTGGATCATTACTAGTAACAAAGACATTTTCAGAAATTGGGAACAATTTGTGAACCACAAAAAGGCCTGAATTGGCCACATTTTTGCTTTGGTGAATATTATTGGACCAGGTCTAGCTAATTCTCCCTAGTTGCTGAGAGTTAGTATCCCAATTCTCTAGATGGGGAAACTGAGATGCAGGGGTGAGGGAACCAGGTGTCAAATTGCTACAGTATTATGAAAGGGTAAATCTCACTCACATGATTACCTTCCAATATCATTGTTGTGTGGGAATGAGGACTTCAGGAACACTGTACATTAGACAAGGCAATCCTTCAATTCAGGGCACCAAACCTGTTAGCGGGTGGGGGAATCAGACCAGCTGAGCTAGGGAAGGTCTGCAAGAAGCTCCCAAAAGATCCATAGATTCGTCAGTTCCAAGGTCAGAAGGGGTCATTGTGATCATCTACTCTGACTCCCTGTATAATGCATGGCCAGAAACCTGCCCCAAAATAATTTCCAGAACAGAGCTTTTAGAAAACCATCCTTCTTGATTTAAAAACTGTCAATGATGGGGAATCCATCACGACCCTTGGTCATTTGTTCCAGTAGTTAATTACTCTCACCTTTACACATTTATACCTTATTTCCAGTCTGAATTTGTCTAGCTTCAACTTCGAGCCATTGGATCATGTTAGACCTTTCTCTGCCAGTTTGAAGAGCCCATTATTAAATATTTGTTCACCAACATAAGTACTTACAGAATGTACTCAAGTCACCCCTTAACCTTCTCTTTGTTAAGCTAAATAGATTGAGCTCCTTGAGTCTATCACTATAAGGGATGTTTCTAATCCTTTAATCATTCTTGTGGCTCTTCTCTGAACCCTTTCCAATTTATCAACATCCTTCTTGAATTGTGTGCACCAGAACTGGTCGCAGTATTCCACCAGTGGTTGCACCAGTGCCAAATACAGAGGTAAAATAATCTTTCTACTCCTACTCAAGATTCCCCTCTTTATACATCCCAGGATAAATCTCTATGCATCCGAAGAAGTGAGGTTTTTACTCACGAAAGCTTATGCCCAAATAAATCTGTTAGTCTTTAAGGTGCCACCAGACTCCTTGTTGTTTTTGTAGATACAGACTAACACGGCTACCCCCTGATACTTGATCCCAGGATTGCATTACCTCTTTTGGCCACACCATCACATTGGGAACCTCATGTTCATTTGATTATCCACCACAACCCCCAAATCTTTTTCAGAGTCATTGCTTCCCAGGATAGCATTCCCCCATCCTATAAGTAAGGTCTGCTTTTTTTGTTCCTAGATGTGTACATTTATATTTAGCCATATTAAACACATACTGTTTGCTTGCATCTAATTTACTAAGCAAGCTAGATCACTTCTCTTCATTATTTAACACTCCCACAATTTTTGTCTCATCTGAAAACTTTATCAGTAATGATTATGTTTTCTTCCAGATCATTGGTAAAAATGTTTAATAGCATAGGGCTAAGAACGGATCCCTGCAGGACCTAACTGGAAACACACTTGCTCGATGATGATTCTTCATTTATAGTTACATTTTGAGACTTATCAGTTAGACAGTTTTTAAGACATTTAATGTGTGCCATGTTAATTCTATATTGTTCTAGTTTTTAATCATAATGTCATATGGTACCAAGTCAAAAGCCTTACAGAAGTCTAGTGTTAACATAATCTACTTATTATCTTTATCAACCAAACTTGTAATCTCATCAAAAAGTGATATTAAATTAGTCTGACAGGATCTATTTTCAATAAACCCATGTTGATTTGCAATAATTACATTACCCTCCTCTACTTCTTTATTAATTGAGTCCCATATCAGCCGCTCCATTATCTTGCCCTGGATCGATGTCAGGCTGACAGGTCTTTCTTTAATTACCCTGTTTCCCCTTTTTAAAAATTGGCACAATATTAGGTTTCTTACAATTTTCTGGACCTTACCCAGCGTTCCAAAGACTTCTTGAAAATCAGGGTTAATGATCCAGTGAGCTCCCCAACCAGTTCTTTTAAAACTCTTGGATGCAATTTATATGGACCTGCTGATTTTAAAATGTCTCACTTTAGTAGCTTCTGTTTAATATCCTCCAGAAATACTAGTGGAACAGAAAGAGTGTTTGAAACTATATTATCTGGTTTTTCCCAAATACAGAACAGAAATATTTATTTAACACTTCTGCCTTTTCTGCATTATTATTGATACACCTCTACCTCGATATAACGCGGTCCTCGGGAGCCAAAATTTCTTACCGCATTATAGGTGAAACCGCGTTATATCAGACTTGCTTTGATCCACCGGAGTGCGCAGCCCCTCCCTCCCCAGAGCACTGCTTTACCACGTTATATCCGAATTCATGTTCTATCGGGTAGCACCATATCGAGGTAGAGGTGTAATTCTACCATTTCCATCTAGTAATGGACCAATACCATTGTCAGGAGTAATTGGTTCATTTGCAAAGCACATAGATGATAAATGCACAGCATTATTATTTGTGATCCCAAGGGCTTTAACTTTCAGAATATTTAAAGAAAAGATTGGTGCATGGAACCCTGTTTGCTGGGACTTTTATCTTTCTTGATAGTTGAATAGAAAGTGCTTGTTGGTAGAGTGGACCGGCAATAAAACCTGCCCTTGGTCAGGTGTGTGAGACAAAACTGGCCAATGGGCACATGGGCATGCAGGGCTCCAGGGGCCGCACTCTGTTATGTATTGTTGGTTATTTGAAAACATCCAGAAAGACCTACACTGTGTCCCCACTGTGCTTGCTTGATGTGTATCAGCTCCTGGGGCTCTTACACAGTGGACAGAAAGAGACGCTGCAGTTCAGGATCTAGGTGGGGTAGAAACAGAATCATTCGGCTCAGGGTCTTGTCCCCTAGCATGCAGAGCAGCTAGGTCCTGGATCCCTTAGAGCGGGGAAACGCAGCAGCTGGCCGGGAGCTTTTCCTGCTAAGCCCCGCATTCTAACAGACTCAGCCTGTGTTTATTTTTTTCTCTAATAAAAAACTAATAAAGGAGAAAATGAAAAAATAATTTTCAGGAATTTGACTGCGTCTGCCCAGTTTCCTTTGTCCGCTCAGCGGGGGTGCGTGTGTGTTAGCGTGTGAGTCTCAGGTCACTGCAGCCTGTCCTACCCCTTTATGACCCTCCCCTCCCTCTGTGAACAGAGAGGACCCTGGGAGGGGAGAGGCAGCCCCTCTTGGCTTCTCTCCTGCAGAGCATCCCCTGGAAAATTCCTTGCAGGGTTGTTCTCCTTTGTCAGTAATATATTTACACAGGGGGCATGTCAGTCATAAATGTTAATCTTCAACACCCTCCCCCCAGTATCAGTTGAGAGGATTGGGGGTATGTGTGTGTCATGCTGAATGAATACCCAAATCTGGCCACATATTACGTGCACTAAAGGATTGAGTTAAGAATTAACACACTCATGTCACTGCCAGGATCTTCCAGCTGGACTTGGAGTAACCCAAGTTGGGGGTTACAGCTCAATACCCTGCACTGGTGGTTGCTGGAGCCTTGGTCCCATCTAGATACAGCAGTGTCACTCCCCGGTGGTGGGGGGGGGGGGAGGAATGGGCAGGGGGCACTGTGGACGCTCCCTCAAAGTGTGACCTTGGAAAAGCCTGACCATAGCAAACTCTTGAAGGACCATTTGCATGTAAATTTCTGCCTATGTTGACCTGCTGGGCTTTTATGCTAGTCACTGATCCCCCAGCCTGGTATTCCTCCGTTTTTTGTCTTGCATTGTGCTTTGCCTCTTGACTGCTTCTGGACTCCATGAGCTATGGAAAGACAGAAAGAGGTACGGCAACTAATGTATGTGCATCTTAGATCACTGACTCCTAGACCTGGGCCTGATTCTACACAGCATTGAGCTATCCTGAGTGTCACTTACATCTGTGCACAGAGGGCAGCGTAGGTGTGAAGTGCTGTTGCTGGGGTGTGAGTAGAGAACTCTGATTTGACAGTGTTTTTACATAGGGTGTGCTCACTTTGTGTATGTGCAAATGACACACAAGGTGCAAGGCAGTGGAGAGTTAGGCTTGTTGAAAGGGCTCCATGGTCTCTCTCTTCCCCCTTTCTCTTTCCTCATTTCTTTGAAGAAAGTCTTCAGATTGGAAGATGAAGACCAACGAGCAGAGGCTGCATGTTGAGAATGCCTGGAGGAGGTTAAAAACTGGTGGTTTTCCCATGCAGCTTTCTTGGGAAGACCCTACATTAAACCACACTTAGAAGCACTCCTGTCTCCTCTTTGCTCCACTTCAACCATCTCATTTTGCTACTGGGGCCACTAACCGCAGGTTGTTTTATTAGTTAGATGGAGTGAGCTGTTTCCTCTATTGCCATAAACTAGCCAACTGAGCTACTCTTCAAGTGATAGAGCCACAACTCCCTCCCTCCAGGATTTCATACCTTACCACATCAGCCATGGGTAGCATCTCCACTGCCCCAGAGGGTGAGTGAACTGGCTTGGGTTGGCTCTACTTCTCAGCAGCTTTCTAGTTCTGACAGTTTATCTTCAACCCTATTCCCTTTCATTTCCCACTGCAGGCCCATTTCATTACCTTGATTTGTCACTGATTCCAATCTATTTAGACCCAGACAATAACAACTCTGCACTGATTTAAGGCTCTCTCTCTTCAAAGCGCTTTGAAAACATTAACTAATTAATAACCCTAGACCTCCAGTCCTCTGTGGAGTGAATTGTTTGCATATGGAAAGCCATCATATTGCCTCCCAGAATGCACTGCAGAAACACAAGAAGTGGCAGCAGTTTGGCTGTGCAAGCAGCAAAAATGGTCGTGGCAAGACATTTGGGTCAACATCTCACTGCTTGTGTGTGAATCCAGGACATAGGCTTCCAGGCCAGCCATAAAACAGGCCTGGAGTGGCATGGGGATATGTAAACATGGCTGAGCCATAGGGAGGCTGTGTCTTAGGAAAATAGCCTCTCCATATCTCAAGTGCAACCTGAGTCTTGGGTGAAATGAGTCTTGTGGCCCCTCAAGCTGGGTCTGTCATCGCCAATGCAATGTCATCAATTCTCAGTTGTGCCAAACCCCCTCTGATCCCCAGAAGGGCTAATGAGGTCAGGGAAAAGGTCACTGGCAGGGCAATGGGGAATGAAGCCTGCAGTGGAATCTGGCCCTGCTGCCTGCAGGATAACCAGTTTCCCTTTTAATCCTGGTTTTAGTTGCCTGAGGCGATTTCCTTTTACAGCAAATAAAACAAAAGTTCAGTCCCCGAACTCCCAACCTGCCACAAAGGCAGCTCAAGGAAATTTAAAACAAAAGCTCAAGTTGGCTTCTGAGACTGGGGCAGAGAACTAAAGACCTAGTTAGAATGAGGGAGAATATCAGGGCTCTCCCCTGAGGCAGGGTGCAGGAGAGCATCCTGCAGGGAATGAGGCCAAGCCGTGGAGCCCAGCAGCAAGCTAGAAGGCACGGGAAAAAACTTAACAGGGGATTCATCACTACACTGCTGCTAAGGATGGTACAAAGACAGGTTCCCACCCTTTTTGAGGGACAGCCAGCTTGGCCCCCAGTGTAGGCTAAGACACCACCCCCAAGCCTGCCATAACTTGCAGCCCAGTTGGAATGGCTGTTCTGGTCAAAGTGACACAGAATCTCCAGGGCATAAGAGGGCTTTTGCCACCCCACCTGGTTCCACCCCACCACCACCACCACTCCTCCACGTGCCCACAGCCCACCTGAAATGCCCCTGGCACTGGGGCCTCCTATGAGGGGCAAGCAGCTCCTGCAGAGGCCTCTTGCATCACAGGGATTCCCCAGGAGACTGTGGCTCCTTTCTACTACCACAGCCATGAATCAGGCCTTCAGAGACCCACCAATGAGCAAGCACCACTGCTGGGCATTTCGACACAGCTCTGCCAATGCAACTTGCTTCTGTCCTGCAGCACCTTGCTATTCCAGTCCTTTCCCCTCTGAGCAGATGCTGCTGATCATGTGATGTCTTTGTGAGGTGCACAATGGGGGGCTAGACGGATGTTGCCAACTTCATTTGCCTTTGCACATAATCCAGTCTGATCCCCAACCTTCAAATGCCACAGTCTCAAGCGTCCCAATAGCTACAGTCCATAGTGTGGCTTGTCCAACTGGTGATTGACACAGTCTGGGTTAGGCATGAGAGGGAAGCATTTGGCTTTACCATATCCTCACCACCCTTTTTGGTCTTCTTGTGCATTGACACTCTCACTATGAAAACAGCATCAGCAGTCAAGACTGATAGAAATTTGGGGATACCATGGGATAGTGGATAGAGCATAGGAATGGGACTCAGGACACCTGGATTCCATAATGCTGCCCTCAACAAGTCACCTTTTCCGTGCCTCAGTTTCCCCATGTGCAGTCTGTATGGTTGGTGATATTGACCCAGCATTGCAGTGTTCAGTGGTCTCTCAATGAGATGTATGAGGTTATTCTGTTAAAAGGAAGAACCTCTCTATCATCTGCAGTATCTTTTTCAGTAGAAATCAGATGCTTCCCCTTCCCTCCCCAGCCACTAGCAACTCTTCCTCCCCATGGCCTGTTGTCAGGAACTCATGGATTCTCGGCAGGGCAGCTGCTTTGAAGCTCCTCCTGCTGACCTCACAGCTGTTTTCACATCTTCTGCGCACAGTCGATTCTTACCCCATATGGAAACTTCTTTGCAAAAGACAAGCCCCCTTTGTACTTTCCTTGTTGTTGTTGGTCTTTTTGTTTCTTTAAGAGTTGAAAACCACCCGGTGTAAATCTCTTGGACTGGCCCATCCTGTGTTATTTATGCTCTCGATGGGGCCCTTTGTGCTCTTTTATCCTGCCTCTTTAATACAAACCAGAGATTTTTGGGGCTTAAAAAAGTCTGCTGTGTTCTCTCTCTCCTTCCCCTCCCCCCCTCTTTCTTGGAAGTTAAGATAAGGGAAAGATTTATACTGGTAAGGAAGGGGGTGGTGAGCAGGGGGTTAAGAGGGAGCCACTTTTGGGGGTTCTTTGAAGATAAATTTAACTTCATCTTATCTATGTTCTGTGCACTCAGGAAAATGCTAACACTGGGGGATGGTGGAAGTAGGGCCTGGCTGAGTAAGGTGGGGTCTGTTTTTAATCTTCACCCTGTTCCATTTTGGGTTCATTACGGAAACATATATCAGGCTTGATAAATTATGGCCAGGTAAATAACTCGTGGCTTTGCTATTGTCTCAGTTCCTTAGGGCTCCCAGCTCATCAGCTGGAGCATTCGAAGCCTGTTGGCAGATAAAAGTGGGCTAGCCCCGCTGGGCGATTGCCCAAGACAGCTAATGGGGTGGTATCGGAGAAGCTATAAGCATTTGCAGGATGCTCTTTTATTTCACATCTCATCCATTAGAGGGAGGCAGGCAGGGAGCTGTGGGGTGAGAGGTGTGTATATGGCTCTCAAAGGCTTTGCGAGGCACTAATCTAACACACATACCCATATCCGCTGACAGGCCTGGAGTGAGATCATGGGCTCTCCTGGCCCTGCTGCAGGACCAAAGCTCATTAATGACCCACATGCTCACAACAGAGAACAACAAAGCTAACCAGAGCTTGGCGCCAGGGCTGTTAAAGGGTTTGGAAGCTGGGGTGAAGGGAGAGATGTTGAGGGATCGTATCAGTGAGAAGGGAATTTTAAAAACTGGTTTGTCAAAGTTCCCACATTTGCCGTTCCACAGAATCTTCTTATATAAGTTTGTTCCACATGCATGAGCCATATAGCCCTGGCAACAGACTCCCTCCGCTCCCTGCAGGGGCCTGAGTGGAAGTGCTGCAGTGCGTGCACAATACAGCTGTGACTCTGTAGAGACGAACCCAGGTAACTTACACTTATGCTTGGCACTAAAGTATTCTGCTTCGCTTTCAAACTGTGAAATGCTTAGAAGGAAACAGACTCTAATAAAGTTCTTCTGGTTAGCAGCCGAATCCTGCACCACTGAATGGGAGCTTAATTCTGATTTCAGCACCAGCAGGATTGGGCCCTGTGGTGGTCTCCTGGCTAGCAGGCCCAGTTAGGGTGACCAGATAGCAAGTGTGAAAAACTGGGAGAGGAGATGGGGGGTAATAGGTGCCTATATAAGAAAAGGCCCCCAAAATCGGGACTGTCCCTATAAAATCGTGACATCTGGTCACCCTAGGCCCAGTCAGGGACACTGGAGTTCTCTGCCACTGTTAGGGTCCTTTTTGCAGCAAGATATCAGCAAGAAGTGCTGAAATGGTGATGTCAGTGAAAGGCTTATTGTGTTTACACTCAGTGGGAAGAGCTGTTTCTTACCCTGTGAACTTCCTTGTCAAAAGGCTACAGTTTTCTTCTAAGGCAGGAGGCAGTTTGGCATATAGTACAGAAGAATTTGGGTGCAGTGCAGGGAATATTGCCTCATCTTCCTTGCCTCATCTTGGTCAGGCCTCTCAGAACTGTGAGACATATTTATTTATTTATTTCAACCTGTCAAATGCCCTGATCAGCCAACTCCCTGCAGCGTGAACAATATAAACAATGCATCAGTTAGGAGCAATATCTGAGGCTGTTTTCCATGGGATGCTCAGCAAAGGTCAAATGTTCAAAACCCACTGAAACCTGGGTAGCCATGCTGACACCTGGACTCTGCTAACAGAATGGCCTCAACAGAAGTCTGGCTATTAGGGCCGACGGGTTGCAATTCCAGAGCAGTTCTTCAACTCTGGGATCCAGGGATGCACTGACCAGGGTTCGGGGGGGGGGGGGGGACACGACCCTTTCAGTCAGTCAGGTGAAGGATGGTGGTGAATGCAGATTCCCTACTGCTTAATGAATAGCATATTGTACCCTCCTGCATGCAAGATTCAGTGGGATCCTCCAAACCTAGGGCTGGATTAACGCAAGGGCTTTAAGGGCTGCAGCCCAGGGCCTTGGGCTAAGGGGGCCCCCGCAAAAATAAATCCATAATTATATACAATTCAGTGGTCACCAACCCATCAATTGCTATCGACTGGTTGATCCTGGAGCCTCTGCCAGTCGATCGCAATCTCCGGGCCGCTAAAAGTCCAGCGGTGCAGCAGGGCTCAGGCAGGCTGCCTGCATGCCGTGGCCCCACGCCGCCCCCGGAAGCGGCCGGTTGCTGGCAAGTCTCTCTGGCCCCTGGCTGGGGGGATGCGGGGGGAGGGAGGTGGCTCTGTGCACTGCCCCCACCCCCAGCAGCATCCCCACAGCTCCCATTGGCGCCAATGGGAGATGCAGGGGTGGTGCTTGCGGGCGTGGGCAGCACACGGAGACATGCTGTCCCCCACCCCGCAGGGGTGTGCACAGACATGCCAGAAGCCGGCCGCTGGGAGCAGCGTGGGGCCACAGTATGCAAGCAGGCAGCCTACCTGAGCCCTGCTGTGCCTCTGGTTGTGAGCCACCTGTGGTAAGTGCCTCCCGGCCGGAGTCTACACCTCACACACTCTCCTGCACCCCAATCCCCTGCCCCAGGTCAGAATCTTCTCCTGCACCAAACTCCCTCCCAGAACCTGCACCCTCACCCTCTCCTGCACCCCAACACTCTGCCCCAGCCTGGAGCCCCCTCCTTCACCCAAACTCCCTCCCAGAAAGAAACTAATATAACAGCTGTTCTAAGGTAAGAAAGAGGCTATTTTGAATTTACTTAACTATGTTCTACATGTTTAAGCCTGAAATGTAACCACAGAATGGCTTTATGTTAATTAAAAGGCAAGTTTAGTATAGCATTAATAGCCTCGATGCCATAATTGTGATCATTTTGTTTTAAATTAGGAAAAAGCCTTGTATACAGGGGCCCCTGTATTTTGTATACAAAATCTAATAGCCCCGGGCCTACAGGAGAGTTAATCTGGCCCTGTCCACATCCACCTTGCATCCTCCTCATGAGACCTTTATGGAAAGGATTCTTCAGCAGCAATTAACCCTGTCCTGTAATTTAGGGGATAGAAGCCACTGTCTAGTGTGGCAATGACCTCCACATCCCCCTTCCTTGGTTGGTTATGTCTTTGTGGCACTCCCCACCCTGTCGGCTCAATATGGCCAAGAATCAAAATCTGAGCTCCCATGTGGCAGCCCAGAGATATGCAGCATGTTCTCAGTCAACTGAGGGTTTGATGGGAGGAAAAGGCCATTGAGAACTCCCCAGGTTTAGTGCATTCATACTCTCCTCTCATGGGGTCCGTAAAAATCAGAAGCTACTTTAGACCAAGGCTGGGGGTTTCCCCTTATTTTAGTTGCAGTGAATGTTTGCCCACACCATACAAACATCACTTGATTTGGCACAAGTAACACAGAGCACTGCAAATTGGGATTGAGGTTCATTGCCAGAGCGGGGATGGGGTTGGCAGGCAGGACTGGAATAGCAGAGGGAGGTGCGGGTCAAGGGTGAGGTGGATTGGACAAAGCTAAGGCCGGGAATAGAATACCAGGCGTACTGCAAATAATAAATAACACGGCTCTCATATACCATAGCTAAATTGGGATAGAGATGCCTGCACAATGTCTAGCTCTGGCTACTTCTACCAGCCTCTCACACTTATGGGTACTAAGTTGATTCCAAACTTGAAAGGAAAGACCCTTCTTGTCTCTCCTCCCAGATGCCTCAGGAATGGCTGGTATTTGCAGACATGACTGCTCCACTTGTGGGCTTTTGCTTTGAGGAGGTTGGGCTGCAAACTAGACATTGCTTGCCATTATTTTAGGCTGAGTTCTTTGCTATCATCCCCTCCCCTTGTGCTCCAGGGAAGAAATGTTGAAGCATCCCCACACTCCTCTAATTCTAAAGCTGAGCTGGTGCTGACATTAGATCCACTCCCATGCAGGAAGCTGGGAGTGCTGTTCAGCTCACCAGGAGACGGGGTAGCACAAATCTGGGGCTCTATTTGAAACTTCTCAGGAGTGAAATCCCAGTGGCCTTGGCTGTGGGGCAGAAGGCTTGCCGTGAGTGTAGGGATCTGGGTGAGGAGGGTTGCAGAGGGGGTGTAGCTTGGGGTGTCACAGGAGTCTTGGCAAGGAAAGTTGCAGTGGGCTGGTGGTGACAGCAGGAAATACTCAGTAGCTGAGTGGAAGCAATTCAGTTAAGTCTTCGTGCAAACTCTATGGGAACTCAATGGGATTTCAATGATGACACCATCACAGAGCTTCTTGCCTGCATAGGGTAGGGCATGTTTGGGTACACTGTGTGCTGGAATCCCATGCCCTTGGGGAATCAGTACTGGGGTGTGAGCTGCAATCCCAGCACTGAAAATGGATTCCCCACAGAGATTACAGCCCCACCCAAGGGTATGAGAAAGAAACGCCCCCAACACCTTGTGCCCTTAACAGTCAGAACTTCCTTATTCTGGCTAGGAATGCCCCGTAGACTGTTTGGAGTCGAAGGCTGTGCCATGGGTCATTGGAAAGGTCATTTCCCCTAGGTTGGCAAGAAGGCCTCCGATCTGACCTATGACCTCCATGTCAGCAGGTATTAACGATCTCCTTATGCCAAACAGGAAAACAAACATACTGTATGGAGAGGAATTTGGTTACTTTATAGAGATAAAACACAGTAAAGTTCATTATTATTATTTTTTTACCATAGCCTATTTAAACTAAATATCCCCATTACTTAGATGGGCAGCACCCCGTGTGAGTGTTTGTATGTGTCTGCATACATCATTTCATTCTTTAACATACTAGATCAGACACTGTCTGTGTGTTGTGTGCTCTGTGGTGTCTGATACAGTATTTCTTTGACCGCCAAGTGGTCTGATGGACTGTGATCCTCATAGCAAGCCCAGCCAGTGCAGACCTGGGGGCTTCAATACACCCCTCTCCTGTGGAGGTGAGAGAGGAGACAGGGAAAGAGTGGCAGAAGAAAGAAGGGAAAGGGAAGCAGACTGGCTCTCAGCATGAAGGCATAAGGGCATCTCCATATACCCCTGTTGATCTCTCTGGGCATCTCTACATTATGAGACACTTTAGCGCCAGGCTGCTGTAGTGTAAGCATGTCCTATTTCAATGGAAGGGTTTTTTCCCATTGATATAGGTAATCCACCTTCCCAAACGATGGAAGAATTATTCTGTTGACCTAGCTGTGTCTATACTGGGGCTCAGGTTGGCTAAACTACAGCTCTCAGGGGTGTGAATTTTTCATATGATGTAGCTAGGTCAATCTAAGTGTTAAGTGTAGACCAGAGTTTAATCCCTTCACTCTCTGCTTGAGCTGCTGGACTGTAGGGATAGCACATATTTCAGATCTGAATCATTAATTTACGTCCTGTGGGCTTCACTTGCCACAGTTGCTTTAATTTACCAGAGGACAAGAGGGCAGGGCTCTTCAGTCTGGCCATATATCTGCCAGGGGTTATCTAGGAATTTCAGGCCAGCTATCTCACTTATCTCAGTGATATAAAGCCCCCCCTCCCCCTTAGGTGATGCCTTGCCCTTTCTTAAACCAGGTTCCCTGTTATCAATGGGATGAAATCCAGCCTCTTCCCCCCTCACCTCTGTCAGGTCAATGTATGCTAGCCTGGTGCAAGGTTGTGGGCCACCTTTTACAAGGAGGGTGTAGTGTGTGTGTGTGTGAGCACCAGATGCCACAGGGAAAAAAGGGCAGTAATCATAGTGAGATGGAGGGGTATGGCACTGGGTTGGGAAAGGCCAGATTTAAACAAATGCCACAATGGTTTTAACTCCTTCCCTGCTATATTTCCCTATAGCTCCTCTGCTGCCCCTCTGGCAACTGATTTTCCACTGAAATCCATGGAGGGTGTAACCCTTGTCCTCCCATGCTCTTTCCTCATTCTCGTGTGTTGTCCCTCCTCACACATTTAGACTGTGAATACCTTGCTGTGGTGACCTGTCATTTTATTTGCTTGTAAAGCACCAAGTATGCCTCTCACATCATACAGAATAATTACTCCTGGGGATACACCCTGGATGTTTGGCAGCAGGGGTGGGGGTTGGGCAGTGATGTGTTACACATTAGCCAGATACACCCGGAAGATTTCATATACATAGGTCAAGCTCTGCAGGTTAATTCTTCTATTGTACCAGTACTGTGTGCTATGACTTCACCTCCCCTACCCCAAGGAATTTGCAGACACTGTGTGAACAGGAAATAACACAGCCTGTATATCCTTGTGAAATTACCATAACTAGACAAAGTGACATGGTGGTCAGTAGTTTCCAGGTGTGTGCAGACAGGCATTGGGAGGATTCCTATTGGGGCCATGAACCAAGGCAGAGGAGAGACTCAGCGGAGCTAAGCTGTGGGTGGGGCTAAATTGTTGTAACGCACATCTTCTTCCCTCTGGATTCAGTCCTTCTATTACTCTGGTTCAGCCCATGAGTCCTAACACGCCTCTTTTGAGAGACAAGGTGGATGAGGTAATATCTTTTATTGGACCAACTTCTGTTGGTGAGAGAAACAAGCTTTTGAGCTTACACAAAGCTATTCTTCAAATCTGTAAGCTCAAAAGCTTGTCTCTCTCACTAACAGAAGTTGGTCCAATAAAAGATATTACCTCATCCACCTTGTCTATCTAATATCCTGGGACCCCCCCTACAGAAAGGATGTGAACAAATTGGAAAGAGTCCAGCAGAGGGCAACAAAAATGATTAGAGGGCTGGAGCCCCATGACCTATGAGGAGAGGCTGAGGGAACTGGTCTTATTTAGTCTGCAGAAGAGAAGAGTGTGGGGGGATTTGATAGCAGCCTTCAATTACATGAAGGGGGTTCCAAAGAGGATGGAGCTAGGCTGTTCTCAGTGGTGACAGATGACCAAGGAGCAATGGACTCAAGTTGTAGTGCGGGAGGGTCTAGGTTGGATATTAGGAAAAACTATTTCACCAGGAGAGTGGTGAAGCACTGGAATGGGTCACCTAGGGAGGTGGTGGAATCTCCATCCTTAGAGGTTTTTTAGGCCCGGCTTGACAAAGCCTTGGCTGGGCTGATTTAGTTGGGGTTAGTTGTGCTCTGAGCAGGGGGTTGGACTAGATGACCTCCTGAGGTCTCTTCTAACCCTAATCTTCTATGATTCTACAGTGGTGAAATCCAGGATTGATAAAAAGACTGGTTAATGAAGCTTTCTCACCAGCAAGTAGCGGAGATTAGGAGTTTGCTGGCAATGGATCACTCTTGGTTGGGCAGGAGAATCTATTCCTGTTCTCACTGCTCCAGGAGGAGGAAAACATCTCCTAGCACTCTGTGTTTTCTATGTTTATGGCTGCACATTTTCAGTGTGAGGTGCAAATGCATAAAGTATATGCCCTACATTGTCTATATAGACACCCTGTACTGTGCATAGATACCTTCATACATGATTGGGACATGGTATATAGATTTGCAGGATACCAGTGGTGGGTCAGCTATAGGGGATTACTGACCCCTCTGCCCCACACCCCAACACTCTAAGAGGCATGGAAGGGGGAGAGTACTGGAGGAAGGATCTCTGGGAAGAAGGCTGGAGAGAGGAGAATGCGAGTGGTGGTGGTTCCCTCTCTAAATTGGCTGAAGTGGTCTGCGCAGCCTCCCTTTTCCTAGGCAGAGGGGACCTCTGTTACATTTGTTTGGCCCTGAAATGGGCAGATCATTCTTTACATTTACTTTGCTGAAACTAATAGGGTTGTACTCTTAGAAGCCTATAGAAGCCATAAAGAACAATCTCCTTCCTATAAGTTTGTTGAACCCTCCGGCTGGGATTTAATTCTCTATTACTATTGGTCTCTCTGTATTTTTGTTGCATTCAATAGGACTTTTCCATAAGAGTATGTCCCAAACAAATCCCAGGTTTGGTTATTACTCTCTGCCTTCTTAAATCCTGCCTGCACTCTCAGTGGGATACACTCTTCTCTGATTCCTTTCCAGCTCTCTAATTCAGAGCCAGGCAGCCCCAGCACAAGACACAAGTTCTCTTATATCACCAAAGGATATAATGTAGGGAAGCTCAGCTTCACCACACATCCTCCTGTCCTCAATATGCCCCCCTAGTCCTGGCACACTCCTTTCTCCCACCTATGCTGGTGTGACAGGTGGTTGGCATAGGCTATGTCACCTTTGTATCAGCAGTGATTCCCTGTACACAGGAGTCATTCTCTGCTGAACCAGGATTATGTAGCAACCATTGCTATTTGTTTCGTTATTTATTTGTATTACAGTAGCACCTAGAAGCCTTACCTGAGATCAGGGCACTGTGCAAACATGGTAAGAGTCAGCCTCAACCCTGGGGAGTTTACAGTCTAAATAAAAAAGATGGACAGATGTGGAAGGAGAAACTGAGGAAATGACTTGCCCAAGATCACACTGCAGATTGTTGGAGAGCCAGGAGCAGAACTCAGATTTCTTGTGTCTCAGTCCAGCATCTTATCTACTAAACAATGCCGTTTCCCCCATTGCCATGTGCTTTGTGTGCTAAATATCTATGCAATATCTTTGATGAAAAATATGTAGGAAACCATTTCCTGTCCTTCCTCCTTCCCTTTGGAGGTAAATGCAGCATTAAACATAGAGAAGAAGGGATTCATCTAGCTAAGAAGCTGTTTTTATGTTTCAGTTAAGTACCTGGGCAGTTGGACTGTGTATTCTGCATCTGGTTGTTGAAAGTCCTAGTATATTTGGGATGGCTTTTGTGTTTTCCTGCTATATTGAAGTCGTTCATTAATATGATGTCCAATTACCCTGCCCACCTAGAAAGGAGATGGGTAGAGATGTTTTTTTTCTGAATTTACACAGGCACAGTGTGAGGATCTTGCACCAGAATGGGACATGCTCAGGGCCACTGTGTGGTCTTTTTTGCTTTTGATTCTAAGGGAATTCCTCAGTAGGACTTGCAGCTATGGGGAGTTGAATCCTTGGTCATCCAGTAAAATCTCAGTGTCAGTAAAGACATCAGTTTCCAAAGTCTCTGCTGCAGCACAGTGGTATGTGAGTGGTGGGGAAGTATGTCCCTTCTACTTTAGTCCATAGGTAGGTGAAATATTCCCAGGTGGGCTCCCACATAGCACTGCTTCCCATCACCATTCCTTGTTTGTTGTGGTTCAGGAGGAATAGAGAAATGGGTTATTGCATCCGAATGATATGTAGGATGATAGGTGCTGTGGGCCAGGCAAGCAGCAAGCGGCCTCAGGAGCTCACCGAATCAGTAAGTGAGAACAAGAAGACTGAGACAGATGTACCCTCGAGGTTCCATTTGAGATGGCCACATAACCCTGTGATGGGAGATGCAGGTCCTACCCTCTGGTAGTTGGCAGGTGGCCAGTCTTGCTACAGAGACTGCCAAGGAAATGAACCATGAAGGAATGAGACTGGGCTCAGCTGGCTGGCTAATAGTGAGGAAAAGCAGGAGCAATAACAAGGGAGTTACACACTGTCTCTGTGGTCCGTGACTGAGACAGGAACCACTCTGGGGCTGTAAGATACTCCTTCACCCAGCCCTGTGCACAAAGTTTGGAGGATTGTGTCCTGGGCCTGATCTTGCTGAGTGACCTTTGCCATGTAAAAGTGAAGTGACTTGGCCCTTTTCCCACCTGTGTAAAGCACATTATGATCTCTGGCAAAATGCCTTGCTCTATTATTCTTTCATTAGTGTGATATGGAATGGGTGGGATAGGGCTGCCTACGTGTGAGGAATCTGAGCTGTGCCCTGCAAGATGCTGAGCACTTCAAGAGGGAAGCAATTTTGCTTTTGTGTGTTTGGGACCCTCCTTCTGGACCTAGATGTATGGGCAGGGACTCCTGCACTTGGGCCTGCTCCAAGTCTCCCCTGTCCCTTGCCTCCTCGTAGCTCTAGCTCTAAGGAGGAGACTAGTTGAGAAGTCCAGCCCCTACCCAAGAATTATTAGTGACATATGTGATAGACATGGTTCAATACAAGGTGCTACTGAGATGCATCTGCAATGGTAGCTTATCAGCTTGTCTCGTGATTTCTGTGGTAACCCTACTCTTTCCCAGGCCATTATTTACCACACATCCTTTGTCATCCCTAGTTGTGCTAGGGCTAGCTGAAGGCCAAGCTCTGGAAAATACTGAGCACCTTCTACTCCCATTAAAGTCATGTGACATTGAAGAGCCTCAGCACATGTTTGGCCCTAAGACTGTAAACTACTTGGGCCAGGGTCCTGTCTTTTTAAATGGTCTTTTTAAAGGACAGAATGTTCAATGGGAAACAATAGGCTATTTTTAACTAATTTGAATCATCCAAGTATTGCTATAAACTATTTAAAAAATACAGGCCAGGACCATGCCACTGCAAAGAAAATATCAACTAAATAGGAGATGGATTCTTTGGACTAGACACCCATAACCACCCAGTCACCCCTGGCCTATCATACATGATGAAGCTCTGAGAAGTACTTGAGCCACCACCTGTGAAACAGATCCATGACATCCTGTCCGCCAAAAGCCAACAGAGAGCAACTGTACCCCTGCTAACAGGAAAGACTGATGCCTCTTTCAGAGAGGTAAACCTGCCAAACTCACTGATAGTCCACCTGTGGAGACGCTTAACTTTAGAAAGCGGGCTGGGAGCAAGTGAGGATTTCTAAAACAGTGAGGAAGCTAGTCAAAAGACCTGAGAGTCAAAAGTGAGGAACTGAAAATCCTTAGTCCCAGCATGAAAGCTACTTAAGCTCTCATAACAGAATTGCAGAAGGCATGCAGACCCCTCAATGGAAAAGGAAACAGGATGGCGAGAGAAAAAAAAATGGCTGGTTAAATGGCAGGTATCAAGAAGTTTAAGCATATAGAAGGAAAAAACTACAGAGAATTGGTGCATCCATTAGATGCGTCCTCCGCACCTCCCTGGCAGTAAAGGGAGCAATTGAGGAGAATGAGTGCATTGCAGAGAAACTAAATGGAAAATGCCAGTTTGTCAAAAACCAAAACTTTTCATGGGAAAGGATTGGTTTTGAGGAATTTTTTTACTTAATTTAAAAAAAAAAAAAAAAGTTTAAAAATTGTCAAAAAGTTTCATTTCTACATTTTTCACTGCAAAATTCCAGCTTTCTTTCTTTGAAACAACGTTTTGTTTCAAAACTTAAGGTAATCATAGTAAAAAAATAAATAAGCAGAAACCCAAAATGTTTCAAAAATATCAAAATGTTTCAATTAACCCAAAATAATTATTAATTATTATTATTTATTTTCAGATCACACACATTTTCAAGATTTCAAATTTTTGGCCCAATTTGTGACAGAAGTTTTCTCTTACATCTTGAAAATTTTTGCGGGATGGGAAAACCGTCTCCCGTACAGCTCTAATACCAAAGCACTAGAGGATAGCACATATACTTATCTTTATAAAAGGTTAAACAAATCCTTTAGCTGGCCCTCTTCAAAATCCTCAGGTCATTGTTGTCATGATGGAGAGGGGTCGGTTATGTCAAAAGGGGTGTATGGAAAAACAAATTGTCTCAGGTCAGCCCCAAAATTCTCACACTGTCTCTGCCAGTTAACACTAGGGGAATTCTCAGATGTTTCCCAAGGCCTAGGATGTCTGGGAGATAAACAGATCTTAACTCCAGTGCTCTATCTACCAAGTGCCATTTGTCCTCTGAAATAGAGTGGAAAAAATGAACTTGATAATGAAGTGGAAAAATCTGGGCATCAATGGAAAAACAGAGCTGCCTACAGACTGGATTAATTCAGTGATTGTAATTGAGAAGGCCAAATGAAGAACAGATATGAATTGCTCCTCATGATTTAAATAAAACTATAAAATGTAAACAGTATCCTATGAACTGCTGAAGCCAAGGCAGTAAAGCTTTCGGAAGCAAAAGTATTCTTAGAATTAAATGCAGGAGATGCACTTTGGCAAGTAAAGTTAGATGAGTTAAACTATAATGTGGCAAGTTTTAATGCACCAGTTGAACATTTCAAATGTAAGCAAATGACATTTGGCATTAATTCTGCTCCCACACCATTTCAGAGAGTAATTCCAAGGTCTCAGAGGTATTATAAGGCATTAAAGTTATAATGGCTAATATTTTAATTTGGCTTAGGGTCCTTAAATAACTCAGTGAAAGACTTGGGACAGTTTTACAGAGAGAAAGTGAAAGACACATTCACCTGCATACAATAAACCTATAAAAAGTCATTAATTGGTCTAGCAGAAATTATCTCTATTAGACATAAATTGAACAAAGACAGCTCAATTGCTAATTCAGATAAACTAAAAGTAATAACTGAAATGTCCAGTTCACAACGGAAAGTGGACCTGCAGAGAATTATGGGGATGATTAACTACTTGCCAAAACTCATTCCAAATGATCATATGTATCTTAATGTTACACAAGCCCTTATGGGCATCACTGGAAAATGAATTTTCTTGGCATTGGGAAAAGAGACAGAAACAGGTGTTTTAACAGCTCAGAACCGTGATCATGAATCCACCCATTAAAAAAATGTGTGATTTAATTGAGCCAGTTACATTGTCCTGCATGCTGAAGGAGGAGGTATATGCCTTATTCAGGAAAGGCAGCCAATTGTGCTTGTGTGGAATCCCTTAAATGAGACAGAAAGAAACTATGTCCAGATTGACAAAGAGATACTGAAAATTGTCTGATCTTAATGTCCTTCAATATAGTATAATATACATGGGAGAGAAAAGGTACATACAGAAATGGATCATAAAATACATAAAAGTTTGTTTTAAAAACATTTGCTTCAGTTGCAAAGCTACACTTTCCATGTGGAAGGCACATTGGGTAAGGATCTACATATTGCAAATATTCATTTAGCAGTGCAGTAAGCAGATCAACATGCCCTATAAGTGATATTAATGGATATAAAACCCCTATAATGAGGAATACCAGGCACAGTGGCATGTGCCTATAATCCCAACTACTTGAGAGGCTGAGGCTGGCAGATCGCTTAGGCTTAGGGGTTTTGGGCTGTAGTGTGCTATGTTGATCAGGAATCCAGTGCCACAGAGAAGCCTGGCCAGTGGGTGGCTGGAGGAATGGCTAGAACAACATGAATGATGTGTTGTGATCGGTGCTCTCTCTGTGAGGGCTGATGGACCAATCAATCAAGGTGATAATGAGGAATATGATTTATGACTACTTTATAAGTACCAGAATTTCAGACTGAAAGACAGTGAGATCTAATTTGCCATTAAGAGTTTTGTAGGGCTGGTCTAAAGAAAGAGCAGTTAGACCTCAAACTGGAACCACAACAGCCATTTGGTGAAGGAATTAGGGGAAGGGACAACGTTTTGCTGATTGATTGTCCCAGCAACTCTGAGAAAAGAGACACTCACTAAAATAAATAACAGTGATCCAGATATTAAAACATGTAAGCAAAGAACAAGGTATATTTTGTTCTGGTCTGGCCTGAATACTCAGGTAACAGAAACAAGACCTTGTT
Source organism: Trachemys scripta elegans (assembly GCF_013100865.1). NCBI lineage: Eukaryota > Metazoa > Chordata > Testudines > Emydidae > Trachemys > Trachemys scripta. The sequence continues at coordinate 25,433,248 of NC_048306.1, read as the reverse complement.
GTGATATAATTGCTTCATGAAAAGAGCCAATGCAGTGTCATAAAATCCCTGAGAGACCATGATAAAGGCAAAGAAGGCATTTAATTGAGTTTGACAAAGAAACCATTACTGTGATTTGATTAATACCCTGAATTCAGGGATATTTTAAAACTAAGAAACACAACTGATGGTTACCTTTATCAAATCACAGTTCACAAGGCATGGGATGCCAGCGGTTCTGGGAACTGACAATGGAACCCATTTCTCATTTGCCGAATTTCAGGGATTCACTAAGATTCACTCTTTGGCCACATCATCTACTCCTCTGGATACTCAGAGGAGTAGATGATGTAGAGCAATGGGATGGCCAAAAGCTTTCTTTAAACAGTAACAAAGCTCTTAAAGAAAGCTAACAATGGCAATAAAGAATTCTGCATTTAGCCCTGCAGTATCTTGCACCAACAGAAGATTTAGCTTCCCCAGCACAGATGCAAACGGTCAAAGGAATAAAGACTTTCTTTCCCACAAGACCACAGTTACTCCAACTTACAGAATTTTCACACTTGCAAATACAGCTGGAGGAAAGACAGAAAAAACAAAAATATTATTATGTAAGGTGTACAAACTGCAGCCCAGGCTGACAATCAATTCACCTGAGCCCCTGAGCTGGTAACAGCTGTTCCCACCACAGCAGAGTCACAATCAGAGGTTATGGAAACAGATGGTTAGAGGTACCAGAAAAATCAGTAAGATTTACTTTAAATGCTTGAGGCATCTCTCAGAAAAAGGTGAACCCTTGATTCCTCAAGGAATCTGTCTCAGGGTCTGCAGAATCATTCCAGAGACCAGTGTTACCAAATGTTGGGTCATTACAGATCCTAGCTTTGTCCAGGCTGTCAACCCAAGTAGCACCTGGCTAAAGCCACAGCATAATCAGCCTGATGGAAGAAAAGTTAGCAGCTGTGTTTTGAGAAAACCAGCCAGATACACACAGGGCTGATATAAAGTGTAAATAAGTAAGTGAGGAACTCTGAAAAGTATTTCAGCACCTATCAAGCAGTTACATTGTGTTATTATTTCAGTGTTAAAGTTGTCAGCTTAGAGGAGCTAAGTGGCTTAAAAGGGGGAAGGTTCAAAAAATGGGTTTCAAGTTACTAGCATGGGAGTGCCAATTCCCATGAAATGATGTGATGTTAGTATGGGAGTGACTAGGCTGATGCCTGTTTTAACCTGTGAGCATGCCATGGGGAAGGAGATGTAGTTTCCAGAAGCATGAGTGGCTTTAGATTGAGCAGTGTGCTTGTGCAGTTAGCAGAAGTGCTGGGCTTTCGCTTTCCTGCCAAACCTGCCTCATGCATCATTCGTTACACACGTCTTTGCATTGTGATATACTTGAAACCCCTATGGGAATGTTAGGATTGTTACAAGTGTGATAAGGGACAGGCCTGGTCACTGTGGTTGTGGTGGGAGTGTTGTAATGTTGCTGAGTAGGTGAAGGGTTGGGGTGGTCTAATTACTTATTTAGATTTTTATATTGTGCCAGTCTAGAAGCTAAATGCATTCACAATAAGCAAAATTCAAACATTACAAACAAAACTGAGCAATAGGAAAACAGTTCTGTGCCTTCCAATCAAACTGTCCCCATTGAGACTGTCATAACCAAGTGCAATACCCAGTTGGTTTCAGTAGGCTTGTATTGTATTTGAGTGAGTGCACAGGCTGGAGAGATGTGGAAGGGTGAATAGGCCCCCTTCATGCCCCATTTCTCTGCAATCCCCTTGCCTGCCTAGTAGAAAGTGAGGGCAAGTTTCAGCAAGCACCCTTGGCTATTAATATGGCAATATGCCATGCTCACACACTTTGCTGCTAGACACAACACTGGCCCTTTTCCATAGTAATGAGATGATGTGAGATGCCAGCTCTTGAGGGGAAGAGAAGGGAAGCACTATGGAAGAGATGAGCAGCAGGGAAAGGAGAGCAAGAAACTGAATGAAAACTAGAAAAGCTTCTGAATGGAGAGTATAGGGATGGAGAACCAGCTGTGTCCCCCCTGTGCATACAGGCCAGGGAGGCACTTAGAAGAAGTGACGATGTTGACAAGGATGGTCAGGAGGAACTGAAATGCTGTTTGTTAAGGAGCACCTAATAACTGCAAAGTGCAGGGTCACATTGTATGACCCAACGGACCTTTTCTGGATCCCCATCTCTGGTTTTAGAACCCGGATTCTCCCTTCCTTCCCCTTCAGAATCTTAAAGTTCAGACTTTCTGGTTTTGATGCCCTGTTTGGGGCCAAGACTTGCAGCTGATAACAGTGACTCCCAGCAAATGCTGAGAGCCATTTAAGACCTAGGCCTTGGCTACACTTGCAGATGTACAGCGTTGTGAGTTAAACCTGACTTCGTGCAGCTGAGTGGGGAAAGCGCTGCAGTCTGTCCACCCTGACAGCTGCCCAGCGCACTGTCGTGGCCACATTTGCGGCAATTGCAGCGCTATTGGGAGCGGTGCATTATGGGCAGCTATCCCACAGAGTACCTCTTCCCATTCTGGCGCCATGGGTTGTGGGAAGGGGGCGTAGGTGTGGGGCATTCTGGGTCCTGTCCCAACGCCCTGTGATGCATCACTTCGCATCCCAGAAATCCCTTTGTTTCCGTCCACCTTTGGCGCCATCTTTCAACGGTTTCTGTGCAGCGCAATCTGTCTGCAGGAAATGGAGCCCGAACTGCTGAGGTGTATGCTGACGAGTCTCGCCAACACGTCACGTTTGGCTGTCGAACTATTCCTTAAGATCCAAAGTGACAGTAAGAGTGAGGAGTCCAACGATGCTATTGAGCCGCGTAACGCATACAACACGAAATTGCTTGTGGCATTCACGGACATGCTCAGCACCGTGGAACGCCGCTTTTGGGCTCGGGAAACAAGCACCGAGTGGTGGGATCACATCATCATGGAAGTCTGGGATGATAAGCAGTGGCTGCAGAACTTTCGGATGAGAAAAGCCACTTTCATGGGACTGTGTGAGGAGCTTGCCCCCACCCTGGGGCGCAAGGACACGAGATTGAGAGCTGCCCTGCCAGTGGAGAAGCGGATGGCTATTGCAATCTGGAAGCTGGCATCTCCAGACAGCTACCGGTCGGTCGCAAACCAGTTTGGAGTGGGAAAGTCGACCGTTGGAATCATGTTGATGCAAGTTTACAAGGCCATTAATCGCATCCTACTCAGAAGAACCGTGACTCTGGGTAACATGCAGGAAATAGTGGATGGCTTTGCATAAATGGGGTTCCCTAACTGTGGAGGGGCGATAGATGGGATGCACATTCCTATTCTGGCACCACCCCACCTAGGATCTGAGTACGTTAATCGGAAGGGATATTTCTCTATGGTTCTCCAGGCGCTTGTGGATCACCGTGGGCATTTCATTGACATTAACACAGGCTGGCCCGGAAAGGTGCATGACGCACGCATCTTTCGGAACACTTGTCTGTTCAGGAAGATGCAGGCTGGGACTTTTTTCCCAGAGCGGAAGATCACGGTAGGAGAAGTTGAAATGCCCATTGTGATCCTTGGAGATCCCGTTTACCCGTTAATGCTGTGGCTCATGAAACCCTACACAGGGAGCCTTGACAACAGCAAGGAACGGTTCAACTACAGGCTGAGCCGGTGCCGAATGACTGTGGAGTGTGCCTTTGGCCGTTTAAAGGGCCGCTGGCGATCTCTGTATGGGAAGCTGGACTTGGCCGAAAACAGCATCCCTGCGGTTATATCCGCGTGCTGTGCCCTCTATACATTTGTGAAGGGAAGGGTGAAAGCTTCACTCAGGCATGGACTTCTGAGGTTCAACACCTGGAGGCTGAATTTGCACAGCCAGAGAGCAGGGCTATTACAGGGGCCCAGCGCGGGGCTGCAAGGATTAGGGATGCCTGAGGGAGCAATTTGAGGCTGAAAACCAGCTAGGGTGACCAGATGTCCCGATTTTACAGGGACAATCCCGATTTTTGGGTCTTTTTCTTATATAGGCTCTTATTACCCCCCACCCCCGTCCCGATTTTTCACATTTGCTGTCTGGTCACCCTAAAACCAGCAGTGATATCTGGTGCCCTGCACGGGAGTGAAGTGCAGTAGTTCCAATCTTTAGGAATCAGTGTTTGCTAAGCAGACAAGCAGACTTGCAGTGCCTGTTTATTTCCTGGGCTAAGGAGTCTTTTACTTTATGCAATAATAAAGAATGTTTTCAAAGCCAAAAAATCCATTTATTGAAAAGAAAAAAAAATTATTTATTGAAAAGAAACAAGGGGGTGGAGTGGGGAACGGTACAATCACAGATTCACGTATGTCCTGTCTGATGTGCTGTGCAGTGAGTGCTGCACTTCAGGATAGCTATACTGCATGGTAATGGGGGTTGAGTGCAGAGGGTAAGGGTCGTGGTTTTCAGGGCTGGGTGGTGAAGATACTGGTGTTGGAGGCAGCGGGTGGCGTGAAGAACATGGAAGTTGGGGAAAGTGGGTTGGAGGTGACAATGGGGCACAACGGAAAGAGTTTTAGGACCAGGGCTGTGTGGGGGGGGGGTGGCGTTTGCGTTTGCGGTACTGCTCCTCTTTCTGCAGGGCTACGGGCTCCTGGATAGCGTCTGTTTGGCGCTCCAGGATGCTTATGAGCTGATCTGTGCTTTGCTGCCGGTGCTCGGTGCTTTGCCGCCGGTGCGCTGCGTTTTCCTGGAGGATCCTGCTTTCTCTCTCCCTCCAGTTCTGTGCTTTCTCATTCTCTTTAATAGATTGCTGCATCACTTCTTGCAGCATGTCTTCTTTGCTTTTTCGCAGTCTCTTCCTGAGTCTTTGCAGTCTCTGAGCAGGCAATAAGAGGGATGGCCGAGGTCTCAAGGTTGATGCAGCTGTATAGGCAAAATGCAACATTTAACAGAGGCAGCATTGTTTATACCAGACAGAGTAATGATTCCCCCCGCACTTAAGGAGTAGAAAACACACAGGGTCTACACAATAGCATAATTTTCCCGTCTGAAACAGAGCACACACATCCCACGGGAGCCTCAAAATGGTGAGTAAGGGGGACTGATTGTTTCAGGGCTGCACTGTCCTCTGGGTTTCTGTGCCTTGGGGAGAGCCAACAGCTTCAGGGGGCACCTACACTGAACACTGTCCCAACATTTTCCACAGGAGTTCGTCCTGGACGATGTCTCGCTGCTGAGGGTGACCTGAGAAGCAAGGGAGGGTCCTCTACTGCAGTGCGGCTTCTGCCCTGGCCCATATGCAGCTTGCCTGTGTGCAGCAATGGTCCCCCCGCCCCTCGCGGCACAGTGGCGCGGACACATTAGCCTGGCTGGGACAAGGACCACGGTGACTCTCCCGATAAACCTGCGCAAGCGCATTGCACACGTTCTGGATGAGACATTCGAGGAGATTACCGAGGCCTATTACCGCAATGTGATAAACCACATCAATGTACTATTCCGCATCTAGGCATGCATGCCTAACCCTCCTCTCCCAAAGAGCCTGCACTGAAAAAATTCCTTCCCGAAAAAAAAAAAAAACGCTTACCAGGAACCTGCTCTTCTGTTTGTCCTCTACCAAGTACCGGCTGCTGCGACTGGCTACCTTCCTCCTGGCTCGAGAAGAGCTCCTGGCTGCATGGCTCCAGGGATTCCGGGGTGTCTTCATCCAGCCCATCACCATCACTCCCGTTTTCCTCCTCCTCCTTCTCCTCCTCCTCTGCCTCCCCCCCCACACACACTGGCTCTGAAGTGTCCATGGTGGTGCTCGGAGTGGAGGTGGGGTTAACCCCAAGTATCGCATCCAGCTCTTTGTAGAATCGGCAGGTCGCGGGGGGAGCACCCGAGTGGCCGTTTGCATCGTGGGCTTTGTGATAGGCATTCCGCAGCTCCTTCACTTTAATCCTGCACTGAGGGCGTCCTGGTCATGGTCCCTTTCCATCATGTCCTTTGATACCTTCCCGAACGTATCATAATTTCTACGGCTGGAGTGCAGCTGAGACCGTACAGCTTCCTCCCCCCAAACACTGGTGAGGTCCAGCAACTCGCCATTGCTCCATGCTGGGGCTTGCTTGGCGCGTGGAGGCATGGTCACCTGGAAAGATTCGCTGATAGCACTCCACACCACGCCAGGCTGAGCAAACAGGAAGGGGATTTTTAAAATTCCCGGGGAATGTAAAGGGTGGGTCACATGGTTGGTTACCTGAGGCCAGGGCAGTAGAGTTTGAACTGATGACCAGAGTGGCTAGAACAGGCATTGTGGGATACTGCCGAATAATTCTGGAGGCCATTCACAGCGCATTGGGCCGCCACACAATACTCGCTATTCCTCTCGGGGAGGTGGAGTACATGCAGTGCTGCAACCACGAAGATACAGCGCTGCAAATGCCTTGTCAGTGTGGACGGGGAGTGAGTTACAGCGCTGGGGGCGGCTTTACAGCGCTGCAACTCGCAAGTGTAGCCAAGGCCCTAAGAGCAGTGGGAGTGCACACCCTGGAGCAGCACAGCTGCTTGGAGATGCAGCACGTACTGTGCTGAGCCACAGCATCTGCTCTCTCCAGAAAGAGTAAGATCACAGCCGCACTGGGGGGTGAAAGCAGATAGTTTGCAAGGTGTGTACAAATTTGGGATTTCCTTCATTTCTACCAGTCGCTGTCAGAATGAAGGTGGCAAAATTCCACTCCCCTCTGAACCTCCCTGCCCAGGCAGGTACTGGTCATTTCTGCTGAGCATCTTGCCATTTCGGAGTCTATTTTGGGGAGACAGCACTTTCTTCTTTGTGGAAATCTGAGGCAAATCACTTCCTCATGAAATCAATTTTCTCATTGGCAGTGGGAATTTTTTCACACCGCTATAGCAATAATGCTAACAGATCCAGGCCTACCCAGCCATTCCAGGGCTTGGTCCAGGTTCTCTCTGGAGGTGGGGGAGGGGGTTGTGCTACAGCCTGAGGAGAAGCTCACTCCTGGTTCCCAACACCATGAATCCCTCCCTCTGAGGCCTGTTAGTCTGTTTATTACCCACTAAGATGTGTTAGTGTTTGCATAGGAACTGTCACCAGATCCTATAGGCTAAGGATGGCAGATGTACAGGGGAGAGTCAGACCTGATGAAAAGCAGCAGCCTTGCTGTATAATAAATACCCTGGGAGTAGTGAGAGGGGTCCTGCTTTGCTAGAGGCTTGTTGTTTTAGACACTGATTGCTCTGAAGTGCTAACCTGACACCAGCACCATGTGTGGAATGAAGCAGAAACAGGACAGGGGTCACTTCTTTGCAGCTTTGTCAGTGGGGGATTAGAGAAGATCTTGGGACCTCTGAACCACGTCTGGAACCATTTGTAATGCCTCATCTGGGAGTGGGCAGATGGGTGTTTGAAAAGATGCTTGTGAGGTGGGGGGGAAATGAGGTGATGAGATGAGCAGCATGTGTGCGGGGAATGCACAATTTAGCTGGAGTCATTCTTCCTGCTATGCTGCTGAGAGGCCTAGCGTAGCCTGATGTACACCAGTGACCTGTAAGGGAAATACCCATGGCAGAGAGACAGGCCTTCACAAAGATTCATGGGGCTGGAGCTGAAGTTAAACACTGGTGAGCAGATGTGTGTATAGGTGCATGGGACTGGGGAGGGGGGTGCATGTCCGTATGTAGTTGTTTGCTGGTCATATGTGTATCTGTCTGCCTCTGTACTCAGAGTGTGCACTGGGCAATTAGTATATGCTGATGGATGCATGCGTGCTGTGCACACGCATCACTGGTTTTATTTCAGAGCAGAAATGCAAGACACTCCCACAGGCTGGCATTACACTCGGTCTCTGACTCCATCTTGCAAATAGATATAATTTCTAGATGTACCATGGACACCTTTTTGTCAACGTCACATCTAAAATCTTTGCATTCTGATTGCTTCTTGAAAAATACCCATTTTGCAGGACCTCGCGCTAACCTAGTTTCAGTTACTCAGAGATGCTGCTGATTCGTTTGCTGCTGAACAGCCTGAAATTCTGAGTGTGAAATCAGGAGCTGTCTCCTCCAGGGCAATTGATAAGCTTTGCAAGTTTATACTTGTCTGACATTAAACTGATAAGATTCCCTGGTGCTCTGCAGACTGCAAAATGCAGCAGTAACAGAGAGCCTTGTTACAATGCAATAGATGGAGACAAGGCCAAAACCCCACAATTGCTCTATAAATGGGGTATATTTCGCAACATCCAAACTGCAGGGATCTGGCAGAAGGCAGTTATTTCCTATTTATTCTTGGTTCCAACAGAGTTTTATTTGTTTCCTGTTAAATGTATATTTTGGAAACAAGCTTGTTTCAGTGTGTTAATCTGTACAGTCAGGCACTCGGGGTATGTCTACACAGCAATTAAACACCCACAAGGTGGGGGGCCCAGAGCCCACTCCAGCCCAAGCTCAAACCTCTACACAGCAGTTTTACAGCCCCCAAGCCCCGTGAGCCCAAGTCAGCTGACATGGGCCAGCCGTGGGTGTTTAATTGCTATACAGGCATATCTTCAGTATTGAGTCAGTTACTCCTTCACCTAGACTGAAGCACTGAGGTCTGACGGGGTTATAGCGAAACTGATACTGTCTTCAGCTGTATCTCTTCAGCTAAACAGAAGAAAGCCTAGGCAGTATTGGATGGGAGATGTCCAAGGAAAGCCAAGGTCCCTGCAAGCAGTGGGGTTATTCGGTGGGCAATGCTCTTCCCTCTGAGTCAGTCTTGAAGCAATGCCGCAACATGGGGGTAGGGAGTGCTGTGCTGTGGGACGTGCTCTCTTTTAGTTAATGTGCTCTGCCAGAGTCCTAGTGACATGTGTTCATCAAAGAACCCCTGGTACTTGTCACAAGATTATATACAAGATACAGAAGATGAAATGGCCCCTTCCCTACAGAATTGACAAACTAAAGGCAGGAAATGCAAAACCCATTCGGACACCTACTAGACAGTGCCTATCTTAGAGCATATTTTTTTACTGTTAAATAATTGATGGACAGTAGCATTTTTACTGACATGGATTACCAATATTTGTGGGTTTGGGGGAAAGTGGTTTTTTAAAGAAAACACAATAGACACAGCATGCTGGGACACAGGGAAAGAGGAGGGTTGATCCCAGTGCCTTGGCCACATTTCATGTTGTGTAATTACATCCTTCATAAATCTCACATGGAGCTTCAATTGGTTATAATTATAGATTCATGGACTTTAAGGGCAGAAGGGACCATCATGATCATCTAGTCTGACCTCCAGCACATCACAGGCCACAGAACCTCACCCTGCCACTCCTGTAATAGACCTATAACCTCTGACCGAGTTACTGAAGTCCTCAGATCTTTTTTCAATGACTTCAAGTTACAGAGAATCCACCATTTACTCTAGTTCAAAACAGCAAGTGACCCATGTCCCACGCTGCAGAAGGCGGCGAAACCCCGCCAGGGTTTCTGCCAATTTGATTTGGGAGGAAATTCCTTCCTGACCCTAACTATTCTGATCCGTTAGATACTAAGCATGTGAGTGAGACCCACTAGCCAGACACCTGGGAAAAAATTCTCAGCAATAACTCAGAGCCCTCCCCATCTCATGACCCATCTCTGGCCACTGGAGATATTTGCTAAAAGCAGTCACGGACGGGCCATATGCCACTGTAGGTACTCTTATCATATCACCCCAGTCTTGAAACAAGTTAGATTTTTTTGCTCCCCTTGAAAGGATTGTTCCAGAACTTCACTCCTCTGATGGTTAGAAACCTTCATCTCATTTCTAGCCTAAACTTACTGATGTCCAGTGTATATCCATTTGTTCTTGTGTCAACGTTGGCCCTTAACTTAAATAACTCCTCTCCCTCCCTGGTGTTTATCCCTCTAATGTATTTATAGAGAACAATCATATCTGGTTAAGCTAAACAAGCCAAGCTCCTTAAGTCTCCCATCGTAAGGTAGGTTCTACATTCCTCTGATCACTCTACTAGCCCTCCTCTGCCCCTGTTTCAGTTTGAATTTATCTTTCTTAAACATGGGAGACCAGAACTGCACACAGTATCCCGGATGAGGTCTCACCAGTGTCTTGTATAATAGTAATAACATTCCCCTATCTTCACTGGAAATATCTTGCCTCATGAATCCTAGGATTATATTAGCCTTTTTCTCACCCACATCACATTGGTGGCTCCGTCATCTGATGATCAATGACTACACCCAGCTTTCTCGCCTCCTCTTTTGCTTCCAATTTGTATGTCCCCTGCTTATAACAAAATTTCTTGTTGTTAGTCTCTAAGTGCATGACTTTGCAAAATTAAATGTTATCCCATTTCTATTACTCCAATTTTCAAGGTTATCCAAATCTTCTTATATGACATTCTGGTTCTCCTCTGTATGCCTCTCAACTTCATGTCATTTGCAAATGTTATTAGCACACACTGACTTTTTGTGCCAAGATCATGAATGAAAAAGTTAAATAAGATTGGTCCCAAGACCAATCCCTGAGGAACTCCACTAATAACCTCCCTCCATCCTGACAGTTCACCTTTCAGAATGAAAGTTGTAATCTCCCCTTTAACCAGTTCCTTACCCACCTTTTGATACTTTTATTAATCTCCATCTTCTCCAATTTAACTAATAATTTCCCATGTGGAACTGTATCAAATACCTTACTGAAATACAGGTCTACAGCATTTCCTTTGTCTAGAAAACCAGTTATCTTCTCAAAGAAGGAGATCAAGTTGTTCTGTTATGATCTACCGCTTGTAAAACCATGTTTTATTTTACCCCAATTACTGTTTACTTCTATGTTCTTAACTTCTTTCTCTTTCAAAATTTGTTCCAAGACTGTGCATACAATTAAAGTCAGACTAACGGGCCTGAAGTTTCTGAGATGACTTTTTCCCCCCTTTCTTAAATATATTTGCAATTCTTCAGTCATAGGATATGACCTCTGTCTATAAATTCATTAAAAATACTTGCTATTGATCTTTTGATTTCATGTGCCAGTTCCTTTAACATTCTTGGATGGGGATTATCCAGGCCTCCATTTTGGTCCCATTAAAGCTGTTTGACTTCCATCTTGGATGTGGTAATTTCTGTTTCCGTATCCTCACTCCAGTTAGCCACCTTGCCACTGTCCCCCAAACTCCGCATTATTTTTATTAAAAACTGAGGCAAAGTATTCATTTAGGTGTTGGACCATGCCTAGATTATTTTTCATCTCCACCCCATCCTCTGTATTTAGTAGTCCTACTTCTTTCCTTGTTTTCTTGTTATTTATATGGCTAATGAAACTTTAACTATTGGTTTTAATTTCCTTTGCAAGGTCCAATGCTGTTTGGCTTTTGGCAGTACTCATTTTCCCCCTACACTTTCTGGCCTCCAAGAGACCCTTGCTGATCCATCCCTTCTTCCATTCCTTGTAGGCTTTTGGCTTTCTCTTAATAACCTGTTTGAGATGCTTATTCATCCAATGTGGTCTGCAACCCTTCCCTACAAATTTTTCCCCTTGCTTGGGATGCAGGCTTTTGCAACTTCCACTTAAAATAATTCCAAGCCTCCTCCACATTCAGACCCCCTTGAGTCCTTGAGACCAGTGCACATCCCTAACTAATTCCCTTCTTTTTGTTTGCTCTTTTGAAATCAAGGACCCTAGTTGCAGACCTACTTTGTTTATCCTTCCATTTAGTTTAAGCTGAATTAACTCATGATCACTCATACCAAGGTTGTCCGCTACAACCTGTTCTTCCGTGAGGTCCTCACTACTTACCAATACTAAATCAAAAATGGCATCACCTCTTGTTGGTTCGGTGACTATTTGGTGAAGAAATCTGTCAGCTATCAGATCCAGGAATATCTGGGCCCTACTTTTATTAATAGCGCTTGTCCTCCAGTCTGTATCTTGGAAATTAAAGTCTCCCATAATCACACAATTTGCAGTAGTCTTTATTTCATTAAAATGTTAAAGAGGTCTCTTTCCATATCCAAATCAAATCATGAGCGTCTATTGTTGACCTCTAGTAGCACTATTTCAGTGGATCCTCTGTTACCTTTCTTCCCCAAAGTGATTTTGACCCAGACAGATTGCTTTATGAATTCCATCACTTCTCATTTCTTTGCAGCCTACCTCATTGTTAATATAAAATGCTACTCCACCATCTTTCTTTCTTTCTAGCACATGGTCTTTAATACCTGTACTCCAGGCATAACTACTATTCCAATATGTTTCCATTATCCCTATATCTAGTTTTACTTCCTGCACCAGTAATTCTAGTTCCTTCATTTTGTTACCCAGGCTCCTTGCATTGGTGTACAGACATCTTAGTTGTTTCTGCTTGGCTTCGCCCAGATTCCTCACACATTTTACTGCCAGTATCGCCTACCTGACTTACTGTCATTGGTATTGGCACTATCTTTCCTCTTGTTGTCCATTCTCATATCCTCTGTTGTTCCTTTCTCCATTGCTGTAGCCTCAACCTCATTTTCAGTTCTAAACTGTTGAGTCATTGTATTATCTGCTGTTAAACAGCTGCTGTGTTCCACCCCAGAAGTGGCTGCATTCCAGTGGATGGTAAGTGGGAATTTCCAGCTTCTAACAATCTTCTTCAAACTACAGAGAATAAAATCCACTATCTCTAACAGTGTCCCTTATTCCATCCGTGTGCAGGGCAATTCCTGCCCAGGCTTGTACTGGAAGAGGGTGAGCACATCCTTATCTCCTCTGAAATGAGACCAGAGTGACCCTAGCAGCATAGTGGCTTGCACTGGGGAGCATGGATGTGGGGTGGGAATTCATTCTCAGACAGTAGAAGGAAGAAGGTTTGATTACCTGATCCAATATGGCAAATCCTATGGGAGTCCCATGATAACATGGGACCATGGGATTTGCCATATTGGATCAGACCAATGGTCATTCCAGTATCCTGCCTACTTAGAGGACAATACCTGATATTTCAGTTAACAGGAATTGTGCATACAAGTAAGCCTACATGGTGCCCCACCCAGAATGTTGCCATGGGAATAGGCTACCTTGTGCTTTAGGAGTGTAGACCACCAGGTAGATTATGGCAAAAGACATATATGACGGGTGCTGCTACCCACAAATTAACCAAATTGAGCCTCTCCTCTATCTAGGCTATAGCATCACAGCCCCTTCCATCCCAGCTCACCCTAACTTTCTGTGGGGGCTCAGTGTATGGGGTGGGAGGATAGAGTGGCTAGAGAGCCTATCAGGAGCACTTGCCCCTGAGAAGAACAGCCCCATTTTGGTGAGGCAGTGTAGCAGCTGGGGCATATGGGAATCCAGCAGGCTCAGAAACCTAAGCGCACAATGCAGTGATGGTTTCTCCCTACAGTGACTTGTTACAGGGTTAGCCCCATATGGCAGGTTCCCTACCAATTCCTACCTTCAGTGGCACATTCTCCAGGTAATGTGAATGTGCTCCGCATCAATAGGTGAGGCTGAGAACATTGTGACAGCAGTGAGAGAGAGCAAGAGAGGAGTGGGACTGGGAAGCCTAAAGGAACAATGAGAGAAGGGGTTCAGCGGGGAGAGCCATGAAGGGCAGGTAATAGTAAGCCCCAATGTATAGGAAAATATCGGCGAGCTCACTGAATAGGAGGGCACAAAGGAGGGCATCGGTACTCAGAATATGGCCACAGAGTGCACTGCAATTGTTTCCCAATGCTATGGAACAGAGAGAATGAAGAGGTGAGAAAAACTGAGATACTATGTGGAAGGGGCAGATATGGAGGCTCAGATTCTGGGGAATGGCTCTTCTGCTCCCAGCACAGCTGTAAGCCAATCCATTTCTGAGGAACTAATTAGAGCAGCTTCAACCTAAGTAGCACCAGCAATGGCAGCCAAGGATGACCAGAGTGCAGCAGTGCTCTGGCCATACTCCTGATGCTACAGCCTGATGTTTCCCCTATTCTTGGGGAGTCCCCAACAGAAGGATTAAGGTGGCTTTCTGCCTGCTTTGTGAAGCCAGAGTAGCACATAGCAAACAGTACTGGGTCCCAGAACAGCTAAAAGTTATCCAAGCACTAGGAGAGGAGCTGGTTGTATCTAAAGCATCAGATAAGAGCAGGTTAGACAAACACCTGTCAGTGATGGTCTAGATAAAATAATACTTAGTCCTGCCATGAATGCAGGGGACTGGACTAGATGACCTCTTGAGGTCCCTTCCAGTCCTATAATTCTATGAGGATATGCCGAAATGTTCATCCACGGCCCAAACCCCTTTGTTCATATAAGCAATGAATAGTACCAGGTGCCAAATTCTGCTCCCGCTTACACCAACGTGGAGTAACTTCAGGGCCGTCAGTAGAGGTACTAGGAATTTTACTGATGCAAATGAGAGCAGAATTTATTCCATCATCTTAAACAAGGTGCCTAAAAACTAGACTGCAACATTTTTGTCCCATTGAACAAGAAAGGATGCAAATGAGATTTTATTTTATACAAGCCATATAACAGCTAAGATGGAGGGGAAACACCTTCCTTTGGAAGCCCCTAGGAAAGTGGTTGATGGACTGAACATGTAGAGAGGGAAGAACAAGCAAGTTTCAGATCTGTTACAATTTATCTTGATTCTGACAGTGCCTGTAATATATTAAGCACTGTCCACACACACGAAAAGATACAGTCCCTGCCCCAGAAAGCTCACAAGCTAAGAAGACAAACAACTGAAGAGTGGTAGAGAAAGACTAAATGTACAATCAAATATGTGTCATTTTCACCTCTCTTCCTAAACAATATCAGTTGGTTAATTTCTTGCAGGTAGATGGGGGTCTTGAGAAGAGGAGGAGAGATCAGATCATGGAAGATGCTCCACGTGTAAGGAGTAGCCTGGAAGAAAAAGCACAGAGGTGGTCATGTGAGAAGTGAACAAATGTGGGTTGAGGCTGGCAATACTGGCAGGGCAGAAGGGATGGGAAGTGAATGAGAAGTAAGATGCCCAATGTCTGGTTCTGAATTAAGCTGATGGGGAAATGGGTTTAAGTTGTTTGTCTGATTGTCCTTTGACTGTTCTATCCTTTGCATTTTAAATGGGGTAAGATTCTGAAGTCTTTTCTTACCAGAGCTGATGGGGGGAAAATTTCCAATTAAAAATAGTCTTTTTTATTAAATGAAAAACTTAATGGGAATTTATTGTTTCTTTCTATATTTCATTTTTGAAAACTAAAACTTTTTTTAAATCAAAACTTCCCCAACAATACCTTGAAAATTTTTGAAATTTGTTTCGCCCTTTCTTCCTAATTTTTCAGTGGAAGATACTTAGCATTTTCTAACCAGGACTATCATTCCTCTTTTCCCAGGCCGCTCTCAGAAAGACTGTCATTGGGAGTTTTGCCCAGCACACTGGGAGATCTGACCAAGAACGGAGGAAGGAGCTCAGGATCAGGCTCACTGTAGAGACAAATGCTGTAAACATTGGAGGTGTGAGAGTACTTTGGAATGGTGAAGGGTTAATTAGGATTTACCCAGGGATGTGATAGAAGCAGGGAGAGGGTACAGGTGGGTATTAAGAAAGATCAGCCACACTGTTGCAATACAAGGTCAGGGATGTGTTCCTACACCATCCCTGCATATATATAATGTATGTACTGATATGTACATATGACTTACTAGTTCCCTTGGATAAAGATCATCACCCTCCTTTCTGGAGCTATAAAAAACTTGCTCTCCCTCACTTTATGCAGACGATGCAGCTTCTAGGGTGCAAATACCAGTAGGCTTTCAGAGACAATTAGATACTCTGGCATCTTTGTGTGATAGGGCTGATCTCAGAATAAACACCAGTAAAACTAAAACGATGGTGTTTGGTAGAGAGAAAACAAATGGGACGTGCAGGCTGAAGGGAACAGGGATTCAGCAGGTTGCCGGGCTCTGTTATCTCAGGAGTCTGTTTACTCCAAGATTGAACAGGAGTCTGCAAGTTCCGAAAAGCTGAGCAGGAAGACAGCACAGCTAGCAGCTCCTCAGTAGCTTTGTGGGTGATGCAACTCAGGAGGCTTGTGCATGATATTAATATTAAAGAGTGTTAATGCCATTAGGTTTGGGGATGGGGGGTTATCAAGGAATTGTATGTATACCTAAAAGGACTGCCTAGCATGGGGGGTTGGCTGCCCCAGGAGCATTGTTCAGGGCCTGAGCCAGTGTTTAAAGTCTGATCAGATTGCAGTGCTTGATTTATGATTCATTATACCTTGCAGTTAATGAACAACGAGAGGTCAGCTAGGCTATGGTGGGGTGAGATCACTGCGAGGGTGACTCCAGAGAGGTCAGACTGGTGGGTGTGTGTAGATTAAGCCCTATATACTGAATGGGGTTCTCCTATGATAGTGAATTCTGAGTTTCTGTCTCTTCGGGAGATGAAGAGTTTCTTAAACGGAGAATGAGAAGTATTGGATCTCACATGGATAAAGCCATTTCACCTAAGACACAGTGCATCCCATCATACAGTATAAAGAACTCCAGAAGGACTGAAAACTCCTAGGCAGTTGGCAGCATGTACAAAAACAAGTATTATATAGATGGGGAAACTGAGGCAAAGAGCGGGGCTGTCACTTAATTAAGCTCACACAGCTAGTCTGTAGCAGAGCCAAGGACAAAACTCAGCTCTCCTGAGACCACATTCTATACCTTAACTACAAGGCTGGCCTTCCTTCTGGCAGCATGATTGCAGCCACACCACAGAACTATAAAATCTGGGGGGAATGAAATCCTTCGCTGTCTGCTCCAGGAGGGGATGAATGGCTGCTCTGGGGGCTGGCATATTCATGATACTAATACAGTAGTAAAAAAAGATCATAAATCTCTGTGTGGAGGTAATGTAAGAGAGCACTGAGGGGAATATTAATAATAATGAGGTGGGTGGTAAATAAGCTTAGCTTCATTAACTCCAATGGACTATAGCCATCGGCACCAGCTGAGAATGCAACCCAGCATGTCCGAACACTGGGGCTATCGGCTGCCATAAGGGGACTTGTACAGAGCAGAAGTAAGAAAATGTAGCTTCTACTACAGAACAGTAGAGGGAGCTGGGGGACAGAATCAGGGATGGAAGGACAAGCTGCTGCTGGCCTGATACAAATGGGAAATTGCTGAAGTAAAGAATGCAGTTTAATCCTAGGGGCTGCTGCTCACTCACACCCTGTCCTCCTAGTTTCATTCTGATTTGGAATAAAAGCAAACATTTCAAAATTCTCCCTGAAAGGGAAGTCTGCCTGGCAGACTGCCCCAGAGCTGTGGATCCTGGCGTTCTGGGATCCCCAACTCAGAGGCTGTTTGCATGGTGACTGCTGTGGAGCCAGGTGGGCAAACTGGCAGGATATTTGCTCGATTCTAAACCTGCCTGGTACACGGGATCCAGCTGCACTCTGCCTGGGTTTTGTCTGAAATCAAACCATCTGCACAAAAAGGTTCCATTTTCAGCAATTGATACATTTTGAGAAAAGAGGTTTTGGCAGAATTTTTCTAACAAGCCCTGAGTGCAGGTGTCTCATGAGATGGGATACACTTCATACAATGAAAGCTGAAGCAATTAAACTTCCCTGCCTGAGCAGAAGGTACGGGAAGAATAATGTGAAGAGAGAGAATTCTGGGGATCAGGCCATGGGAAGGAGGTGAGAGGGAGGGAAGGACGGATTAGTGACTAGGGAGGGAAAGCTCCATGGGCAGCACAGGGCACAGGAGAGCAGTGACCCTTTTGCGGACAGCTGCTTTGTAAAGGAAGGGGTTGCCTGGTTTTGATTTCAGTGACCCTTGTGGCCTTTGTAGCCTAGGGCCCTGTGATAGTTATTTACAGGCCGTCTGGCCTAGGGCTTCCTTTAGTGCAATGGCTCATGTCATTCCAGAGAATACACAGTCACTGCAGGAGGGGAATGACCATGGCCCACAAGGTGTGGGAGGCCTGAGTGGCTGTGGTACAGCAAGGTGCGTACTGGGTGTGGGGTGGCTCATCCAAAAATATGGCTTCATCCAGCACTGGATGTATCTAGAACTCTAGGGTGAGGACCATGGTTGACAGTTCTGCTCCTCTGGCACAATGGACCACAAGGGCAAGTTCATCTGTGCAGGAGACAGAGATTTCTCAGGGGCCGCCTGAGATTAAAGACCATCCCAAACCTCACCACGTTCTGTTCCAAATGCCAGGCACATTTCTTCAGCCTACCTTCTCAAACTTAAAAACAGAGCAGTATGTACATTTAAAAAATCCCGCATAACAAAAGACTCCACTGCACACACAATTTTTCATCTGGGGAGAGGTTGCAAGAGAGAATGACTCACATGTGACAGATGTTAATCACGTTGCTTAATGCACTTCTGGAAGATGCTAAGACACGATGGTGAGGAGGGCAGGACCAGAATCTGTATAGAATAGACTAGACTAGACTAGACTAGACACTGGAACAGCCCCTTTAATACAGGTGCTGTCCAGAGCGCCCCAACTACCTGCCTCAGAATTGCATGTTCATCCTGCCATCATACTATTGTGCCCCGTGGGCTGGCAATGGGCAGACACTGCTGAAAGAAGATACCACAAGCCACACTGCATACGCATGCATATGCACATAGGCTCCCAATTCAGCCTGTGTGTAACTGGTCTGTCTCTTGGCTCCTCCAATCAGGAAATGCAGAGTGTAGCAACTTCAGCTGGATGGGCTGCAGCCACTGGGGATGAATTCTCGCCTATGTTGATTCAGCCATTAATGTTGCTTGGTCAAAGGGAGGGGCATGTATGTGCTTGGGTGGGGGGAGGGACTGTGGTGTAATGTCTCTACACGCAGTAAATCTCTGTGTGTCGTTGCTGATTGCACATGCCTGGCAGTGGCAGTAGCACTGGCACATCCTATCCTGCTGTCCAAGCCTGGGCTGCATGGAGAGCTGCAGAGGAGGCTGAGCCTTTGAAGGATCTCACCATGGCTTGATCTCCAGTCCCTCTGAGTGACTCTGTCTGGGTGACTAAGCTGCACCCTGCCTAGGCGGACAGCACTGCTGTGGGGAGAGCACGGGGCTCACATTTCTCCCTTTAGGTTCACTAACATTATAACACTAACATCACGGTGACTTGCTACTCTAGCTGCCCTTGCTCCATCTCCAGGGCTGTGTTTGGAGGGCCCATCAGCTTTGATTCGTGCCTTCCAGTTTGTATTACAGTGACCCCTGACACCTGACCCTGACCCAGCAAGGCGGTGAGGTGGGACTAGCATCCATTGGCTGTGGAACAGATGCTCACAGCATGCTTTGGACAGAGATGACCATGAATCACTGCCCCAGAAGGGAGCTGCAGGCCTGAGCCTTCTGAGGACATGAAGTGGCCCTGCCTGCCCTGGCCTCAGAGGGCACAGGTCTCTTATCATGGGAAAAGGGCACTGCCCAGGGGGTCTTTTTGTTTGCATTAGAAAGTGTCTGTAGAATAATAACGCCTGTTGAGATATCAGATGAACCTGGAACTCAGTGTGTGCAGCTTCTGCACCTTCTGGGTTCCACTGTCACAGCCAGATAAGCAATGCCACTTATTTCCAAACTGCAGCCTGGATGAATATGTCTGCAGCTAAGCTGCTGAGAACTCCCATTTTTGCCCAATAGCTACACAGTGAATCAGTCGGTGCATTTGCTTCCTCAAACTTTTGGTGCTTTCTTTCACGGCAAAAGGCATTTTAACCTCGGGCTGTGATTGTGTCAGTTCTCTCAGGTTAAGCAGCATCCAGGCTGCCCAACACTTGGACAGGAAACCTCCCAGGGAAGCACAAGTGTTGCCACCAGTTGTGTTTGTAATGCCCGAGGGGCGGAGGGAGTATTCTTCCCTCTCTATTGGTACTAACCCCAATATTTGCAAAATGCTACAGGGTACTGTGCTGCCAGAGATACCATCTTTCATGTGCAAAGAAAGCCAGGGTCCTGTTCTTGAAGGATTTTGTGGCTCTTGCAAGAATCAAGGTGAGTCCAGCATCATGGCCAATTGTTATGTGTACTGTGGTGTGCTCCCATTGCAGTAGGCACTGTACACTCATAATAGCAGGGACACACCCTGCCCTGCAGGATATACAATCTAATACAACTCTAATCTGCGTAATTACATTCCTTGGTGCATGTGCCACAAGAAGGGAGCTCCTTTGTGGTACAGGGTTGGAACTGGGGGGAGCCCTCTCACTCTCCATTGAAATCCTGGAGGTCTCTAGTCTTCAGAAAGAAAAGATGGTATCGAGTATATTGGTCTCTTTACAAATGTCACAATCCAGCCTGGTAGGTGAAGAGTGAGCTTGTTAGAAATCACTATTGAATTTCCCGTGGGTGGGAGGGTGTGGCTACGCTGCACACACAGAGCCTCATGTCCGGAAGGAGCAAAGTGTGGGTATGGGAGAGGCTCACTCCCTGGGATGCCTCCAGAAAGAGACCCCTTCTGTGCCAGCATAGGCACTCTCTCTTCACAGGAACTCTGTGCCCTAAGGGCCTCGCTTTGTGAATCATAGGCTCAGCCTTCCCCCCGTTTCTGTGCAAACACTCCCAACCCTGCCATGCAGTGCCAAGGAAATGCTGTGTGTGTTTGTGTCCCTGGACCAGTGCGCGGCTCTGGTTTGGCCTGACGCCAGGGCGCTGATGATCACATGAGTGTTTTCATGCTAACAAAGTGTATAGTAAATAGCAGCTTCCACTTGGACATGATGTTTGAATCAAATAATTGTTTTATTCTCCTTATAAACTGGAGCTTGTTAACATTTGCCCGTGAACTGTTTTCATTAGTGAAGTTCTATAGAATAAGCCATTGTGATGTTGGAAAACAATTACAGAGAACACGTTTTCATGTCAGACAAGCAAAGGAGATGGGAGGATGGAGAGTAGTTGCTACAATAATACAACAGCTTTGATTTTTATGAGATCGTGTCTGTTATACACACGATCACCCAAAGCATTTGGGCTCTGCAGAGATCAACTAAGGGGGAGGCTTAAAGCTAAAGAGGGGGAAGAGAGGGTGGAGCAAGAGAGCTTTCAGAGAGATGGGGCAGCATAAAAAGTGCACCTGCACTGTAGCTGTGGAGAGTGTCTGGGAGAGAGGAATATACAGGAGGCTCAGTCTGAAGACATGCAGGTCAAATGCAGGTAGCTGTCTGAGCAGGAGGGTGGCACGAGTCCACTGCAGGTTCAAAACCCAATAGGACGATTAGATTGCCATTGGTTGGAAGTGCCTTCTATTTTAGTTTGCTGTCTGCGCAGGTTAAATGTGGTACATAGGGTGTGGAGAATGGGAAATCCTGAGCAAATTCTGTCTTTTCAGTGTCATCACCAGATAGGGCCAATGCTGCACATGAATAACACTGACACTGCGCTTAACTGGCAGTTATGGATGTTCCCCTAAAGGGAACAATATTTCAGGGTACTGTAAATGCAGCATCTGGCTTTTTTTTCCTCCTTTGACCACACCACTCCTAATATTCTCTGGAATAGAATATTCAACACTCTGTCCATCGCTGGCAGGTTTGCAAGCTGTGCTGTGAAGCAGGTCTGGGAGAATGTGTCTTACGAAAGCTATAGATAGGGGCTGCTTGAGCCTCAGTTTCCTACCTACAGTGTGCTGAGTGCCCAGAATATGGTATCAGGCTTCTTTCTGGGCAGAGAATGAAGTTTGAAGTAAAGGAGCAGTGATCCACTTCCAAATTCCTCTTTCCTCTGAAAAAAATGCAGTTCAATAAATAGCTGGAATCTTTGGGGCAAGTGTCTGAAAGCAAAGCAATACCCAAAGCAATGACTGCTGGAGGGAGAAATGGGGGTGACGGTGAGGGAGACTGTGTGGAATGGTTAACAATATGGTTGAGGAGATAATGAGTGAGGCTGGTACCCAATTTTCCGCAATAGGCAATTGTTTAAAGGTCAAGTGCATGTTTCAGCATAGAGAGGGTTGTGCGTTGTGCTCTTAAATCAGATGTAGTTTCACATCTAAGGGGTCTGGAATGAGTGAAAAGCTCTCTGAGTTGGCTGCTTTGCTCTCTGCTCTCTACAGTTCCAGGGCCCATGGGAGAGATTTGATTGTAATAGATTCAAAAAACAACTTATGTTTTTTTCCTTTCAAATTTCTGTTGCATTACTGTTAAAAAAAATCAGCACAAAACCCTACAGCTGACCTGAATGCCCAAGCAGGAGCCCCTACCTCCAGCCACCCGCACATAGGACTGTCCTATACAGCTAAGGGGGATGTGACAGCTCATCCCATTTCTGCACTTGCCTGTTTACCCTTTAAATACTGGACTCTACTTAAGCCTTGGTAGGAAAGACAGTTTCTTGAAACAGTGACATCTCACATAACTCAGGGTGAAGGGATGAATATTTCTGTTAGATGTGTTTGAAGGTTTTTCCATGGTGCTAATGTCCCTTTCTCAGGACTTTATGTTTCAATAGACTCCATTGTTTTAGGAACACAGAGGAAGGCGGCTCTAGTGCTTAAGGCACTGGCTTGGGACTCAGGAGTTTCTCTGCTCTGCCACAGACTTCCTGCATGACCTTGGGAGTGTTAACTAGCTTCTCTGTGCCTCATTTTCCTACCTGTAAAATGAAGATAATAGAACTTCCCTATATCACTGGCTGTTGTGAGGATAAATACTTTAATGATTGTCAGGTGCTCAGATACTATTATGATGGAGGCCATATAAGTACATACGCGGAGGGATAGTACCCAGGAGAGTGGTTAATTTCCCATCCTGTGTCTTTGAGGTCAGCTCTCTCTGGGATGCTGCCTCTCAGTGGAGGTTGGCAGCTTTACATAAAAGATAATACAGTAAAATACAAGAGAACCCTGCAAATCTATTCAGGCCTAACTCCCAGAGGCCTGGACTGCACTAGCTCTCAACTAGCACTTCTTCTACCATTGGTCCAGTTCCAATGTTAGCAACAATGGTGGAATTGCTAGTATAGAAAGGATGTATACATTCTGATGTCTCTAGACCTGCCTGGAGGAAGGTTAGATGACAGGGTGGTGACAAGGTCTGTGCCTTGCATCTCTCTCTCTACATCAATGCTTCCACTGTTACTATCACTGCTGGAGCAGTGCCATTTCTAGATCAACAGTGGAGAAAGGCTGAAGATTCCCATTGGAGATGTACCCAGAATTATGATAGGAACAGCACAATCATGTCCAATCCACTAACACATACTTATTCAAATAAAAAATTACTGATCCTTAGACAGGGAACCCTCCAGTAAGTGTGTATCGCACAGTCCATGACAGTCCAGTCAAATCTGCCTCTATAAAGCCCACTGATCCCATATGTTTTCTTCATGATACATGTTTAGGGAAATGAGAGAAAAATAGTTGGGGAGGGACCAAATTCAATTATAGTCAATGACAATAGCCCAGGGTTGTATTTGGCCCAAGTTTAGCCACAAATAGAGCCTACAGGAAGGCATTGGCCTCAGAACTATTGGCGGAGCTACTATTTCAGAGGTCTGGCTACAACAAACTACACTTAATAACTGTGAGGAATTAGAGGGGATTTGGAGAGAAAATGTCTCTATTTTAAGTTAAATAGCAGTTTAATCTCAGCATCATTAAAAATCTTTCATGGGCTGCTGGGTTTTTTTCTTGTCTACAGAAGTCATCGTCAGAATGAAAAAGAAAAAGGAGATTTTGCATGTTGTTTGCATAGTGCAGATGAGAGCCCAAATTAGAGGAGACGTGAGTGAATAAGTAAAGGGATGGGGATCAGTGTGAGCTGTGAGCATTAAGATCCCCCTTGTGCCTAGATCAGGGGTGGGCAAACTTTTTGGCCCTAGGGCCACATCAGCGTTGTAAAACTGTATGGAGGGCCGGGTAGGGAAGGCTGTGCCTCTCCAAACAGCCTGGCCTTGCCCCCTATCTACCCCCTACCACTTTCCGCCCCCTGACTGCCCCCCTCAAAACCCCAGACCCATCAACCCCTCCTGCTCCTGGTCCCCTGACTGCCTCCTCCTGGGACCCCCGCCCCCCCACCCCCTAGGACCCCCCCCCCCACACCCCCCCCCCCCCCCAACCCCCCCCCGCCCCCTGACTGCCCCCCCCAGAACCTCCACCCCCTTCAACCGCCCCCTGCTCCATGTCCCCTGACTGCCACCGTAGACCCCCTCCCCCTTATCAAATCCCCACCCCACCCCCTTACCATGCTGCTCAGAGCAGCAGAAACTCGCAGTCCCGCCGCAGCCAGCCAAGCCTCCCGCGCTGCCTGGCAAGAGTGGTGGGCCAGAGCACTGGCGGCGAGGCGAGGTGAGGCTGCGGAAGAGGGGGGGCAGCGGGGGAGGGGCTGGGGGCTAGCTTCCCTAGCCAGGAGCTATGGGGCTGGGCAGGATGGTCCTGTGGGCCGGATGTGGCCTGCGGGCCGTAGTTTGCCCACCTCTGGTCTAGATGCCCATGTTGAGGTGGGAGGAACAACTGGGCAGCACAGTTCTCTCTGGGGCACTTCAGTAGAGGTCCTGTTTCTGGATGTTCTCAACCTGGGAGATCAATACGGAAGCTCCAAATGCCTCAGAAAACCCTGGCCTTAGTGGGATGCTCACTTAGTGCCATTTGGTAGCTAGTTTTAACTCCTTCCTGACAGAAAGGTGACATCCACCTTTGTTGGGCTTCTCCCCTCCCATCAAGGAATCAGGGAAGAAACAGAATCTAAATCCTTGAGTTCCTCCCAATTCTGCTTCTCAATACCACAAGGTGCCTCCACATTAATTCCCTTTAACGTATCTCTTCTCCTTTATTCATAGAAAGAGAAGAGTGGGATGGGAAGCCCTGAAGCTAGACCAAGAACCTCCCTCCTACCCTTTCCATCAGGAATCCAGCATTAAGGTCCATGCTGATTAGCATGGTCATTGTAAACACTCAAAGCCATCTTAATGGATGTCTGCCCATCTGTATGGTGGGAGGTTGCAGGGCCCCTTCACGGTATTGGGCCCCCTTCCCCTTTACTTGAGTATAAACACAGAGTTCACTGGTGTGCTGCTTTCAAGTCATTCTTCTGGGATCAAGCAACCCTTGTGGACTAGCAATGGAGGATGGAAGCAAGCATCTGAAGCACAGAACATCTGTACAGTACCCTGACTGTGCCCACCCAGCCCAGTATATGGACTCTGGGGAGGAGTCATTCTTTCCCAATGTCCTTCTAAATTTTTTTCTGTTTTAGAAAATAACCAATCTAAATACCCAGTTGGTTAAATATGAATTAAGAGGAGAGCTGTGACTTTGAATCCACCTGCCCTAGAGAGAATTCCTTGTTTTCCACAGAGAAACCCTGCCACCCCAGAGAAAGATGAGCTTTCCCAATTGTGCAGACCACCTGGCCTTTATGCAAACACTCTGAGACCGTTCAGACAGTGATGAGATCGGGGAGAGAGACAGGTTACCCCAAAGTAAGAGTGAGTCCCGCCACCCCCCAAAACAAGGTGGTACTCGGTCCCCCCTCTCCCACATAATTGTTGGGGAGTCTCACATACAAAAGTGACAGTAACTAAAAATACAAACGTTCCTTCAATCTCCTCCTCCCACACCCACTACTATATGTGTTTCTGGTTTTAAACCCACAATACTGAGGAGCAGGACTGCAGCACAGCCACCTATCACTGTGCCCTGCACCCATGCAGCCATCTTCCACCCATCAGGGTATTGTACATGGGATCTTTTCCTGAAGCTTTCAGCCCTCACTGGCTGGAGTCCTGAAGTTTGGTCCTAATTCCCACACAAAATAGAAACACTCCCATCCTACAGTCCCTATCCGCATTACGCTGTAGACCCAGACAGTGTTTCAAATCCAGACCTGTGCACGCTGGCTCACATATTGATGTCCCTTTGCCAAAGTCAATATGATCCTGGCTGCTTGCTTGGCCAAGTTTCAGTGCCGAAAATCCTCCAAACCTTTATCAACAGGTAGGAAATAAATAATGTCAGAAAGATAAACAGAGTAAATACAGCTCCAGCTATTTTATTTCAGAAAATGTTTGCACAAGAAATGCACCCGTCTCGCTTGGATTATGAATCGACAGCTAGTAGTTGGGTGTGGCTGTGTGTGTGTAGTGGTGGAGAGAGGGGGCAGGGTGGTGCCTTTTGTAGCTCAGCCGTGGATAATCTGTTGACACACTGGTCTGGAATTTGGACTCCTAGTTTCTAACTCTTGGCTGTCTCACTGACTTGCTTTGTGACTGTGGACAAGTCACCCTCTCTGTATGTACCCCAGTTTCACCTGCTATCACAGAGATGCAAATTCATCAATGTTTGTAGGCACTTTTAGATCCCTGGACAGAACTGGTAGAGACAGCAAATTGTGATTTAGTCTGACCTCCCATCCTGAGATATTCCAAGTCATAGTCCTACCATCATTCTATTACTCAGTCACCAGCTTTGCAGTGTAATATCTGGACTGGCCAGCGGATGCTCGATGTCGCCAACTGAGCCGCCGAATGGATGGGCCTCTGCTTCAATCCCAGAAAGCACCTCCCTCCATATCTACGGCAGCGCCAGGGCTCTGGTCCAGGCGTCACAGTTCCTGATCCAGGATGAGTCCATGGCCTTCCTCGAGGAGGGAGAGGTATACCAGCACCTGGGCACACCCAGAGGAGTCCACATCCGACAGACCCCCGAAGATACCATTGTGGAGATCCTGTGGGATGCAGCCCAAATTGACTCCTCCCTGCTCGTCTCCTGGCAAAAGATCAATGTACTCAATACCTTCCTGATCCCCCACATCTCCTTTGTCCTCAAGGGATCGGCTGTGGCCAAGGTCCCCCTGAACAAGACTGATAGCACCATCAGGCAGCTGGTGAGGAAATGGCTCTACCTTTCTTAGAGGGCCAGCACTGACATCATCTATATTTCACACAGGCAGGGCGGTGCCAATCTGCCTCAGATGGACGACCTGTGCGACGTGGCGGTGATTACCCATGCCTTCCACCTCCTGACATGCCCGGACCTGACAGTGAGGAGCATTGCAGATGAAGCCGTACGGGACGTGGTCAGGAAACGCATCGCTAGGGCCCTGTCTGAGCAGGATGTCACCACTTACTTCAGCAGCTCCCTGGAGGCTGAGTTTGGGAGAGAGGGGGGAGACCTGTCCTATCTCTGATCCCGTGCCCGCAACGCCTCGAGACGTCTAGGAAAGGGGATCGGCTGCCACTGGAAGTGGTGCGAGGAGCGCTGGGAGCTGGGAGTACTTGTGCCACGCATAAAGACCTTGGACCACACCATCATCACCTCGACTGCCAGAACGATGCTGGAAAGGACCCTGAAAGACACCATCCACTGCCAGTATGCTGAGAATCTCAAGCAGAAACCGGACCAGGGCAAGGTGTTTGAGGTGACCAGCAAGTGGGATGCCAGCAACCACTTACTTCCTGGGGGCAGCTTCACCAGGTTCGCTGACTGGCAGTTCATCCACCGGGCCCGGCTCAACTGTGTTCCCTTCAACGGAGCCGTCCGCCATGGAAACCGGGACAAGCGCTGCAGGAAGTGCAGCTACCTCAATGGGACCCTGCCCCACATCCTGTGTGGTTGTAAGCACCACTCCGGAGTCTGGCAGCACCACCACAACACCATCCAGAACCAGCTGGTGAAAGCCATCTCGCTGTACCTGGGAAAGATCACCGTCGACTCCACTATCCCTGGAACGGACAGCCAACTGCACCCTGACATTGTCATGACTGACGAGGAAAAGAAGAAGATCCTCATGGTGTACATCATGGTGCCAGTTGAAAATAGGTCCCCGGCCTTCCACGAGGCCCGAGCTTGGAAGGTGTTGAAATACACCCCGCTGGCCAACACCCTAAGAGCCCAGGGCTACGAGGTCCAGATACACGCCCTGGTCATGGGAGCCTTGGGTGCATGGGACCCTCACAACGAGCTGGTACTGAGAGCGTGTGGAGTTGGTCAGCACTACGCCCGGCTCATGAGACAGCTCTTGGTGTCTGACACTATCAGGTGGTCCAGAGACATTTACACGGAACACATCACAGGACACCTTCAGTACTAGGACGAGTAAACAAGATCACTGGTCAGGGAAATAACCCACTTCCTCCTTGGACAAACCAAGGGACGCACCCCACCCATGTACCTATTCGCTATAACAACACTGACTTAGACTCCAAATACATTCTGTGGGTGGCTTATCCAAGATCACTTATTCACTGACGCTTTAAAAACTCCTGCACCCCAATCTGGGTCTATGCCGGTTATGTGCTATGTATGTATCTTGTGAACCTTGTAACCGATACTTGTAACCTCTCTTAACTTAAGTGTGACCCCAGATGTACAGTACCTTCCTTCTTAACTTGTGTACATTTGATTTTAAACATTAGCTTTAATAAAAATTTTAAATCTGGACTGGCCAATGTCAGTTGAACTAGTCTTTAGTTAGCCAGTCCCTAGCCTCACCCATTATGGGTGGAGTGGGAAATCAATTTAGCCAGCTGGCTGGGTAGGGAAGCTGAATTGCATTACATCTATTTTGTTATTGGTTACTTTGCCCAAAATTGTTAAAATTGGGTGCCTAAAGTTATGCATCTAAATCCACATTAAGCACTTAGCTAAATGGTCTGGTTTTCCAAAGGCCTGAGCACCCACAACTGACATCAAGGGGAGCTGTGGGTGCTCCACACCTCTGAAATCAAGTGACTTATTGAGTGCCTACGACCCAGGTTTGACAACGTTGGCATTTGTATTTTTGCAGTAATCTCAGGGAATAATGACTGTTAATTAGGGGTATCATTTGCTACGGGACAAGGAGAGGCAGCTGCCCCCAGACCTTGGTTTGCCCACCCAGATTTTTCAGAGATATATATACTCAATTACGTCTTTCACTTTTTGTCCCCCTCTCCCCAAAACTTCGGAGGATAATATAATATAACATATAATGTTCTGTATGCTGACACAACTTTGCCCCCTCAGAATTTTTTTAAAATGACACCCCTGCTATTAACTTTCAGCAATCTGACTGGCTAAGGGACATTTTTCAGGGATAATAGTGTCTAAAATAATGATTTTTCTTTCCTTTTTCTTAACTTTGCTTTTTCTTTCTCTCTTAGCATCTGACCACATGTGTTCTGTCACAGCTCCTGCTGCCAGCAGAGTCTCTGAGCCCAGAGACCATGTGTGCCCTGCTAATTGGCCATGATGAATGACAGAAGGAGTGGAAGTGTGGCTCATGGCCCAGAATAGGGTCTTGGTGTGACAGTGACAGATGGATCTCTCTGGACCAAGTGGGGATGGTAGTCTGGGTTGCTTATACAGATACAGCCTTTGCGGATATGGAGAAGAGATTCCACAAAAGCATCAACCCCCTTACCCCCCATGACCCTCTTTGGGACAGACAAGAACAGAATCCAATTTGCAATGGCAGGTTGTTAACGCCAAAAAGATGATTTCCCAACTCACTTCTAGCTCTCTCTAATATGTGGAGCAACCAGTTTTGTTAATTAACCCCTTGGTGCCCAGCCAATATCATGCATATTATCCCCAGTAATAATATGCATTGCAAGGAATCCCCTTTACAGCATCTGGAATGTATAGCTGCTCACTCCATGTGCCTCAGTGCCACGTTCTGAGAGTTCATGGAACCACTGAGTTGCTGTGTCTCTTGGAAACAGAAGATTTCATGTAACTCAGTGGGCCAGATCCTCAGCCGATATAAATTGGTATAGTTGCAATGAAGTCAATGCAGCAGTGCTGATTTGCACCAACTGAGGATCTGACCCTCCATTTCTTTAATCTCCTGTTGGACCCACATCAGAGTTTTCATAGATTCCAAGGCCAGAAGGGACCATTGTGATCATGTAGTCTGACGTCCTGTATAACACAGGCCAGAGAACTTCCCCAAAATAATTTCTAGAGCAGATCTATTAGAAAAACATCCATCTTGATTTAAATATTGTCAGTAGCAGAAAATCCACCATGATCCTAGGTAAATTGTTCCAATGGTTAATTATTCTGACCATTAACAATTTACTTCATATTTCCAGTCTGAATTTGTCTGGTTTCAACTTCCACCCATTGTATCATGTTAGACTAGTCTCTGCTAGATTGAAAAGCCCATTATTTAATATTTGTTCCCCATGTAGATACTTATAGACTGTAATCAAGTCACCCCTTAATCTTCTCTCTGTTAAGCTAAATAGAGTGAGTTCCTTGAGTCTACCACTATAAGGGATATTTCTAATCCTCTCATCATTCTTGTGGCTCTTCTCTGAACACTATCCAATTTATCAACATCCTTTTTGAATTGTGAGTACCAGAACTGGACAGAGTAGTCCAGCAGTGGTTGCACCAGCACCAAATACAGAGGTAACATAACCTCTTTACTCCTAATTGAGAGTTCTCTGTTTATGCATCTTAGGACTCCATTAGCCCTTTTGGCCACAGTATCACACTAGAAGCCCGGGTTCAGCTGATTATTCACCACAACCCCCAAATCTTTTTCAAAGTCACTGCTTCCTAGGATAGAGTTCCGCCATCCTGTAAGTATGGCCTACATCGGGGTCGGCAACCTTTGGCATGCAGCCCATCAGGGTAATCCGCTGGTGGGCTGTGAGACAGTTCGTTTACATTGACTGTTTGCAGGCATGGCCTCCCGCAGCTCCCAGTGGCCGCAGTTCGCCGTTCCTGGCCAATGGGAGCTGCGGGAAGCAGTGCAGGCCGCAGGGACGTGCTGGCTGCTGCTTCCCGCAGCTCTCATTGGCCAGGAATGGCAAACCGTGGCCATTGGGAGCTGCGGGGGGCCGTGTCTGCGGACAGTCAATGTAAACAAACTGTCTCATGGCCCACCAGCGGATTACCCTGATGGGCTGCGTGCCGAAGGTTGCTGATCCCTGGCCCACATTCTTTGTTCCCAGATGTATATGCTTACATTTAGCCATAGTAAAATACACATCATTTGATTGTGCCCAGTTTACCAAGTGATCCTGATTGCTCTAAATCAGTGACATGTCTTCTTCATTATTTACCACTTCCCCAATTTTTGTGTCATCTGCAAACTTTATCAGTGATTATTTTAGGTTTCTTCCAGGTCATTAATAAAAATGTTAAATAGCATAGGGCCAAGAGCCAATCCCTGCAGGACCCGACTGGAAACACTCCTGCTCAAAATGTAAGTTTGAAAGGAAGAATCATTGTTGAGACTTATCAGTTAGCCAGCTTTTAATCATTTAATGTGTGCCATGTTCATTTTATATCGTTCTAGTTTTTTAATCAAAATATCATGCGATGCCAAGTCAAACACTTTACAGAACTCAAAGTATATTATTGAAACACTATTACCAAATTTGATATCTTCTTTCGATGAGATTACAAGTTAGTTTGACAGGATCTATTTTCTATAAACCCATGATAACAGGATGGCTCGGGTGACTGGGATGGGCCAGGGGAGATAGTAACATCTTCTGGATTCTAAGCAACCTGAGCTAGAATGGAAGAAGGTGAAAAGATCCATCTCAATGGCCGCTTGGTGAGCTGTGTTAAATTAATCAAGGGTCTCAGTGTAATTCCTAGTGGACAGGTATCATCAGCACAACTGGCACTAACTAGACCTCTTGTTGCTAACCTCAGTAGGGAGGCCAAGGACTGAATGGACCTGGACTCTGAGTTCTTCTCATAGTTTAAGGTCAGACGGGACCACCAGATCATCTAGTCTGACCCCCTATATACCACAGGCCACCAACACCATCCAGCAACCACACACGAAACCCAATAATCAAAATTAGACCAAAGCGTTACAGCCCACAGGAGGCTAGACAATTATGTGATGCCACAGGCAGATAATAGGATGGACTGAGGTGCGTGAGTGCTTGAGGTCCCCTCAATGGCAGGGAAATGATTAATAATCCTGGC
The DNA here is from genome assembly GCF_013100865.1 of Trachemys scripta elegans. Classification (NCBI taxonomy): domain Eukaryota; kingdom Metazoa; phylum Chordata; order Testudines; family Emydidae; genus Trachemys; species Trachemys scripta. The sequence goes on along the minus strand of NC_048306.1, from coordinate 25,401,459 downwards.
AAATGACCTGAACCCACACCTGCAGACAAAGGCAAAAACCAAACAAACATTAGACCCTGAGCATGTGAGCAGCAACCAGCCAGCCAACCACCTGACCCAGGGAATTGGTCTCTCCAATCAGGGTTGTCCCTATTCACTCTTTAGGGCTGTCAATCCATCACTAATTCCAGTGTGACCTTTATTTTAAAATTAAAAAACCAACACTCCCCTTGCTCTTATAAATATCCCCATTTCAAAAGGAAGGAACTATGCCTGTTGCATAATCACCCCAGCCCAAGATTTCAGCAGCAGGGAACTGATGAGCCTTTTACCTAATTAGGTAACGCCTGTATTGGCATTTGATACATTTAAGGCCCTTAGATCCTAGGTGTTGTGAGGGAGGAAGCAGGTTCGCTTCTTTTAGCTTGTGATGTGCCAGGGCAGCAGACTTGGCACCTGGAAGAACTCCTGAAGGTGTAGGCTGCCTACTGGTTTGGCTTTTGATCTTCTTGCCCTTTGCCTTGCTGTAGTCACACAGAGATGAGTGGGAGGGGCCCTGCCTCTCTTTGTTCCTATTGCACACATTGATTCATACCTTTTGTTGTTTTTTCTACACTTGCTTACATACTTTCCCACAGCACAGCAGCACTCCACACGTGCTTTCTGCTTGCTTTGGGGTTTCCCCGCCCTGCTGATAGCTTTAAATGCTCTACTGCCTGTGGGTGACCATAGTCTTTTACCCGCTCTAGTTTGTGTGATATGTGATTCGATTTCCACTGGCCATGTAGGAATTCAAACACAAGTTGTTTTGAGGGGTATCTGGGCTCTCAGAGGTTAGTCTGATTTTCTGCCTTGAGGCTTCTATTTGAAATAGAAGAGGGAGTAGATCCAGTGGTTACATTGTGGTATTATGAGTCAAGGGCTCTAGGTTCTGTTCCTGGTGCTGCTACTGACCTTCTGTATTAACTTGAACAAATTGCTTTGCCTTGGTTTCCCCATCTGTAAAATGGGAATAATGATTCTTACCTGCCTCACAGTACAGTTATAGGAAATAGTCAATCAATTTTCTAAAGTGCTTTGAGACCCTTACTGCAAAAAAGGTGCTATAGAAATACAAAGCATGAATAACAATTCTATTATTTATTAATATCCAATATTAGTATTCATGTTTCCAATAGGTTTTGCTACTGCACCCAGGTCTTCCACGCAACAGGGCAAGGGCTTCTTTTACCTAGTGCAAGAGCATTGGCTTGGCTAGGATTAGTGACCACGAGCACTGAGTGGGTGAGTAAACACTGTTGTGAGATCGAGCTGTTACAGCAAGGCTGCACTAGAACAGAATAGGCAGGGAAATCAGAAATGACCCAGGACATAACAGCACCCAGTACTGACAGAGTGGAAATGAAGGAGACCATTTTGTTTATTTGTGAGTTTAAAAACATTTGCTTCCCTTGAGTAATTCTTTCTGTGGTTGCTGAGGATATATGTTAACTAAGCACAGGAGGGATAGTAACAAGGATATAAAGCTGATTGCATGGTAATTCATGATTTGTTTGAGCTGCCTCTTTAAAACCAGAAGGGATTATGGAAATTCCTATTACATATAAAAGGACCTGGAAAGTCACCTAGCTTCATTTTAGCTCCCAGCCTACTAGGGTTCCTATCAGGTTAAAGACTATTCTGAGTTTAGCAGATGCTAAGCTCTCAATGGCCATGTAAACCATGCTGCTTCCTCTGATATGTGCCTGCCTGACTGCAATGCCTGAGATGTTTATTAATGTAGTTTTTTGTTTTTAATTTGTGAATGTTTTCTGTTAAATTAGCGAATGTTGCTCTGTGTGTCTGAATGATGATGAGACTAAACACAGTCAGTTGTTGCAGATCCCTGCTGTTTTCAAATGTCTCTGTTTCCTTCTCCCACACTCATTCCCTCACTATTCCCCGTGAAGAGTTGCAGCTACCACATTCCATAGATAACGGAAAGCAGGTGTGCTTCTTCTCCCTTGTCTTTCCAGGCTTCCTCAAAGATCAACAGATTCCCAAGGTTGCTCCATAAAGCGTCGGTCACTGAGAAGCACAATATGTGTAGGTCAGATGGGCTAAGCCTTGTAGGTTGGAACTGAGTTCAAGCCTAAATCCTCCTCCTCTAGAGTAGGATTGAACATGGAATTGAGATGTTCAGTGTGGGCCCAAGAGGCCAGATTCATAGTTGCCCCATGGATGCTTTATGTTAGCTCTGATAGCCTTGAGACCCCACTGGGGAATTTCCCCCAATGTAGTGGATGTAGCAGAGTACATTTATGGGAGAAAGGCGGCATGGGTTGGGGTATTTCTATGCCTTGCTATTCCTAGCAACTGGAATGGCCATAGGGGCTGTTGGCAGGCAGGATCAAGTTAGGGAAGCATTGAGGCTGCTCTAACCTGCACCAGGGCTGAACTGGCCTCGGGTAGTTTGAAGATAGGAGTGGTATAAGGTCACCTTGGTTTCTCTTTGGTCCCTGGGCTGAGTAGAATATAGACACAGGGATGAACTGTCTTCTAGTGCACTGGGAATATCTACTTTAAAGGCATGTTGATCCCCTATCAATTTTTGAATGGTGAGATCGGTAGGGCTTGATGCTGGAGCTCGTGGCATGCACTTTCCATGGATTGCTGATTTTTTGAGAAGACTGTATTGTGATGCAGCCTGATCAATAGCCCTGGAAGGCACTCCTTGTGTGAATGGAACTGCCCTTGCTGGCTTTAAGATGTTGTCTACAGCAGCATCAAGAAGCCTCACCAGGCTACCCTTGTCCTGGCCTTCTGTCTGGACCTCCAGCTGCTGGTATTTCTGCCTTCCATTGTTTTTTAACCTTAACATTATCAGTGCTGGGACCTGCCCAGGGACAGGAAAACAAGGAGGAGCAGTGTTCCTGTGTATGTATGTGTGAGGAATTGCAGCAGGGTGAGACAACCATTCTAAGCCTAGTGGGAAATAATAAATAAGGGAGCGAAGAAAGTTGTTGTGGCTGCTGTCTGTGAGGGCAGAGGGTGCTGTGGGGACGGTCCTGCAGAGATAAGGAGTAGGCATATTTTCTTTCTACTCTAAATGTCTACTGAGAGTTGGGGTCAATTACTCTAATTGCATTTGTATTACAACGCAGCTGTGTGTAAGAAGAAATTTCCAGGCACAGGCCCAGCTGCCACTCAGCAGACTGACAGCAGGGCACAAAAAGGGGACAAATCCACTACAGATGAGGAGCAGAGTAGTGTCGGAAGAAACAAAATAGACAGATGCTGAGCACCTCTGGCTCACAATGACTTCAGAGAGAATTGCTCAGAACCTCTGAAAAATCACTTTGGAGATTCATTTTGGAGATTAAATATGAATTTAGGAACCCAACTTTATGTATTCAGGTTTGGCCTTTACCTTTCTGTGCCTTATTTTTCACATCACCTTTGCTTGTTCTCCCTCTCTCTGCTACACTTATCAGTCTTTTCTTTCTCTCCTCTTCCTCTTCAGATTCCATCTACCCCCACTGCCCTGCCACAGTCCAGTGCTCACCTGTGATGCATGAGAGCAGAACTGTGTTTGCTAGTGCTCAGTCTGGGTCAGTGGCTGTTTGTGCACCATGCTGCCAGTAAGCTCACCACTCACAATAGGAGGCAGTGGTGGTAACATTATATGACTGACTTGGGGTGATCCCCAACATGCATAAGTGCTCACTCAGCCTGCTATCAATGTCACCAGCAAAGCTAGCCAACTGCCCTTTTAGGTGGCAAGTCTGCTGGGATTTGCAAAAACCAGAACAAAGGATCATTTTCTATAAAAACCCAACTGCACCAGGCACTGAAAATGGGGGCATTCTTGGTTTGCAATTAGCCTGTAAAATTAAAAAGTAGGAGTTATTCATTCCTATTAATATACAGCATGTGGGCAGGGGGGATTGAGTGTGTTTAAAGGTATTTTTGTAGGAATAGTAGGACAGGAGTCAGTAAAAACAAACATGTGGGTACCAAGCTGGCAAAATATTTTGCAGAGCTGACAGAAAATACTAAGTTTGGCCATGGAGGCAAAAAATTTAACTGTGGGATCCTGGTTGGCATTTTCCAGGATCCATAGGATGTTAGTTTTCAGAGTTCATCAAGATTCTCCTTCTCTGACCCCCAAAGATGTTTATGAAAGAGATACAGGAAGGGAGGAAGATCAAACCTGCTTTAGTGAAGCCTTTCTGGTGTTATCTGTAGTTTATGAGGTGACCAGAGCTTGGCAGCTCTGTTTGAACTTGTTTTGAAGCCTGGCTGTGCTTTATGACTATTATTCTGAAATGTTTTGACATGATCAGCCCTCGCCCATTCCGGCTTGTCTGCTGGAGCCTCTTTCACCCATTTTGGTGAGTATTAGGGGCACTGAAATGCCTAGGCCTTGTCCCCTTCTGGGAGTGAGGAGAAAGACTTAAAGGGTCTGGGACTAATTTGAACGATAACTGAGCTGGGATCTCCAGGGCTATTAAAGAAAATAATCAGGAGAAATGGCATTGGCATAGAAATTGTCCTAATGGAACAGAATAATGATCCATATAGTTCGTCTCTTGACATAGCTCCGGCCTGATGATGCCTAGATAGACTGATGTAGTGAGGTGATTGTTGTGTAATAGCAAAAGAGGGGAGAAGTGAAAATTAATTTGCGATATTTAGCTTTTCCTTCTCTCATTTGTATGGAAGGAGTTGGGGACTGGAGTTGAGCGCTCAGCAGAGCAGGTCAAACTGGAGCAGAATATCCAGGTTTATTTCTATTTATGTTTCCTCTTCCCTAAGGCTGTTTGCATGACTCCAGTTACCACAATTACTGAAGCTCAATGACCGTCAAGATGGCACTGACAAGAATCAGGTATCATGGAGGCAAGAGCTACATATTAGAGGTGTTGATCCCCTGCTGCAGAGGCTCCTAAGAAGAATTTTTTGGTGCTGCCTCCAGGAGAAAAAGAGGAACTGAACAGAATGTTTACTAATTTGCATCTGCAAGGCATGGAAGCAACTATTTTGTAGATGACAGGATTGTTATTGCTAATTAAAATGTTTGTGAACAGGTGCCCTGGAGTGTGTCTCTGGCAAGCACTTGTTACTAGGGCTGATCGAAATATTTCCAACAAAACTCTTTTTGATGGAGAACTGGGTTTTCAGCTAAAGTGTGTGTATGTGTGTGCGCGCGCATGTACATGTGCAAGACAGTCAGTCTGTTTTTCATGGAAATTTTCACCTAAAAGTTTTTTCAGCTGAAAAACAACTTTTTGGTCAAAAGCCAAAAAATGTTGTTTTTTCCCAACAAAACAAACTTTCAATAGAAAATTTAAATACAAACTTTGTTTGTTTATTTTTGGTTGAAATCTTTTGTGGAAAAAACAAACATTTTCCAACCAGCTCCATTGTTGTTACTAGCACTGGCTGAATAGTAAAAAAACAGATTTGGGCATACTCATGAATAAACAGCTCAAACTGATTTCCTGCTATTGGTGGGATCAAATGCTTTGATGTTCGTGAACATTTGGATGGCTGCTGGGAAAATGTTCATGACTCCCGCGACTTTGCAGATTCATGCTGAAAGTCGACAATTTGCTATTCTCGTGTTTGTCCTCAGATTGTATAAATCTTTTGCCTTTGTTTTATTAACAATTTATCCAGTCAGGGAGCAGAGACTATACCATGTGCTTAATCAGACATTATATGCAGCATATAGTCACATGCAACAATTCCCAAATAACTGCATACTGGAAATTACTCATTCAAACTATTAAACAAATTCTTACAAATACTGATTCAATTTTCAACTGACAGGAGAGGTTCTTGAATGATTTGGATGCAATGATAAAACCAAAATTTGTCACATGCCATTTGACTAGTTTTTACTTAATTAGTCATCATACTTTACAAAAGGGCTGCAGGAAGATGCTGGCAGAGTCCTCCTCCCTGTCTTCAGTTGGCTCAAGGCTGGCAACTTTAAACTGCCTTGGGAGAATTAGGACTACACTAAGGTTGCCCAGGGGAGAGAAGCTGGACCAGACTGGAGTTATCTTAAAAAAACAGATCAAGGCGTCTGTGGGTTACTTGGGAGAATGGGAGGAGCCAGCCCCAGGGCAACACGTCAGGATGCTTTTGGGACCAATGTGCCAGGAGGAGGCCTATACTTGAACCAGTTACTAGCAATCTGACAACATGATACTGACTCAAGTACCAACTCCCTCTGGACCCAGTAATTATGGAAATGTTCATATTACAAGTCTAATATTTGTAGCTTGTTTAAGGATGTTTATTGAATAAAATGATCTGCTTCGTTATTAGCCCTACATAGTGATCACTGCTCTGTGTAAGGGGTAGTTAGGACACAAGTGTACATTGTGCTGGTCTTATGCAACCTTCTTTCCCATTGTATGAACACTAACCAGACCCCTCATTCCAGTTCCCCAGTATATAGCCCTGCAAATACATTTCAATTCTCACGTGTAGCACTCCCTGCTCTGTCAGCCTATGGGGCCCCAAATACCCTAACAGCTCTAACCGTGCACCTCAGTCCTAATGTGCATCTTCTACTCTTCCTGTCCTCCTCCTCCATTAACTAGCAGCCCAGTGCACCTCAGTTCTAGCCTGTGACAATCACATAGGAATGGAATGTTCCTGTACATCATTTAGGAATGTTTATGGGAAGGTACCATTCTCCGGGTTGATTTTGGAGGGGAAGGGTGTGGATTGTACAAAATTAAGGAGAATTAAATTAATTTCACAGTGATCTTTTCCATGCACTTGGGAAGTTACACTTTGTATCCCGGGGTGAACTCTTCCATGAAAATGTTCAGTCTAGGCTTCAGTTGAATTTGGCATATGGGTAACCAAGCCTGGTACATTGCACTTTGGGGTTAGGTGGGAGGAAGGGGGAAGAGAGAGTGCTTGAGAGGGAGGGTGTGTCATTAAGTAATATGGAAGGACAGGCCCACTGACAGCAATTCCGGGCCCCAGGGCAGAACAGTGCCTTCACTGCCGCCGGTTCCATACCGTGCGCACCTAGAAGCCCTGCAGCCCAACCGGGCAATTTAAAAGGGACAGCAATTGCCCCCGCTGTCAGTGGGCCTGTGGAAGGAATACTGCCTAAATTAAGAAAACAGCAGCAGCTGCCTTTGTCTCTCCTTAGTGTTTTCTTTATTAAAATGTTGTGTATACAGATTCTGTCCTTGCTCAATATTTATTATTATTGAATCAATATTTATTATTATTGAAATGGATGGGCAGGTGCTTTTCTTAAGGCAATGAAAGGTTCTCTCACTTCTTCACGGTACTTTAAAAGCTTATAGAGAAGCATGTCAGCAGAAAGTGACAGTCCTCATGTGACTGCCTCTACCTCCTACAGCAACAGTGGAAGAAAGATCTCTTCTCAGTCTGTGATGGAGGAAGAACACCACTGTCACAAAAGGTTATTAGCGTTTGATTCTTTACACAGAGACCAATAGGTGCTGTACACAGCAGGCAGGCTTTAAAAGGGCATCTCCTGACCATTAGGCAGGACTGAGAATGTACCTGCTGTTAGTGATCCAGCTGAAGTGCCCAGATATCTTAGAGTTTAATTAGACATCTGATCAAGTCCTTATCCACTTCCCGTAATGTTATAGAGAATCTGACAGTGATGGATAGAGCTTGGTAATGGGATTATCGGGGTATTTTAGCCCTTGTACATGTGCAGGGCCAGGAAGGGGGAGGGATAAGGGTGTGGGATGCGCTATTTTTTGTATTAAGACTAAAAGGTGGTTTTGGAAGAAGGGCAGTGACCATAGGAATGGGACTATATTAGGCAATGATTCTGAACTACATCTTCTAAACACTTATCTGTGACTGGTGAAAGAGGTTTCCCTCTGAGATGGTTACTGAGGGTTCTACCTTAGGCAGAATATCCCACAAAAATGCTGGCAGTTAGAGTGCACAGCTTCCCTGATGAATTAAGATGGGTATGATGCATACCTAGAGTACACCCCATTCTTGCCCACTTACACCTGTTACCTTCTGGACTCTGCTGCAGTTTTGGTGGTCTGGGAGGAGCAGAGTTTCTTGAAAGTGACAATTCATTAAACTCAACAGCAGTGAAAAGTGATGGGTGTTCCAAGTTGGAGACATCTGAAGGGTTTTCCATGGTACTAAACTCCCTCTTTCATGGCTCTACTTTTCAGGTGATTCTGTAGTTTTACAGACAGAGATGTGGGGAAGTGTGGGTACCTAGGGGATTGGTTTGTTTAACACCCTGTGCTTGTCAGAGACCCAGCTGTCTCTGGGATGCTGCGCCTCAAAGAAGATTAGCACATTACATTTTAGGCCTTCCTTTTTGAAAGGGCTCTTTTGCATTTCAGGGTGTGCATACATAGGCCGGGTGCTTCATTCTTTTCACAGGTCCAGCCCTCTGACAGGGTCTGGCTTTTAAGTGAGCTCCTCTGTATATGAAGTTAATTGTCTGTTTTTATCAAGGAATCCCTGTTTGTATTTGTTACTTATGTTCCTAAATCAATCTTGCTCAACCATTCCTCAGATTCACCTTATCACACTCAGCATTACTTCCCAGGCAATGGCTGTGGATAGATTATTTGCTAGTAATTACCATCTGCCTTGCAGATAGAACCCTCTTTGATCTGCTGCCTCACTGGAAAGAACAGGTCTCTTTTTAAACATCATTTATCATGGAAATGGTGCCGTATTGTGAAGGGGTTTTTGGTCCGCAGGAAAGCACAGTCTTTGTCATCATCAAACCACCAGCTTCTCCCTTGTATCCACAAGCAGTCTCAGAAGAAATAACCGATAGAAAAATTCATATCCAGAGTTTATGATCCCTTCTCCTCCCTAAAGGCTTTTGGAAAGATACACATACATCAGGCAGCATCTTTCTTGGCCATTAGAACTGGCCTTAGGGCTGAATGACTTTAAACACCTGAATAGGGCAGTAATTGGTGAGACAAATATCAAAGGATTTCAAGTTTTGTTCAGAGAAACATCCCAAAGTTCAGTTTTTCTCCAGACATGTCCAGAGGGACTCAGTTTAAAAACTGCGCTACAAATCCCAGTGAGTTCAATGTTTCAAGGGTCTGTTCAATTTGCCAATAGCTCAAAACATCTCGACCGCTGAGCAGTCTGGTTGGGGCTGAGACTAGCAAGTGCAGGATTGGCAGTAAAAACAAATGATCTTTTTAAATCTCCAGGAAAGGTTGGAGTTCTAGTTATACACTCAGGTGGTTTCTCATTTTCTCAAGGTCGCTTTGCTTGCTTCTGGTAATGATCAGTTCTCTACAGTATCTTAGTCTGTGGCCAGACAGAAACTTCATGGTTGTCACTATGCTGCACACTAACCCCTTGCAACTTCATAGCTATAGACGGGGGAAAAAATTGAGATCCTCCTGCCCCTAAGGCACCGTCTCCTGCCATTTGGGCTTGTGGAGAGTCTCCTCTAACTGTTAGAGATATAGGGCCTATGACTCATAGCTGAGCAGTTCTGATGATGTCCGTTAGAGAGGAGGAGGGCATGGGTGCACACATGCCAGCTCATTACAGTATTTTCCTCAGTACAGCAAGCAGGAGTGTGTAAGGTAATGCCCCTTTAACAAGAGAAGGTTCTGTGACAGTTGGTGGGGGGGACCAGAAGGTTTTGTGACAGTTGGTGGAGGGCTTGGAAGGTTCTGTGGCAGTTGGTGGGAGCCCGGAAGGTTCTGTGGCAGTTCTAGAGAGCTGGAGGGGTCTGAGGAAAGTGCTGTGGCAGCGGCAGGACCTCCTGAGGAAGGGAGGGAAGGTTAACAGGAGTCAAGTAAAGTGTGGGAGAAGAATTGTGTCTGGTGAGCTGTGAAGGAGAGAAAGAGGAAGGTGAAAGGGACAGCCAACCAAACCAGGCAGAGAGTGAGAGAAGAGAGAGATGCCGATAGAGAACCAGCTGAGAAGTTGAGCGAGTAGCCTCTGCTGATCCTCTCAGTGCAGGATGGGCTGGAACTGCAGCCGGACCACATGCTGGATTGTAGCTGTATAAAAACAACTGTGTATTTGCTATATTGTACAGAGATGCTGCTCCCGTCGGTGGGTGGCTGCTTAGTCCTGGGCAGGGCAATATTGCTCTTGAGGTGTTTATGCTTCTGGCTTCATTACTTATAGGAATACCCCAGGATTATAAAATCTGGGAATGCTTTTCATTACTGTTACCCCAAGTGGAAATGAAATTGGGCCAGGAACCAGCTCCTTTCTGCAGAAGGGTTCAATAGAACTACATCTCCTCACTGGACAAGCTGTGTGATGTCTCTTCGTACATATACCACCAGCTCTGGTCTGCCTTCAGCTTGTGTTACCTGCTCCCTCTTTCTACCCTGCTTTTAGGGAACATCTCTCCTGAGCTGGATGTGCTTCAATAGGTACCAACATAATAGGTGCTGCTCACTGATCTCCTTAATTGCTTTTAGTTGTAGAAATATTAAAGAGCAAGGTTTAAATGTCAGGAAAAACAATACCAATTACCAGGGTGAGAAAAAAGAGACATGGTCTCAGACTAGTAATAGAGGAGAATTGTAGAAAGGAGTCCTAAGTAAAAGACTTCTCACATTACAAGCTCTGGCTTCCTGACAGGTTTGGATTTCCTAATGTTCCTCTCAAGGCTGTTTCACATCTAGAGTTAGGCAAGTTCTCAGAAGAATGTCCATAAATATTCACATAAATGAAAACTGCATTTATTTCAGCTTCCCACAAATATCCACGAGGAGGAGTTTTCTGGCAGAGAGGGATGAGAAAACCTCAAATTTTAAACGAATATTAAAGAATATTCAGGGAAAGAGCATTTGAACTTGTAAAAGTTAATGCTCATGCTGAAAATGAGTTACTAAGAGTTATGCTCGTCCAGTCATGAAAAAGAAACAATGCCATGTAACCTATATCCAGTCAAAGCAAGTTATGTTTGTTAGAACAGCAAATGTACTCTCAACAATCTGCTAACATCACAAACCAGCTGAGAATTCCTCTAAAAAAATGTTCTGGCAAATAATTTTGAGTGGTGACTAGATCTGAGAAAATCCTTAAATGCTTGAGGACAATTCACAAGCAGAAAGAGACCAAATTCTTCAAATGACTTGTTCTACCCTAGTCACAAATCAGCACAATCTGAGGCCATGCAAATCCTGGGTGAATTATGGGCACTGATTGGTGGAGGGAGGTCAGGAGATTTCTACTGACCAATCATGCTGCAAAAGACCTTAGGAGGCGTGCTCATTATTTCCTTTCTCCAGAGTGATAACTGGGGTTAGTGAGTGTGTTTTGGGATGATGGTGCCCTTTAAATCTAATGCGGGTCAATGGTTAGAGACTAGAACTAACCATAGAATAGTGAACAGCAGCGTCCAGGTGATAAATCCACACTAGGTCTTGAAATCCCTTTGAAGAATTGTCTGCTCCCACAGAAATGTGATTGCTGTAAATCACGTTTTCAGCACTGGAATTCATGGAACTTGATGGCTAACTGGAGCTCTCGTATCCTGAAACAAACAAGTAATTGCCTTAATTATCTCCCTATGCCATAACCACAGCCACTATATGTCTGTCTGTCCATTTTGTCATATCCATTCAACTAGAGTGGGAGGCCTAATATCACTTAATAGGAGAGCACTGTGCAAAATGACTTGAAAAGGAGGAAATGGGGGAGAGATGGACAGGAGAAGAATTGATGTTACCTCCAATAACGTCACCAGCCCACCACTTGGCAGTGAGCTGAGTTATTCATAGGAAGGCACTGGCAGAGGGAGGAACCTGTGATGTTACAGTCTCACCAGTTCACAAAGTACAGCTCATAGACCAGCAGTGGGTGGAAAAGGGAAGGTGTCAATGAGAAAAAGAGAACCAGAGAAAGAGGAGAATCACATGAACATGGGGAGAAATAGGCTAGGGAAGCTAAGAGACATGGAGCACTCATGGGATAACTCAGTAACCATGACATTCTCCTGTGCAAAGGCTAGCATCTCTCTAGTTCTCATGTGAACATTAAGTAAGATGGAACCTGATGAAGATGCTGGTGTGCACCCAGTGATGTGGTACCACTCAGCACCACTGGCAATAGAAAATGTAGCTGAACTTCAAGTGTTTTTGTAACAATTGGCTAAGCTCTGTGTGACGGGTGGATCACAGAAACCCCCTTGGGGTTGCCAACTGATGTGCCAAGTCTACTTCTGCCCCTGCTTTCCCTCCCAGCTTGGGACTTTAGCACCCTGTCTTGTTGAGCCAGACATGCCAGTCTGCTTCAACACAGACCCAGGGTCTAAACCACGTGCCCCAAAACTGCAGACTTAATTGAAAGCAGGTTAAGAAGTGTTTCTGTTTTTAACACTTAGATGCTTAACTTTCAATGGGGTTTAAACCCCAAATAAATTCATTTTACCCTGTATAAAGCTTATACAGGGTAAACTCAAATTGTTCGCCCTCTATAACACTGATAGAGAGATATGCACAACTGTTCCCCCTCCCCAGGTATTAATACATACTCTGGGTTAATTAATAAGTAAAAAGTGATTTTATTAAATACAGAAAGTAGTATTTAAGTGGTTTCAAGTAGTAACAGACAGAACAAAGTGAATTACCAAGCAAAATAAAATAGAACACGCAAGTTTAAGCCTAGTATGATAATATAACTGAATATAGATAAAATCTCACCCTCAAAGATGTTTTAATAAGTTTATTTTACAGACTGGATGCCTTCTAGTCTGGGCACAATCCTTTCCCCTGGTACAGCCCTTGTTCCAGCTTAGGTGGTAGGTAGGGGATTTTTCATAATGGCCGCCCCTTTTGTTCTGTTCCACCCAATTATAAATCTTTTGCATAAGGCGGGAATTTTTTGTTCCTCTGAGTTCCCACACCCACTTCTCAATGAAAAAACACCAGATTAAAGATGAATTCCAGTTCAGGTGACATGATCACATGTCACGGTAAGACCCCCAAGCCTTCATTGCTCCCAGCCTGACTCACAGGAAGGCCTGCCTGCAAACAGAGCCATCCACAGTCAATTGTCCTGGTTGATGGGAGCCATCAAGATTCCAAACCACCATTAATGGCCCACACTTTGCATAATTACAATAGGCCCTCAAAGTTATATTTCATATTTTTCATTTTAGATACAAGAGTGATACATTTATACAAATAGGATGACCATACTCAGTAGATTATAAGCTTTGTAATAATCCCTTACAAAAGACCTTTTGCATGAAGCATATTTTAGTTACATTACATTTACACTCATCAGCATACTTTCATAAAATCATATAGAGTGCAACGTCACTCTCTGATCCTAGGAAATTTGGAATCCTATCGGATACATGCACAATGGAACCCTCAACAGCCAGTCAGAATCTTTCTTTCATAATACCCATTTAAGAAATGAATATATCTGTCCCAAATTCTCCCCTTCCCTCTGGTAACTAGGGTGAGTCATAGAGACTCTTGAGCACTCCCAGAATCGATCCAGTCTGACTACGTAAATGCTCCAGCAAGATCTTTAGAACTGGACAAGCAAACAAACAAAAACAAAAAAAGAATGGGACAGCTCAAGGAAAATGCATCTTAGAATCTAATTTGGATCTCGCTAGTTCCTTCTATATTCAAACTGCCCTAACAAGATTGGTGCCAGTCCTAGAGGTGGTGGCTGTGTCTATAGAAGCAAATGCAGCAGCTCCTCTGTGCTCTAGATAGCACATATGTTACAACTCGGCATATTTCTTATATATACTTCCCTTTGTATTACAAGCTTCTTCCCAGAGATTTGGCCATACATAGAGTGAAAAGTCAGGCATCTGGAGAGACCAGAGGGGAAGTAACAGTCATTTGGAGCGGGTGACACATGGTTAAAGGCAGCTTTGGATCTTAGAACCTGATTTTCATTGATACAGGATTGTAGGTCAAGACACTGGGGTGATCCTTACTCTTTCTGGAAAGAGCCATGGCATGGGCTGTTTAACTTTCACCAGAACCACTCCCAGGAATAGGCAGAAAGGGTTTGGGTTTAGTGTCTCCTCTAGTTCAGACTGGTATATACAGCTAGCTAAATGACTGGCTGGAGGCTAGACAGGCAGATCATTTGATAAAGATATAAAACTAAATAGAGGGTAAATACAGTAATCTCTAGAACTTCCCACTGGGGTGTTAGTATTAAGCATTGTAAATACATGGAAATCAAAGGCCAATAAAACATGCAAATAGCTGTGTCTCTGTCTCTCCTTCCCCTGTCTTGCCTCTCCTCTCCTCTGATTATCCTTCTCTCTCTCCTCCTTCCTGTACCTCTTCTTTTCTCTCCTGTGTGTTTGTCCAGACAGGGAAGTGTTTTTTAAAAGGCATTTTTGTGGTTCTGGGCAGCAAATCAAAAAAATCTTCTTTTGTTCCCTTTGCCCCTCTGTCTCCCCGCCCCCTGTTCCAAACACATCATCTCAAGCCTATCCAGCCATCAAAATAAACACTAATTAAGATATTTTCAGTGATGTTCAGCATCAGAAATTACCAGCCCCACGAAAGGGATGCTGCTGTTCAGTGATACATGGTGTCAGTTGCTTCTTTTGTGGTCGTTGTGATAAAATATACCTTTTCCCCAGCTTCAGTTCTGCCTTTCACTCTATTATTCTCAGCTCTGTGGGCTGGGCCCCAAATGGAAAAGTACTATAGTCTCTGTAAAAAGCAACAGAGGGTCCTGTGGCACCTTTGAGACTAACAGAAGTACTGGGAGCATAAGCTTTCGTGGGTAAGAACCTCACTTCTTCAGATGCAAGTAATGGTGTGGTGTGAGTGGGAGGATACATACATACTCAAACCTCATAGTGGGAAGGACTGCATCATTCTTTGTCCCCTCCTAAGGCCATTACTTGCATCTGAAGAAGTGAGGTTCTTACCCACAAAAGCTTATGATCCCAGTACTTCTATTAGTCTCAAAGGTGCCACAGGACCCTCTGTTGCTTTTTACAGATTCAGACTAACACGGCTACCCCTCTGATAATAGTCTCTGTAGACTCTTCTGTGTATATAGGTGAAACCTGTGACAAATAGAAACTGCAATGAGAATGTTATGTAATGATTCAAATATAATGTGACAATCTATTTTAAATACATTAAAGTATCTCATATCCTCAATCCCACCTGGGGGATCTGAGATCTTGCCTGGCCCATTGGGCCTGCTGTGGTGGGAGGATACATACATACTCAAACCTCATAGTGGGAAGGACTGCATCATTCTTTGTCCCCTCCTAAGGCCATGCATAGGCTCTAGGAATCTGCATTCAGCTCTCCTCATCTGCTCTTAGAGTATCCATGTTCTATACGTGTGTGTGTCTTTCAAATGAGTCCTTACACCTAAGGTCTGGTCTTCTCTGTGTGGAGATTATCCTTTAATTTAAAGATGGAAAAAGCCCTGCTAGACCACCCAGTCCATCATCTGGGTACATGCGAACTAGTGCTTTGCCCAGTATAGTTTAAAAGTCCTAAGTGACATAGACTCCACCTCTTCCCCAAGGGAGACTATTTCCCAGCCTGTTACAACTCACTGGTAGGAAACTGATGCTGATATTCAGACTTCATTTTCCCTTGAGAAAAATGTCATCCCATTCCTCCTACTTACACCCCCTTGTAACACCCTCAATAATTCCTACCCTTTGTGCCAAAACCTTTCAGATGTTTGTACACCATTATCATTTCTCTTGGTCCTTGATCTCATTTTTTAAATGTTTCCATATAAATTTTGAAGCCCTGGTTCATTTGTTTGGCTCTTTTTTCTTTCAATTTGTCAGTATCTTGTTAATAATGAGGTGCCCAGGAGTGAACACAATATTCCAGATGGATTCACATCAAGACATCACTGGTGCCGCTCTGGTCTGTGATGACTATATATTAAGCCTAAATTATATTGTCCTTTTTTGTTGCCTTATCTGTCATATTGAAACTCTTTTCTAATTTGCTGACCACTACCACTGCTAAAGCTGTCTTGCTATTACTGCATAATTGGTTTCTCCCTCCTTTAAGATGTGTGTTTTAGATTACTTTTCTCCTGGGTAGGTTAACATATTTTTTTTCTACTAGGATCGTTTTATTTTCTGCACATTTCTAAGAACATAAGAACGGCCATACTGGGTCAGATCAAAGGTCCATCTGGCCCAGTTATCCTGTCTTCCAACAGTGGCCAATGCCAGGTGCCCCAGAGGGAATGAACAGAACAGGTAATCATCAAGTGATCCATTCCTTGTCACCTATTCCTCTCTCAGTGTCTTTATTTTTTCCCTGACCTAGCTAATATATGTAGCGCCTCACATCTTAGCATCCTCTGCAAATATCATTAACATGCTGTTTATACCCTCTGCCAGATCATTAAGGAAGATGTTAAATAATGACCCCTGCAATACCCTACCAAACACTCTTAAGCCCTCACAAGGAGCCCTATCCAGAATGTGATATATTGCCATTTATCCTCCATTCAGCCCTCAACTGTTCATATTCAAGCCAATTTACATTAAATTTGAGAATGGTCTCATGAGATACTGTACCAATTGCTAGTAATATCCAAATATATTGCATCTACCACTTCTTCTCATTCATTGATTATGTTATATTTAGAAAAACAAAATGTATCTGGCAAGGCCAATTGTTTGTAAACCCATACTGCCATACCTCATCTCATGTTTCTGTTAACCTATGGATATTTTAATGTTTTTTTCCTTAATAATTGTTCCACTATTTTATTAGGCATAGAAGTTACATGTATGGAAAAACTGTCAGGATCACTCTGCTTTCCTTTTTTGAAGATTAGTAGTGCTGTTTCTCTGGTCTTCTGGTGCCTTCTCTCTTCTCCATAACTTTTTAAAAATAATTGAGCTTACTATGCTCAATTCCCATTATCTTCAGTCGGAGCCGAGGGTGCTTAGCACTTTCCAGGATCAGTTCCTTTGCTAGCTAATTCCCATATGCCCTAGGAAGCATATGACCCAGACTACCTGATTTGTATACAACCAGATTTTCTGAGTATTGTTTTACCTGCTCTTTACTGATAGTTATTTTTTACAAATTCTTCCCTACTTCCTTGTCCAAACTTATTTTGTCTTGCTGAAAACAGATTAAAACAGAGTTCAGTATCTCTCATCCATTTGTGAGTAATTAGTTCAAAAGTCATTAATGACCTACTTTCCCTCAAGTACTCTTCCCCCAGTATATTGGCAAAAGTCTCTCTTAGGTCTTGATGCAAGAAAGCATCCTTATTCTCGACAGAATTTAAGCACATGTTCAATTTTCACTCAAGCCATCATGTGCTTAGAGCTGTATATGGATGAACTTCAGCATGTGCTAAGTGCTTTTCTGAATCATGGCCCTAGACTAGTGGTTCTCAACCAGGGGTACACGTACCCCTGGGGGTATGCAGAGGTATTCCAGCGGGGTACATCATCTCATCTAGCTATTTGCCTAGTTTTACAACAGGGTACATAAAAAGCACTAGCGAAGTCAGTGCAAACTAAAATTTCATACAATGACTTGTTTTACTAGACACTGACATGTAAGTGCAATATTTATATTCCAATCATTTTATTTTATAATTATATGGTAAACATGAGAAAGTAAGCAATTTTTCAATAATAGTGTGCTGTGATTTTTATGTCTGATTTTGTAAGCACGTAGTTTTTAAGTGAGGTGAAATGGGTAGAGTAGTCTGTAAGGTTGAGAACCACTGCCCTAGACTCCTTAATCCTTTTGACGTTATTCACTAATCTTATCTTATGCTGCCCTTATTTTTTCTCTGGAAACGCTAATCGACTGTACTCTTGTTTGGTTATCCTTTCTCATTTGCTTTCTCTGATATGGACATTTTTAACCTCAAAGTCATGAGTGGCCCCTTGTGAAGCTGTCGATTCTTGTTTCTTGCATTCTTCTTTTTCAATAGAATTGTAGCTAGCTGTGCCTTAATTGTTCTGTCTCTGAAAACTGCTTATGGATTTTGATACTTCCTCCCATTGAGCGTTAGTCTCTAGATTTCTCACGTCCATAAAATGTGCCTTGAATCTAATACCCTCATATTGCTGCTGCATTTGGTACCCCCTCCATTCCTTAATTTTGTGATTCAAGTAGCACATGACTACTCGTTCCAACATTCAGTATTATTTTCACCTCCTCACTCAATTCCTCCCTAACACTCAGTAGATGATCGGGAAAGTTTTCTCTTGTGGTTGGAGTCTCTGGGCCAAATTCAGAGATGATGAATAAGGTGGTGTGGGTTCAGCTCCCTTAAATCTATCTACACCCACTCTATCAATGTGTAATTGGTATAACTTACATGGCAAGGAGCCAGGAAAAAGTGGACACTAATTTAGGATGTGGGCCATTTAAATTTACATCTTCTTCCAGTTAATCAGTGTGTAAATTACATCATCTTCAATACCCAGCACATCCATGGAGAGGGTATCAGTAAGTCTCAAGGAGTCTTAATGCCAGAAAGTTTGAATTACTGTAACGGAAACTTATTTACATCACCTTACATCTCTGAATGTGGTCCTCTGGTTTTGGGTCATTGGTTTTCTGCTGCCTTTTTGGCTGGCTACACTTGTTATCCAGAAAGTACCTAGGTAGTCTGAATCTCCACAAGTCTTTTATCTAGGAATGTTAAAAATCCCATGAAAGACGGTAGGATTTATAAAATGTACTGGTCCAAATTCACCTTCTGTCCCATTGTACACCATATGGCATGTCAAGCCCCTTTTGGAGAAGCTGTATTTTAGAGATGTGTGCTGTGATTCCTCTTTCTATATACCATTGACTGAAAAGTGACATTGGATCAAATGTACTGTGTGAATTATTAGGAGGGTTCAGGTGTGTTAGGTCCTACCCATTTCATCACAGAAAACAGCAACTGGGAAAAACCTATTAGGTCCCATCTAGTTCATACTGTTGGGACCAGTTCAGGATGATTCCCTAAGATGCTGTGTCTAAGTGAGCTTTAAATAACTCAAGCAATGGGCTTTCTCCATTTCCCTTGGGAGATTATTCCAGTCTACCTACTAGATTTAACAATTAAGCAATTTCCCCAGGTATTCAGTCTAAATTTTATTTTGTTCAGTTTTATCACATTACTCCCTTACTATAAAATTCCTCTGGTAATTTAAATATGAAATGACTTTGGAATATATTTCCTGATGCAGATCATTACTTGATGGGAAAGTGTTTGTTCATTATGGGAAACAGTGGGCTACACAATGCTGGAGGAGATGGAGAAGCAAGTTGAAGGCAGAGGTATGTCACAAGCATATTGGAGTCCATTGAAGTGTGTAAGGGAGCTCCTTTCCTGTCCCTTTGGAATGAAGTAAAACATTTCAGGAATAATAGAAAGGCATTTGGGGGTGAACTCCCACACTCTGTACCTAGGAATAGCAGTGGAGTTTTTGATTAGATTAAAAGGGGAGGAATGGGACAGGGCCACTGTGTATATAGAATAGTGTGACACAGGGCAGGTCCTAAACACAAACATTCTGAGAAACATGGCAATAAAGTGACAGCTCTATCGGTCCTTATAACTACCCTCTGGCTGTAGAAAAAGTTTCTGAATATGTGCAAGAGAAAATCCGCAGGCTGGATTAGAAAGACTCCTCAGATAGAAAGAGGGCACTGCTCTGTTTTACAGACTTTGTGAAGAGGAGCTGAGACCCCCAAAAACTTGTTACTGATTCATATATATATGAATTATATATATATATAGGATTCCAGGATTGTCACTGTGTGTCCCTTTGAAGCCTAGTATATGTGTTGAGTCAGTGTGAAGCAAGAGAAACAGCTGTTGAGAGGTTTTTTTTTGTTCAGAATATCAGTAGGTTCAATTATCACTGGGATTTGAGGTCTTACCATTCACTTTTTAAGTTCTCAGCCATTTTGACTTTACGAATTAAATCTGTGTATCAGCAAGGTATGTCTCTGTCATGTCAAGAGTACTAGGTCATTGTGATATCAGAGGTAACTTAACCAATCACCACCCACACTCAACAGCTTATTTGCATACAATGATTTTGTTGGTGTATGAAGGAGAATACACAGATGGTGGATTACTTCCTGGTCCAATTGCCACACCCATGCGACAACACAAGCTTTCAGCTATTAGTTTAATATATAAACCAGCTGTCCTTCCTCAAAGCTTCAAAGGCAAGAAGAACAGCCTTTTTCTGCCTCAGCAGCTGAGAGCTGGCTACGTCCTGCATCGTTTCTTTTGTATCTAGCATCCCCTATGCTGTACACATGCTGTGTGCTTGTGTTTTTGTCTGTATTCCATGCATGTTTTTGCATCTGTGAAGCATAAGTAAACCTCTTACATAAAATTCTGTATTTGTGTTGTGTGTGTTTATATTTGCACCCCATACGTGTGTTGCATCCATGCTCTTGGCATGGAATCGTATAAAGAATGGTCTTTCCTGATGTGTGGCATGTGAATCCTTTGGACAGGTGGGAGGGCTTGTTCCATCACAGCTTGAGCCTCTGATCTCCTGCTATCATGGTAAAATGTATGAACTCTAGCTGTTGCTCTTAACAGGTGCTCCTGAGCCAAGAGTTATCATGATACCATAGATAATGGAACACAGCAAGTTGGTCTCCACTTTTGGTTAAGGAGGAGAATTGAAAATGTGGATGCTAAACAAATCATCAGGCTTCTCGTTTATCCCTTTACTGCACTTAAACTTATTGGCTTAAGAAGCCACCAAATTGGAACTTGACAGATAGACCCTTAAACTTCCCCATAGCCCCTCCCCCAATTCCAATTCAGGACCCCCTTCTTTTTCACTGAAATGTATTGATGTAAAGGACAAGGCTAGAGTGACCATACGTCCTATTTTGGCTGGGACAGTCCCTTTTTTAAGCCCTGTCCTGGCCGTCATGACTTTTTTGGCAAACGGGACAAATGCCCAGTTTTGTAAAAAAAAATGGGGTGCAAATGAAAGGGGTGGGGAGAGGGAGCAGATGCCAGCCCTGAGCAAGGGAGGAGGCAGGACTCAGGGAGGGGTGGCAGACAGGGCTTGGCCGAGCTGTGACACCAGCTCCAGCCTGGGGCAGGCAGAGTGAGTGGTGAGCGGCAACACCAGCTCCAGACTCGCGCAAGGGGGGCAGGCAGGGCTCAGGCAAGCAGCGACACCAGCCCCACTTGGGGAGGGGAGGGGTAGGGAGGGCTCGGGTGAGCAGCTCGGGCCAGGCCCGCGCAGTGTCCTGTTTTCCCTTTCAGAAATATGGTCACCCTAGACAAGGCCCCAAGGGTGTGTGAGTGGCCCCATGCTGAAGTGTGTGTCCAGTGGTAAAACTGCAAGTGAAGATAAGAAGCAGAAAGGCAAAGAAAGTGAGACAGCAAGGAAAGGATGATTTAATTCCCACCCCTGTGTTACCAAGAGGCAATGGGCAGGACTTGATGGTGTTCATGAATATCCACTTCATTCACACTTCCAACTGTTTTTTAAATCCTGAGAAGGGCTTACAAAGCTTTGGATTTGAAATGTCTTTTTCTGAGGAAGGGTGGGGGTTCCATTTTATTAGCTGCACCTGCCCAATTCATTCACCTCCTGGCAATTTCTTATAAATCCTCATTCCCACCCCCCAGCCAAATCAAAAATAGCAAATCTTTTCTATTTCTGCTAAAGAATAACTAACATCCTTTCCTTGGAGATGGTTCAGTTGTACTGTTCTCAGGCCGAAAGTGAGATTTTATTTTTCCCCAAGGGGAAAATTTAGCAGAAGTCATTCATTTTGTAAGCAACAGTGAAGATATACTTTCTTGTTCTTGTGACCTGATTCTCCCCCGCCCTCCCATGCCAGTGGTTCTCAAACTTTAGTAACCCAAGGACTCCCATTTTGATTTAAAATTTTGCCTTGGACCCCCAAGCCTCCCTCTCAGCCCCAGGCCCTGTCCCCTCTCCCCACTTCCTCCAAAGCCCCACCCTTGCCCCACCTTTTCCTGCCCCCCCACCCCAGCCCCTCCTCTTCCTTGCCTCTTTCCGCTCCTTGGCGTACAGGAAGCGCTGAGAGGAAGAGAGGGAGGGGGAGGAGTTGATCATCAGAGCCCGCAAACCCCCTAGAGTACCATCACAGACCCCCAGGGGTTCGCAGACCCCAGTTTGAGAACTACTGCTCGATGCAGATAATTCTGATCTTTCACAGTTGACATAGATATAGTCCTCCTTGAGCTCCAGTGCTTCTGCTTGGTTAGAGATATATGACTTTGCATTTGTCCATATGACTGTCAGAAAATTCCAGTAGCAGGAGAAATAGTAAAAATCTGCCATTAAGATGCATATTTATATAGCACATGAATACACAGCTATGTTTTTGTGTAGGTCATGTATTTACGGTCTTCAATAACAATAAAGATGTACCAACTGGCCTTTGATTGCTTGTTAACGACCAATTGTACCTTAGGCCCTCATTTTCAGAGTACTGAGTATGCACAACTTCAGCTGAAATTAGTAGGATCAGCCAAAATTCAACACCTCTGAAAATCACACCCGTAATTTTCCTGGGTTATTTTGATAGGCCAAGGCTGGTGGATACTGGTAAGTTCTAAGCTGCATGATTTGAGATGGATATACCAAGTGCACATGGGTAGAAGAATGCACTGTTCAGAGACTGTTGGGAGGCACAAACTGGCCCACTTTTTCTTCTCTTTCCCTTTAAAAAACAAAACCCAAAAATTATATACAAAAATTATTACTACAACATTAAGGTTGAAATCTGCAGTGTTAAAATCAGTCAGGAAATGCCAAAGTTAATATACCAATGATAGTGCTAATTCAGCTAAATTGCAGAGCTATAGTGTGTGCTAGTTCTGTTTTTCTTTGTAATTGTGTAGCTTCATACATTACTGTGTATAATAACTATTAAGAGCCATCTACAAGAGATACAGGATGTGCAACACTCCAGATGTTCCTACCTCTGCTGCTGGAATCCTAACTTTTGCATTTCTAGACATTGACTTTTTCAGTGCACCCTTCATGTAATGTTAAATTACTTTCTTTAGAAATTATTCTGGTTCTATTGGATATATTTTCTCTTTCCACTGTTTACTCTTCTTCACAAGGGATGTTTCTTAAGAATTCACCTGCTGCTTATTTCCTACCTGAAGTATCATCTTGTGACACTGGCCATGTCCATGGCAACCAATTATGTTGTCATCTGCAGAGATTAAAGTCTGCCAGTTTCCATGGGCACTTCATGCAAGTCATGAAAAGTATGAATTGCTAGTTTACTTCCCCCATTTACTTAGAAATGGGATAGGCAAATGGAAAGAATGCAAAAGACAGATAGCTTGTACCTGTTAAAGGTAAACTACTTCCACTTCCTGGCACAAAAGACAAAGGGGTTATTAAGCTTGTTGTGACGTGTTTGATAAAATCTCTTGTAAATGTCTCTGTTCTTGATGTTATGCTTAATTTTCTGACTAGAACAAATGATGGAAGACACAAGAGGAAGTCATTGATGCTATAATGCAATTTTCTATTCCCCAGCCAACTTACTTAGAATAATTACTTTTGTTGCAATATAACTCATCGTGGTAAGTTATAAATCCTCCCACTTAAAGAAAAAATAACTCTTTCTTCTTTTCCCCCAGCATTTTTCTTCCTTTCTGAATTAAGATATCAAATAAAAATGGTAAGTGGACTCACTCATTAGCTTAAATCAAATCTACAATTTTAACTTGTGTTCAGGATTCTAACTGATCCTTAAGTGCCTAACAAACTAATTTAGCTAGCATGGGAATGGGTAATACAAGACTGCTATATCCCTGTGTTTTCAGGGAAATCTCTGCAGAGCTTCAGTTTATGAGTATTTTATCTTCCAGTTTGCAAATACCAAAGGATCTCAAACTAGGTTACTTCCAGGTTTGTTAAATGCCATACTTCTAAGAGGCTAGAGTTTTGGCTTGAAGGCTATCTGTTTTTAGCATTCAGCTCAACAGCAAAAAGAAGTGGCTCCACAGGCCTCCTGCTGCTTCTCCAAACTCAGGCCTGAAGTGTCATCTTTCTCACATTATCCATGTCTTAGGCAGATGTGAAACAATGAAAGATAACTTGAGAACTTTGCTCGAAGCATTTTCAAAATGAAGGAAGAAGTGAGGGAAAGAAAGCTCCCTCTTACCTCTTGCTCTCAAGGGACCCTCCCATTCTCTTAAGTAGAGAAATGGAGTTTTCTAGATTAGAAGAATATCTAATGAAGAAAATGCCTGGAGGACTGTCTGTAGCCCAAGAGTCTGATTTAGTGCTGACAGCTGCTCTTCTCTTCAACCACAGGACTGCAGCAGCAGCAACAGGAGGAAAAGCTGAGCCTGCAGCTATCTTTATAGACTCTCACTGAGGCATCTCAGGCTATGGACAGAAAGCGGGATGAGAGAACTGTCTTTCGGAGACTGTTTATCTCTAACAGTTAATAGGGACACCATACTTAAAAATCAAGGTGAGCCATTTCAAGCAAGGAGCAGGCGATGGATATGAACCAGACAGTGAAGTTATTAGCCAGCAGGGGGAGATATTGGTCCATATTTGAATGCCGTAACTAGCATGTCTCAGTAATTTAGCGGGGAAAAACGTAATACAGGAACCCTAGGGCAGTATTATTGGTATTGAAACACAGATAAAGATCAAAGTTGTACAAGAGTAACTGATGAAAACAACATATTACAAAAATAATCCCTTTTTTGTAACGGAAGAAAAAACAAATTTATAAAATCCAAACCCAAATCCTACGGCTCCGAGTATCCTAATGTCCTTGAAATCATTGAAATACCACCCCAAAGTCAGAGAAAATCCAATCAAACGGAAAACCAAACAATTTTAATGCTCAAAACTCACAACCTCTTTGTAAAAACAACAATAAACTGACTGGCAAAACAAGAGTGACCGAGGCTTAGGCAAACCCAGAAGTCATTAGATATATAGCAGGTAATCCACCCCAGTTAGCACTCTAGCAGATTAATTTTAATCGGGGTTTTATAATTATAATCCCAATGAAATAATGCGCGCACACACTGACTTTTTTTCCCTTTTAAAAGCAGATTATCTTGGACACGTTAATGTTATGGAAAGTAAGAAAGATGTTGCGTAGGGAAACAGCTGAACAATTTGCGGGGTTCTAGAACTGGTTTTGGATTTATTTCATTTGTGTTGAACAGGGTGATCGTGTTTTATGGGAAAACGTCTACTACACGTGATTAAGCGGAGGGGGGGGGGAAGAGTTTAACGTTTGAGACCCTGTGGATAAAATGCTGTATTTAATTTTATACTAGTAGAGAAGATGCAGAAAAGTCACTGAATTATTCCCAGTGTGTAGTGAGGGGAGGAGGGAGAATTGAAAGAATAACCCCACTCTGCCGGCCCCGTGAAAGAAACGGCTGGATGTTATAGAAGCGTGAGAGCTGCTGAGTAAAGAAGGGGCGAGCGAACCCCTCTGCAGTTTCTTCCATCCGGCTCTACGAAGAGCAGTACTACTTACAACGCCTCTGAAGCGCGCTGCAGATCCTTATCGAGTGGCTCAGAGACAGAGCGGCTTGTAAATCAGATAAGGAGAGGGGGACATTTCCTTCTGCAAACAGGGCTCGCCCCCCGAGCCCCACTCTCACTCCGCTCCTCTCCTTTAACCAAACAGGGAGAGTCTTTTGCAATTCATGAAAGTGAAGTGAGCCCTCTTCCCCTGCCTCCTCAGAACTGCGGGGGGTGCGAGCATTTCGGGCCAGAGCTTTACGTTATCTGGGTGCCCCCCCCCGCCTCTGTACCCGGGGCGGCTTCTCCTTTCCAGACCCATGTTGTCCCCACACACTTCGTATTGTAAGGGGGAGCGCCCGAGCCAGGAGCTGGAACCAGAATTCCTCGTGAAGCGCAACAGCTGCCTACCCCCAATTATTGCCAGGGTGCTTGGCTCAACCAGTCTCTAGAGCAGGGAGAGTCTCGGCATAGGAGAAGGGCCCTAGCAGAGCCCTGCACAGGGATCCCAACGCTGCAAAGGAAACAGCTCCCCAGAGCAGCTGATTTACCCCCCACCCCCTTCATCCCCCCCATGTAACCCAGTGCATTCCTCACAACCCTGCCTACTTCACTACAGCCGCACTCTACCCTCTTCCCTCACATGCATCAACCCCAGCAGCCGTGTGTACACACACACCATCGGTCACTTCACACACTCGCTCTATGGAGCAGCCATTCTAATGCCTCAGACTAGCAAACCCACGCGCCGCTGCAGCTGCACCTCCCTTTAAGAGGCCGGGCTGCCCCGCCCCTCTCAGCCTGAGAGGCGGAGTGAGAGGCGAAGGCCCCACTATCCCGCTTCGCTATTGGTCGGCGAGGTGGGGCTGGCCTTGCTGGTGCCTGCGCTGGGGAGTACAGAGCGTGGCAGGGCGGGCGGTGGCGCTGTGCAAGTTGGGCAGCTGGAGGGGAAGCGCTAAGCCGCCGGGACGAGACGGGACGGGCTGAGCCCGTGGAGTTACAGTGTGGAGCCGGGAGTGTATGGGCGCGCTGAGCCCGGCGGGACCGGAGAGCGGAGCCGGGAGACCCGCGGAGAGCTGGACTCCAGCCGACGGGGCCCCAAGGAGCTAATCCGGGGCGAGGCGCGGGGAGCCCCGGCTCGGAGGGACTAGCGCGTGGGGGAGAGGGGCGGATTTCTCCGCGGGACCAGCCCGTGCAGCAGTGCCCGTCTGGGGGAGCCGTAGCAGCTGCGGGGGGGTCCTGGATGCGGGCGGAGTGAGCCCTGCTGCCGGGGGACTCCAGCCACAGGGGATGGGAGCGTGAAACCGGCTGAGAACCAGGGCAGCGGCCGGCGGGATTTACAGCACCGGGAGGATTAGCGGCTCCCCGGCCCCGGCGCCCCCGGGCGAGGGGGAAGATGGCCCTGCTGGAGGGGCGCCCCAGACTCTGCAAGTGGCTCCTGGGCGTCCTGCTTGCCATGTGCCGGCTCGCGGCGCCGCTGGCCAAGAACCTGGAGCCGGTGTCCTGGAGCTCGACCAACCCCAAGTACGTGTCGTACCCTCGGGTCCCCCATCTCCGCCGCGGGCGTCTCCCCTTTCATTTTAGCGGGGGCCGGTTCTCTGGGGCGGGGGCATGGCAGCGTGGTCTGGGCGCCCCTGCGTGGCGCAGGAGCTGGGGTCCAGGACGAGGCAATCCCTTGGCAACTCACGGCAGTCCAGGGCCATTCTGAGCCGGCTAAGCTCGCCCAGAGTGTGCGGTGCCCGCTCCTGCCCTGGTGCACTGCCCCGGGCGTTGGGCGCGGATCGAGCTGGGCTCGGCTGCTCGGGGTGGCAGATCAAGCTGTCATGTTCCTGGGGGTTGCTGTGCAGCCTCTCTTCCTTCCCCGTCCCTTTGAAGTGCCCGGCGAACGCGTCTGGAGTCTCCGCTGCATCTGCTGGGGCAGCTCTTGAGAAGAGAGAGAAATTACAGAAGTTTAACGTGGTCCCGGTGCTTAAATCGGGCCCGTTGGGCTGTAACGTGGTTCTGAGTTCAGCGTTGCTCCCGCGGACTTTGCCTCACCATGGCTGATCGTGCCTAAAGGGCCGGCCCCATTGTGTCTGATTTCTTCTTTCCCCCAAATACACAGTTCTGCCTAGATCCAGCGTTTAGAGAGGGGGGAAGATGACATGCACCAGGTTTTTAAATAGACTAAAATGAATATTTTATTAGCTTTTTTAGCTCTGGATAATCTAGGGTTTCATCTCTTCCACAGAAACCCATTTAGGAAACTGGCAAGGCATCCCACTGGGGACTCCATAGGTAACACACACACGCAGATGGACATAAATGATTTATAGGGCGAGGCGAGAGCCCGAAGTGATCACTGATGAAGCATTTTCTCTCTCTCTCTTAGATGAAATTAACCACGTATATTTTTACTTTGATTCTCCCTTACCCCCTCTATTAGGCTATCTGACTTGATAAAGCTAAATATATTCACTTAATCTTACCGTCCTAATAATACATTTACTTTTCTAATCAATTGTAACCTGGGGGAGATGCCCCCTGACTATGCCCTCAAAGAAGAAGGGTGGAAAGACTACTGATATGCTCTTGCCTCTTAGAGCAATACCATAGGTCCCTTATTTAGGGACAATGGCAATATGAAATGAGCAAGTAAAATGTATCAGTAAAAGAAGATTTTCTTATTTATCTAATTTGATTTTTCAGTTCATGCTGGTGGGACAGTTAATATAGTGGGAGAAGAACATCCCCCCCTGCCTCCTTGAATGGTTCAAGAAGTACAACATTAGAGTCCCATCTGTTTCTTTTAGGCCAGTCTGTGTTCAGTCCCAAGCTCTAGACATTACTTTTCTACAGGAGAATATTCCAGTTTTTGAATGTGCCCAATTAAAGTGGTGTAGAAATATTGTATTTTTAAATCTTGTGTCTCACTTAATTGCTTTTGTTCAAATATTTTTTGTGGGAGGTGAGAGCGCCTTTTTTCTTTCATAGGGATTCCCTGGCTGCATTTAAAACATTGCCCAAATTGTTCCTTCGTTTTGCAATCTTGTGACCACACTTTTACAAGATTCTCTCTCTCTCCCCCCTCCCCCCCCCGTTTTCTCAGGGAAAATCGTTGTTGGCGGTGGGTTAAATTTCTTTTTAATTGTCATGCAGACTTTTCTCCAGATCTTTGAACCTTTAAGTGCATTAGAATATTTCTTAATAGAACGGACAAAATCAAATTTTAATGGCCCACGAGGGATTTCAAGTTGAATTGGGATTCCAAATTTTAGTGCCCCTCTTGTGCCAGTTACTTGTAAAATGTAATAGCTATATTTGGATATTGGGTTGGTGGGTTTTTTTTTTCTGCTTGTTAAAAATAGGTTACCGAGAATCTTACTACTTAAGCTGTAGATATTGGTCTGGAATTGCCAGCAGATGGCTTTCAATTCACATACTTTGTGCAAACTTGCGCTAGAGGCAAAAGAACTGGAGGTTAATATATCAAAACCTCATCACATCTCTGTCAGTTTTATGCCAAAACGATGTTCCCTTTGCACAAAAAATTGGGTGAGAACTTTTGTCTTTTTTTAAATGTGTGAACTTACAACTTTCTGGCTGCTTTTGCAGATACAGATGAGATCTAGGAATGTTTCAAGTTATTTGCAGTCTTAACAAGACTTCAGTTTTATTGCAAACAGGATTTCTGTTGATATCTTTATTAGATCATCTAAAAGTAATCTATGCTTTTTACCCATGGCTTTAGAACTGCACAGATTGCCTTTCCCTTGTGCTAGGTTCAGATTGACTCTAGGCCCACTCTCCATTTTTTTTCTTCCTCCCCTACTGTGCTAGTCTGTAAAGGATTTTTTAATAAATTTTGACTAATGGGCAAATATTTAAAAACTAGCCCTGGTTTCTATCATTTACCTGAACTCTGCAAGCTGGAGCCAGGGAGACCACTCTGCCTGCAATTTACATTCCCATTGACTACAGGAGCCAGCATCCAGAGATATCAATTGGCTCTACAAGAGAAGATTGTAAACTTCGGTGCCAGCCTTTATTTAATAATGCCTCTGGCTTGCACCTAGTATAAATGGTAAACACATTACACCTAGTTGTAGAAATTTTACTCTTTGTATATACTTTAATAAAATACTAGATATGCTCATCTGCCTGCTTCTTTGGAGCAGATCTTCAAATTGTCCTTGATTCTAAAATGGCTTGGAAGTACTATTTTCTGAGTCAAAATCTGGTCTTCCTTTGTTCCTGGCAAATTTGTTGTTGCCTATTTGTTTTACCTGGTGTAAAGTGGTAGGCACTTTTCTATCTGTTTCTGTAAATGTCTTTGTTTGGAAACGTTGGTTGTTCTGAACCTTATGGAACTGTTGCCTCTTTGTAAATTGTTTTTCATTTATATTTAAGGCACCCAGAGGCTGTTAGGCATGAGTTGCCTGAAAATTAAAGATTAATAGTTTTGTCTTAACAGTTCAGTACTGGTGTACTTTGATGTGGAAAGGCTGGTATGGCTTGTTAAAAAAGTAGATATTTTTTGAAGATTTCTGAGAGGAAGGAATCTTTCTTGCATTAAAACATGAACAGAGAAGTAAATCTTTGCTTCTACATTCCCGGTTTCTGAAATCTAATAGTACTGATTTTGTTACCAGCAAAGCTTTTGAAACAACCAGAATTTAAACAACTCTTATCTTCAGGGTAGGGTGACAGGGGAAGATTTAAGCACTTCCTTCAAGTCCTACTTTATATATCTGATGGGATTCCAGCATTCACTCCTTTTTCCCTCAAGTCCTTATTCTAACGTGGCATTACAACTTCACATAGAATAAATTCGGTAGAATCCCCAAACAACTGTGGTCTTAACTTAAAAATATTGATGATGAAAGTTACTTTTCCAACATGTTTGTTGGATTAGAAAGTAACTAAAAGCTTTTAAAAGATGTTTAAGAACCCAACTAGGGTACTAATAACATGTAGGTGTTTTGGGACCGATTACATCAGGATGTTTTTGGTAGCAGTCTTGCTGAACTTTATCTTGTAAATCAGAGTGTTTATATTATCCCCATCTCGTCTCAATTTTTTTAAAAAAGCCTTTATCTTGATAACTTTCTCTCCAAATCTCTTAACAATCAAATGAGTTTATGGCTTTTCTGGGAGAGGGAGGAAAGGGGAAAACGAAATAATTTGAAACAGTTTGGTCATCCTGTACAGCTGGACACTAACACTTAAACAGCAATTTATCTTGCTATCAGCATGCGAATGTGGATGTAAATGCTCCCATTATGATTCAGAGGAGTTAGAAAGACTAGGAGAGAGACTTTTTCTGGCCAATAAAATCCCAATAAATGATAGCATCTATTAGATGCTCTCTCTCCCCCCCCCCCCCCGAAGATACCTTAATGGGCCTGGAACTCAGGAGGAGCCCCCGTCCCCAAGAAGTGACCATCTGCGTTTGTAAATCTATCATGCTGGCTTTGAGGGGGATAAAAAAAGTAAATTGGTTCCAGAGACCACCTCAGCTTATTTAAAAGATGGTGGGGAGGGGGGAGGAGTGGCACTAGAAATAATTTTTAACTGATTGCATTAGCTTTTGAGAAGACATAGGTGGATGTACCTGACATGGGACCGATGTGAGAAGCCATTTCCTTAGTGCAGAGTGTTTGCCATTCTAATTTGTGCTAGGAAGCAAAGAGAAGACACCCTCCTTCATTATGTGATGAGTCTTCTTTTTATGAGTTAGCTGATACCTTTGAGTTGCATTTCTGGTACTTTTCCATATCTGGGTAATGTAAAATCTACACTTTGAGTAGACAAACCTGACTAATTAAATTGTTTTTAGTGTTAAA
Source organism: Trachemys scripta elegans (assembly GCF_013100865.1). Classification (NCBI taxonomy): domain Eukaryota; kingdom Metazoa; phylum Chordata; order Testudines; family Emydidae; genus Trachemys; species Trachemys scripta. The sequence continues at coordinate 25,370,187 of NC_048306.1, read as the reverse complement.
TTGTTAATGCCTGCAAGGTTGGGAGGAATCTTTTATAATTATTCTGCGTGTTTGGAGTATATTTCTTTAATGCCCCACCCAAAACAAAGCATATGCCAATGAATTTTCAGAGTGCCTAGCTGTCACAGGAAAACTGGTTGCCCTTATACTCAAAGTTGTTGCAGTACTTCCCATAGTATGGATTTCAGAAGGTAAAGTTTGTAGGAACACTTGCTTATGTAGAACCTATTTCTCTGATATATTCATATTTCTGTTTCTCTTTACTTTTCTGCCAGCAGGCCTCTGGTGTCAGCAGAATTTCTCTTTTGAATAGCCAGAATAGAGTGTAGGACTTGGGTGAGAACAAAGGCACAGCTCCATTGCCAGGCGTGTACTGGGGTTTACCAGGGTGAATAGGGAGTAATGTTCAAAATCATTCTTTCTTTCTTTCCCTCTACAAATTAACCTGCTGAAGTAGCGCCAACTAGATAGGAATTAAAGATTGGCTGGTTATTCAGTGGTGGTGAAAGGCTGAAATGAATATGGAATGTCTGCATGATGATAGAGTTTCCACACAGAAAATATTAAGTTTTTGGTTTTCTGTCTTCTAGTTATGGATAGGTTGAACTTTTCGGGGTACTTGTTCTCACAGCATTTCTTCTCTGTTTTGCAAGGATACTAGATAGAGCAGATCCATATCTGTGTAAGTTTTCTGTATAGAAGGCGGCTGTGGATACCAGTGAAGTCTATCAAATTCTATCTAGGGCTTGGACCCTTGTGGAATATTCTCCCTTGCTCTTGTGTTTTAATACACGAGTGAAAATCAAATTCTTAATTTCTGGACTCCAGTTTTTCAAGGGTTGCCACAACTAAATCTGTGGAACCCCCCTCTGTGTTGCTTTCTTCTGTGGTTCAGGTCTCATTGGAGACGACTGGTTACCAAATAGAACACGCTACACTTTTTTTATCTTGCATTAGTGTTTTTGGTTTTTGCAAGTTCTGCTCAATTAGACATGTCCCCCTTTTCACTATGTATTGCTCTCGCTAGCAAATGCAATTGAATAAGCAAATTTAAAAAGTGGGGTGAAACCTACAAAGCCCCCATCACACATTGCCCCCCAACCTAATAAAAATGAACAATTTGCTTTTTGTTACATTAGAATTATTTCCTCTGTGCTGATGCATTTAAAGACCACTCACTAGGATTTTTGAAACACAAAAAATGTTTTCTCTTATGCTTCTTGGAAACTTAGAACTCCAGTGATTCCTTATCAGTTCTCTATCCAAATGCCATTACAAGTGCTTAGAATTAATACTTGTTTTTAGAAGAAAGCGTGAAAGCCTTTAAAAATATCATGTGGAATTTTCTAAGAGATGCAAGGAAAAAAGCATTACAATTTAGACTGGCAGGACTTGATAGTGTCACTTTAAAATATGTCAGTATTTTTATGCCCTTTTCTACCTGCATCCCACTACTATTCATATAAAGGATGAATTTATAATTTTGTTTTGTGACTCTTCCGTGGGGTGAGAGAAGTAGCTGTGGTTACCCTTTGGATTAAGTGGACACCATCGGGTTAAATATTGGATGTAAAAGGGCAACTTCCTTATAGATGATACAAAATGCCCTAGCCTTTTAAATCTTTCATTTACTTTCCACTTTGTCAAATATTTTACTTCGTTGGTGTTGAATGAGAAATGCAGAAACATTTCCCTTTTGTTTTTAGTCAGTTTCATTTTTGGCCTTTGCATATCAGATATTACTGTATCTTGTATCGTGAAAAATGCAGGATAAGGATGTGTATCTGAAAAATATGATAATTTTGGTGGGCTTAAGCTTTTAATGTGTGCTCAACAAACATTTAGGACAAATTTTGACAGGATTAGGGCCCCTTTAAGTGAGATTTGCATTGGAAATGAGCAGAATTGTTCTACGGGGGGCTCTATGAACCAATGTGGTTCTAATTTTATCCCATCATCTCTGAAGGGGGCTCTTTGAAAACTGCTTTCTGAGTTTACAGGGGGACAAAAATTGAAGTGTGGTTTCAATGATTTAATCAGACTGTGTGCTATTTAATAGATAGTGTTTTTGATCGCTGGTTGGGGTGTACTATTGTTAGACAACTTGGAGTTACGCAGAAATTCTGACTAAATCTTAAATCCCATGAGTGTAATCTTGGAGAAATATTGACCCTGGTAGGCTTCTGTGCTGAACGCTGAAAGGAAACATTCCTAATAAAATATGGTTTGGAAAATTCATTTCAGGCTGGAATTTGGCTTTCCAGAAAGCATTTTAATAGGGAGGAGAGGGAAATGGGACACATCATCCATGTAGCTTTTAAGAATTGATTATAACCTACTATACTTTTCTCCCGCCCTCCTTCTCCTTCCCCCCCCCCCCCTCCGGAAATTTTATTCCTAGACTTGCTCACTTATTAGCTTTCTGTAGCAAAAAAATTACTGTCTTAAAAAAAAAAATTAAAAAAAGTTTGCCAAGAACAAAAAGGTCTTATCCTTTGTGGTATTTTTATTCTGTCTTTAATGACATCACAGTGTCCTATTTAATTTTGTAAGCATTGGGTTTGAAGACTGGTGTCTCTCTGCTTTTTTTTAATGTCTTTTATGAGGGACAGAGTACTTGTGGGAAAGCTGTTCTTGATGGGAGTAGTTGGCCTGGAGCTCTGCATCAGTGGGCTAACACTTGTAGGAGCAGATGTAATTTAATTATCGTACTGGGGGTGCATGAGGCGCTTCACAGTATAAGGAGTTGAGCAATATTGAATACATGCTGCTTATTTTTAATTACAAATGTATTTTTATTGTAGAACCTTTTGAATAAGAGTGATTCTGCTGGTAGTAGTTGGGTGTTATCTGCTGTGGTTCCTTGCTAATCTGAGTGTGGGATATCCAGATGGCAGGGTAACTGATCTTATAGCATGCATGTACCTTTAACTGGTACATCTGAAGGGGTTTTCTTAATCTCCAAAGACTGGTTTGGATTAACTGGGGCTGGGCAGCCTGAATCCTGGTTCATGTTTCCTGCTGGAATGAAAGAACTGTTCTCAAATGTGCCAGGAAGACAAGGGTGGAAAAGGGGCTTCAGAGCATTGCATGCTTTGGTTCGAATAGTTCAGATGTAAGCTTGGCCTCATGATTATGAGCATAATGCTAGTTCAGTTTTGTGCAGGGTTGTTGAAAGTGCATTTTCCAGGTTGGCTAGCTTCAATTTAAAGTGTATGCAGAACATTGTGTGTTGTGATTACATATAGGGGTGCAGCAGTCTACTAACTACTTTGTAGCAAATCTACATAAATTTGTGTTCATGCATGATGGAGGGGATTTTTTTTACACTTTGCCTGTCTCTCCATTTCAGTGAGGATATGGCAAGTGTGGCATGTCTTGGCGTTATTCAGGGGAGAGATGAATAAATGTAACTTTCAACTTTGGAGAAAGAAAGAAAGCTATTTCCCTCTAAGTCCTGTTTCCCTTCTCCGTGCCTTTGCCAGCGCTCACGGAGTGTCTTTAGGGAATGACTCTTCTGTTGACTTAAGAAAATTAAAAAAAAAAAGAGGGGGGTAACTGAATTTGAAGCAGCGACTGTTGCAGTAGCTGCGTAAATACCACTGGATTCTATAAAACAGATTTAATTGCTTCCTTAAAAAAGAGCTGTGATGGGGTGACTGATTGTGAAAGGAGCTGTAGTTTCATGTAGCTAAACAGCTGCTAAAGTACCTTAAAACACTGTCTGGAATTATGACAGAATCAAAGCTTTTGTTTCTTTGGGAGAGTTTTTTTCTTTGTTCTTTCAGCATTTCAGATGAGAGGGTCCCATTTCATATTTGATCTGAAGGAATTAGTGACTTCAGTATATTCTCTACCCTTTATATTTTTTTAAATACAGCATTTCAGATATACATGGCACTTTATATAGTGGTTTAGCAAACAGAAGATGAGTCTTGTCCAAAACAGGCATAGTACAGCAGATGCAGGTAGTGTATTCATGGAACAGAGTGTGGATACTAGCATGCATCGTGTAGGCCTTTTCCCATATCCTCATTGTGTTAGTTATAAAGACCAAGGCTAATATTTCAAACTGTCTAATTAAAGCTTTTTGCCCCTTTATGGGATTAATATTGAGTGGAGTTTAGAAAGTTCTCTAAAAGTCTTTGATATGTATTGGAGACGGCACTAATCTTCTATAGGATTTTTGTGTCTCAGATGGGTAGTATTGTCCCAGTGCCTCCTTGAAAGGTTTCAGACCTGCTAATATCTAGCAGAGTAGCCATTCTACAAAGTGTTAGAGTCAAAGAAGCCTTGGTGCTTGGAAGCAAATCTGCTTGAGAAGGGCAGAAGTCCTAGTGGAGAAACGTCTTGTACAGATCAGTAGCACATGCTATTTGGAGTCTGGCAGCTGAAGCAGGGTGTGGAGAAACAAAGCTGAAATCCGCTCTGTGTCTAATTAATGATTCCTTGTATAGGAGGAAACTGGAAGGAGTAGCCATCATGTCACATCTGGGCAAGGATGCAGTAATTTGGTGGTGCTTTTATTATATTTGTCTTATTTCCTCTAGAAGGTTGGCTCCTTTTGGGTTTTTTGGTCTGTTTTCCCCTTTCATTAATTTCTTTTAGGTCTTGTCTACGTAGGCAGTTATTCTAGATTAACTATTCTGAATTAACTCCATGGAGTAAGAATGTTTTTTAGAGACACAAACAAACAAACAAACAAACCAAAAAGACGCCTTCTGTGACCTAGAGTATCAGGGACTGAGTTTTGGAAGCTGAGCCTCTTTGATCGCAAGGCAGCTTCACAAGGGTGATAGTTTCCCACACTAATCCTTCAGGGGACTGTCCACATTAATGGTCCCTCATCACTAGCTGTCTGTGTTGGTCATTACAGTTGAGACTCAGAAGTCCACAGCCTCGCATAGAGGGCACAATCTGCTACTTACTGGACAACCTTAAAGGCTGTGCATACATGAGCGGTTTCTAAGATTGCCTGCTATTGCACTAGCACCAATGGAGCACCATCAGTAGGCTGACCAGATAGCAAGTGTGAAAAATCGGGACAGAGAGTGGGGGGTAATAGGAGCCTATATAAGAAAAAGCCCCAAATATCGGGACAGTCCCTATAAAATCGGGACATCTGGTCACCCTATCCATCAGTAGAAGTGCTGGTCAGAGTTGCAGACAGGGTTTAGATGTTTTTATCTCAACCTGATCCCAGTGGGGCTAGACAAGTTGGCGCTGAACATCTGTCCTGTCTATGCCGACTGGCCCTGCCCCTGTGTTGCTCCATTGGTGGCAACAGTGGCAAGATTTACCTTTTTGCATCATAGCAGATCTAGGAGCCCCAAGCAAGATCGGGCTCCTTCGTGGTAGATGCTGTTCAAACACATAGGCAGTGACTTTGGCCTTATCTGCACTGCCACTTTACAGCGCTGAAAATTTCTCGCTCAGGGGAGGGAAATGATGGAAGTTTCAGCACTGTAACCTGGCAGTGTAGACAGAGCACCAGCACTGGGAGCTACTCCCCTCACGGAGGTGGTTTTATTACAGCGCTGGGAGAGAGCTGGCTCTCCCAGCGCTGGAGCCACGACTACACAGCCACATTAAAGTGCTGCCGTGGCAGCGCTTCAACATTGGTAGTGAAGACATACCCTTTCTCTGTCCTGAAGAGTGTGTGGTCTAAAACAAGACAAAAGATGAGAAAAAGGAAGTTTCCCTCTTTTTAGGGATGGGGAACTGAGACACAGATTAAATGATTTGTCCAGGGCCCCCTGGACATTTGTGACAGAGTTGAGACCATGACTCTGATTTTCTGAGTGCCTGGGCAGTGTCCGAGTCACATGGCTATTAAACAAAAATGCTGCTGTAAGCAAGGCTCAAGAGTTATGATGGTGGTGGCAGGTAGGGCTTTGCTTTGGTTAGCGATGACTTGTTCTCAGAGCTCTCTCCATTCACTCCCCAGAGCTGGATATAGAATTATTCAGGTGTCAGCGTGGCAAGGCCGCCAGGGCCCTGGAGCTGAGCAGCTGCACTTAAAAAATGCTAGCTATTTTTAACCCTGGCTTGTCTGTTCTGCTTGGAATAACCTTTCCTGACTGCAGCCTGCCCTTCACAGGTGCTCTGTCTCCTCTCTTCTCTTCCCACAGCAGTTTTGTCAGCTTTTGTCTGTGGTGCTTGCTTTGGGTAGTAGCCAGGTTGTGCCATGTTGAGGAAATACCAGTCTATGGGTGAACAAATCACTGCATAGACTGTCAGGATAGGGAGCTACATAAAGGCAAATACGTACAGCCCAATACTGATAAGATAAACCTGTTTTCAAGTGAAATTTGTAATGAACTGGATTTCTTTTTTAATTTGCTTGCTAGCCTGTCTTCAATACCTTCAGAATAGCAAATCTGCATCTGCTCTGTGTACAGTGTCCCTGACTACTGAATTGACGGCTTGTTCCCCTTCTGCAGTAAAAGATAGGGATGGGCAAAGCTTGCATATTTGTCTTCCTGGTTTAAATGAAACAGGACAAAGGAATAACTGGAAACTAATCAACCACAATTCCAGGAGGCTTCTTCCAGCATTGTAGCTGTGTGGCATGCCTGACTACTTAACAAGCAACTTATTAGCATACAAGATATTGACATGATAAAGCATGAACTAGATTTGTGATGCTATCATGTCAGAGTGACTGCTACTCACAAAACCCTTTATAAAATGTTAGCATGTGGTGTAGCAGTTTGAAAGGGTGTTGGAGCACCTGCTCCAGAATTGTTTTTTCCAAGCCCTTTTTATTTTTCCTGAAATCTCAGAGCTGAGATGCAGCTTTATGGGCTAGCTGGTGGCTTGCAAAATGTCAGTGTAAACAAACATCCTGAGGGAATTTCAGGAGCCTGAGCTGCTCTAACCGCAAACTCTTCAGTTTTATTTTCTCTTCCATATTATGGAAAAAGCAGATTTGCACCAAGTTGTGAAAACTAGTAACACAAGATTATTTAAAATGTGTCATTCTGTCACATGATCTGCAGCTGGGATTCCCACTGACTATGGCTTGGTGGTTGCTATTCTAGTACTGGGGAACAAACTCTTTTCTCAGCTTATTCAAGGATCTAGTTACTGGAAGAGTTTTATGTTTTGGGAGCTTGGGTGTGGGCTCTCCTCCCTTGGCTGAGGAAGTTGAATAATTATTGAGGCAAGATATTTTGTGTACTGTGAAAATCAGACTGGGTAGATTCTTAAGCCTGTGTGTTGCTTGTAATGGTTCAGTGGCTCTTCTGTGGTGGAGGTGGGGGGGAGGGGAAGAGGCTCAAACCTTAGTTGGTACACTAAATATGCAGCATACACATCTTTTCTAACAACTGGTATCCGGTCTGGACATGGTAAGATTCCCCCCACCCTCCATATTAACCCTCTCACTCTCACCCCAGATTGGAGTGGGATTCTGCCTTTAATACTTAACCATTGTAAGGAAGGGGGGACAGGATTTGCATGAAAGGTGCTATACAAGTTAGTCATCTCTATCCCCGGAGAATATCATTGGTAGTGAGTTTGGGGAATACATTCTTCAAGAGCAGACCAGGTGTCACCCCCTGGTGGCTGAGCTCCTAACTCACAGGTAGCTGGGGAAAGGAATGGGAGAGACAGAAATGAGCCTGACACATTCCTTCGCTACCTAGAGCAAGTGAATGCATTTTTCCTGCTGTAAAGGGCTTTACTTCTTTTTTTGTAGTGACTGAAGTTCCCTTCTTTGCAGCTTGAGCTGAACCTTGGGGAATATGATCTGCACTGCTTGATTTTTTTTTTTTTTTTTTTAAATTTTATTATGCAACAGCTTCTGGTTCGATACTTCAGAAAAAGCAAAATGTCTTTGCCGCTTATCAGCTATAAATACACTTATGCCATTAGTATTGATCACTGAATATTTGCATATTTTATTCTTCATTAAAGCTGAGAAGTCTATTTGTGGTTGGTCACGTTAAATGTGAGTGCAAGACTTTACGTTTCATTCCTTTTTGCTACTGATTTCTGTATTTTAATGGGTTTCTAAAGTGTGTTTGCATGTACGGTATTGTGTGTGAGACTATTAAGCGAAGACATTCAGCTCCTCGTTACAGCAGCAATGAGACAAACGAGTGCCCGATTTGGCTTGAGAGAACTGCACTGAAGGATGTCTGCCTGTAAATACAGTTGCTGTAAGGGTTGGATGCAATTCCTTTGTTTAGCTTTCTTGTAGTAACCCAACTGAACACAAAGGGGAGACCTGCTGTTTTCCCACAAAGCGTTAGTGTAAGTCCATTCCCCACCTGGAGTTAAGGAGCAATTTTAGATGCAGTGTTTGTGAATATGGGATTTGTGGAATGGTGACTCTTCCCCTTTAAAAAGCGGTATGATGGCTGGAGTTTTGCAAAGGGGGACCCTTGGGCTATTGTTAGGCATCTTTTGGCATTTTCAGGATTATGGGATAGTGGGCCTCTCTTTTAGAGGAGAGTGTGAGATGGTTTGTGTTGTGCAGGGAGAAATTCCCCTGGAAGCCAGGGGAGGGATTAAGGAGGTACCCTGTCTGCAGCCGCAAGGGCAGCATATGGAAAGGATCTGAGTGTAATATCCCAAGCTGCAGAACAGCTTTACTGAAGAGGCCACTTCAGCAGGGGACGCAGTGTGGTTAGTCCTCACCGGCTGACACATCCCAGGCCTTCCTCAGACTTGAAAGAGCTTGAGTTAGCCTTTGAATCTGAGGATTTATAGCCCTTTTAGGCCTCTCCAATAAAAGCAAGGCTCCCTTCTCAGATAGAGCCCACCATCTCGCTCCTCTGGGCTCATTATCCTGGGGATTTGTGTTGCTTTCTTTCTCTCTTTCTCTCGCTCTGTTGTTCACAACTGTTAGTTTCTTCTTCAGATGTACAGCCGAGAACTTCAGAGTACAAAAGCAGAGTCAGCAGGAGCCAGGAGACCTGCAGATAGAACTATTGCTGCCAGAACGTGGCCCCCACCCCATAACTGAACACCCTCCCTGGAGGCCAGCAGTCCACTGCAGAGTCTGGCTGAAGCTGCAGTGCCAGGGAATCTAACAAAGGCAGCTGCTCCAAGGCCATCTCTGAGCAAAGACCCAGGGGTGCCGACAGTAAGTGCCGCCTGATTTTTAGATGATTATGTAAATTAAAAAGGATCTGAATGGAGAGGGACACAGCTTAGAATTGGCTCAAGGCAGGTTTATTTTCTGTTGCAGGTGTGGGAGAAGGGAAGGGGTTAGTGAGACTTTACCATCTTCGGGGAAGAATCCATCTTGCAAGTGTAAAATGCAACATAAATATAGAAAGATTTTTTTCAAATTTTACACTACTTCGTGACCTACAGCAAACTGAAGAGACGAATGTGCTTCTGTGTCTGATTGCCCATCAGATGCCTCCTTGTGTTTGTGGGTTTGGGGAAGCATTGGAGCTGGCTTCTTGGGTGCTGACCATGAAAGGAGCCATGGATGATGCTTTCTGATGTACAATGAGATCTAGTCCAATCTACAGACCATATTGTCCCCAAAGCTGAAGATAAAAATATCCTGATAAAATGTGTCCACTCATAGCAAAGAGCTTCTTTTCTGATCTCCTGCTGTTTTAGCCTTGTGCTGCCTCATCCTTTCTGTGCTACACTGACTGCAGATTGCAAACTGTTCAGAGTACAGACTTGTCACTACAGAGGTCTTTAAAGCACCATGCTCACTTGGGGTGTTATATAAACCATACAAATCCAGCTTCCAGCAAGCAGCGTGAAGCTGCTTCGGGAGCAAAGGTCCAGCCTCCTGGTAGCTCTGCTCCTACTAGCGTGTTTGTTCTTCTGCAGGGTTTTCAGAGCCTATCCCAGGTCTGTGGTGATTAGTGGCCTGTGACTTTGCTTTTCATGCAGCGTCTTAGTGTCGGGGGTGCTGGATTACTCACTCCTCTTGGATCCCAGGGTTATTAGAGCTTACCTCTGTTTTGAATTCCTGGGCTGTAAGACAAGCTGTACCCCTCCAGGTGTCTGCAAATCTTATTACCAGCCGCTTTCCCACTTGCCTTGCCCATGGTCTTTAAATTTCATGTGTTTGCTGAGTGCTCATTTGTCTGGTTCTGAATGGCCAGGACTGTACCCTCCCTCATTCAGACCTAGGAGCGTTCAGCTGCTCAACACATGCTGCCAGATTTATTTGGTGTCTTGTCACGCCCCTCCCTCCCTCCCCCCCCCCATATATATAATATACACACACACACGTTCTTGCTTAGCACCAGGTGAAGAATTCAAAAGCTCATAGTGGTCTTGTGTCCATGCAACAGGGGGTGGGGACAGTCCGGCATATCTTTTTGCCATTCCCCATGGTCCAAGATGCACATTATTGGGGTACTTGTTTTTCCCTCTTGCAGCATATATCAGTGGGGTCTGCAGTCCATCACCTCAGTGCCGGGCAATATGAAGAGGAAGCTCTTTCCACATGAGTCTCTGTCTCCATTTTCTGGCCCACATGAAGCTGTGTTTGCAGCATCCATCTGATCTCTTCTGTGCAGGGCTGGATTTATATTTGTTATGGGCTGCAAGGAAAATCATGGATGAGTTTAAAAAAACCTTTGTCTCATGTCTTTGGTCAAGAGATACAGTTTAGATGTAATAAAATGTTCGTGCAATTCTTTGAATGTCCTCTGCCATTCTGTTGCGTCCTATACGGGGGTTGTACGCCCAGGAAAAGGAGGGATGGCTCGCTGGACAGAGGTAGGGTTTAACACTGCCTCTCCCTGTGGCTACATTGCAGCTCCTGGATTTAGCCATTGTCTCATCTCAGGCAGGTAGTGGAAGGAGTGACGTTCTTAGCATGTCATGTTGTGTCTATGACTGTGTCCATACTGTAAGCTAGAGGTGTGATTTCCCATGTCCATGTACACTACCCATCTCATCTCTCATTGAGCTAGCATGAGTAAACAGCAGTGTAGTGGTGATAACCAGGGTAGTGGCAGTGGAGGTGCAGCTGAGCCATGCAGAGTACATAGCCGCTGGTATCAGGCAGGTTTGTACTCTGTAGCTCAGCCGTGCCTCCGCTACCCAAGCTTCTACCGCTATACTGCTATTTATACTCCTGCTAGCTCAGTGAGAGCTAGCATGGGTATGTGTAATGAGCAGGAGAAATAGCCTATATCATCTCTACACATGTAGGCACTGCAGCTCAGGTCTGTGTTATATGTGCATGTCAAGGCTCTAGCTCAGGGGTGGGCAAACGTTTTGGCCCAAGGGCCACATGGGGGTGCAAAACTGTATGGAGCCTCCCCAAACAGCCTGGCCTCCACCCCCTATCCGCCCCCTCCCACTTCCCGCCCCCTGACTGCCCCGCTCAGAACCCCTGACCCATCCACACACACACACGCTCCTTATCTCCTGACCGCACTCTCCTGGGGACCCCCCCGCCCCTAACCACCCCTCATCCGGCCCCCTTACCATGCCGCTCAGAGTAGCATGTCTGGCAGCCACGCTGCCTGGCCGGAGCTAGACACGCTGCCGTTCTGCTCAGCAGGGGCACGCTGCTACGTTGCTCAGAGCTGGCTGCGGGGAAGGGAGGACAGCAGGGGAGGGGCTGGGGGCTAGCCTCCCTGACTGGGAGCTCAAGGGCCAGGCAGGATGGTCAGATGTGGCCCATGGGCCATAGTTTGCCCAGCTCTGCTTTAGCTGTTTAAATAGAGGTTTAGGAAAGAGTCCACAGAAACGACCTAATGTATTACATTTTTTTTCTTAATGGGCCCTGTCGGATCGCTCAATCTGCTATACACATTGTGCTCTCCTCCGCCCTAAACTCCTGCTGTGCCGGACTTCCAACAGGCTTTTTCCACTGCTTCATGTTTCTGCTTAAGAACCAAGCCACTTTGGAAAATTCCTTTACTTTGGAACCTTTTGGAATCCTAATGATGAGACAGTTTGCTCAGGGAAAGACGGAGGCTTTCATGGGCTCATTAGACTGGCCTAAGCTGTGAAGGGGCCCAGCAGGGACTGAATGCCTGAGTGTAGCGGAGGTGAGTGCATACTGCTATTGGTTGGGGGATGAATGGGGGTTGGGCAATTGGGACAGGTCCTGTCCTCGGGTAGGCCAAGAGGGGAGGGCTGCTTTAGTGGAAGCACCTCCAATGAAGTGAGAAGCAGTTCCTTGGGCACGAGTGCCCTGGGTAGAAACCATTCTTCAGGCAAAGGGAGGAAAAGGGCTTTTTTAGGATTGGCATTTCTTCTGCAAAGCATCACTGGTGGGGCTGAGTCACTTTTGACTGCTGCAGGTGCATCTGAAGAAGTGAGGTTTTTACCCACGAAAGCTTATGCCCAAATAAATCCCTTAGTCTTTAAGGTGCCACCAGACTCCTTGTTGTTTTTGTAGATACAGACTAACACGGCTACCCCCCTGATGCAGGTGCCGAGAGGCCTTTTGGGACTGCCTCCCGCAGCAACTAATGGCATCATATGGGTGTCTTGTTGAGGCTTTAGCTAGTTGCACTCAAGTGAATGGCCTGGTTAGTCTGAATAGCCTGGGTCTTAAGGGCAGTTTCTAAGGAGCTGGAAAGTTCCTCCCCTCCTCTCTGGAGAGAGAGAAGAGCAGTGCCCTGGTTTCCATCTTTTTCCTCAGAATGGGCATTTTTCAGTTGGCCATTTGTCTCAGACGTAGGCATCTAGATCTCCTCTCCCATCCAATTTTCCCTTCCTGGTAAACCCAGCTTCCAGTTCAAATGTCCATTTTTCACCTGACTCTACCTAGTTTGATATGGTGTTGAGGAGCTCATCGTTTTCATTGTCCTGGACAGTTGTGGGGTATGTTATCAATCTGAGCTGCATCATGCCTTGTATTGTGAGAGTTCAGGACTTTCTAGACCTGCTTTGTATCCTGTTGTTGGTCTGCCACACATGTTCTATTGGGTGTCTGGCGTAACTCATACCCCCACACTGGTCAGGCTCCCATTCTGCTATTGAGAATTAACTTTAAAGCAGGACCATTCCTCTTGGGCCACAGGTTTGCCTTGGTTTTGGTGTGCTGGGGCTTCACTCCCCAATGTGGATAGCTGAGTAATATGAAATATGGCAATTTTACCTCAAGCCTCACTCCATGGGGCATGCGCAGTTCATCCTACGCAGGTTTTTGGCAGCTGTCACTCGCAGGGCTGTAGGCTGTAAGCAGAGGGAAAATGTGGTGAGTGACAGTGTGTGAATTTTTTCTTTGTCTCAAAAGTAAACATGTTAGGGAGCAGGTTATGTTTCTCTGTTGATGAGCATCAAATATGTTTTAAATTTGACAGCAGGTAGCAAAGAGTGGTGGGTGAAACTTTCCAGGTATTGCATAGCATTTCCCCCAAAAGGGGTCTGCTGCAGTGCTTGGGATTAAAGGAAAGCAAAGGAGAGGGAAGGCTAGCCTGCTGTGCAGCCAGGGGGTGGCAGCCTCCTGCAAGACCAGGACATGGGATTGCCTTCCTCCCCTCCTCCTGGATGAAAACTCTGCTCACTGCCTCTACGGGTTAGGAAAACCATAGCCCCTTTGAAAACCTCTCTGATAATAAATAGGTGCACCCACTGCGAGAGCAGTCTGCCTTTACATTCCTAACACACTATATGAGGCAGCATGCTTAAGACCCTACTTGATTTGCAATAATGTGGAAATTGCGGATCCCGCAATTAGGCTTCCACCACAGTTTTGATGGCAGGAGCTCCTGCTCTCAGCCCTTCTCCAAATTACTGCAAATAATAAGGTCCATTATTATGGGACTCTTCCGTGGTTTTTCCATGCCTCGTCTGCAAGTCACCTGCAATTTTTTGACAATCCTCCCGTGATTCAAGTAGGGCCTCAAGCATGGTCTATTGATTGGAAGCTGAGAGACCGCCCCTCAATTTCATTCCCAGCTGTAATGTGGACTCCCTGTGACTCTGGACAAGTTGCTGCGCCTCTGTGCCTCAGTTTCGCTATCTCTAAAATAGAGGTTATATGGTATTGTGCTTGTCTCCCTTCAGACCAGCTAGACCCATAGTGACAGCTGAAAAAAATCTGCATGCCGTGCAGTGAGAAGCTACTGCGTGCACTAACCAAGCTCTTCTCTCCCCACCTGAGCTTTTATTCTGAATGTACAATTTTGTGGGAGTTGTGTCCCCCTTCTGGAGCTGTTCATTGAGAAGAGTGCCCCTGGCTGGGGTTGGGCAAGAAGGCCCCAGAAAGTGTGCATGCTTGTGAGAGCTCCTTTCTGTATACAGCCTCGTGGTGATGGATTGAAATTGAAAAGGGGGCCCTGCCAGATTCCACCCTTTAGAAATGGGCTGTGAGGAGTAATGAACTCCTGTCCTTTGAGAGGCACCAAGTCTGTGTGGGCTGTACTTGTGTCGGGCTTCCTCAGCTCTTTTTTTTTTTTTTTTTTTTGTGCAATACAAATGTGAAGAGAGGGTACCCTCAGAGATAATAGGATAGTCCAGGCTCCCTGTCATCTGATGGGCTGCCAGTTGCAGAGCTTATGAGCTGCTGCCCTCGGTTCTTCTTTCTCTTCCTTACATGAGGTTGCTTCAATCATCTTCTCATCTCCCTTCATAGTACTCCAGAGTTGGTTTCTCTGTGACAGACTCGAAAAATAGGCACAGCATTGGTGGAAGATGTAGATAAAGGTTGAGGCACATTGCTTAGCCTGCACAATGGATATTTGTACTTGGTCTGACTCAAATACACTCCTACTCAGGGCAGAAGTGCATTGTGGGCTATAACTGGGACTAACCTCAGGCTTTCCCCTCTCTGGGTACAATGGAAGTTTCCATCCCTTGTAGTCTACTCCTGGAGGACGCCACCCGGTTTCTCTGGCTTGCCTGGTGTTGATTTATTGTAATCTCTAGCTCTGGTGTATTTAATAAATGTTTCATGCAAGAGTGAACCTGGAATTCACTCGGAGTGCACAACTGGGGCTCGGCCAATTAGTCAATTATTTTAGAATAAGTAATAAAAAAAGAATTAAAATCTTACTTGAAGTGGGGAGGGGCTGATCTGGCTAATGCATCAGTGAATAGCCTCTTTCCTCTGGGAACCACTGGGGTCAGAGTGAAATGAAATTCATGGTAATAAAGGTAGGTCCAGAGCATGTAACTGCTGCGCACTAGTGATCTGTTCAGAAGTGTGGGACTCGAATGGTAAGAAGTGTTGTGTGTCAGGACTGAGAGTCACTGCTGCGTTGCAGGGAAGCCCAGGGCAGAGTTGCTCAACTTATTATTTTTTAAACTCCAGCTTGAACAACTCTCTGTAGAAGCCTGGATTCTAGCTTGTGTCTTGTTGACTGCTGCAGAAAAAGGCAGAAGCTGAACATTGGTGGGGGTTCTAACATATAAAACCTACAACGTAGGCAGTAGCTGCTCCTTTCTGTGCTTCTCTACCTCTTCTTGCAGCACTGCCACTTTAAAAGTTGGTGTTCAAGTGATGCTGGGGAATAGGCAGTTTAGGTGCTGCACTCATCTCCTTTCTCTGGCCCTGGCCTCAAAGGAGCTGCTCTTCCTCCTAATCCCTGCAGATCTGGGAACAAGCTGTACCTGGAGGAGTGAGGCTGATGGAGGAAATGGCCGAGGGGGGTGGTGTGTGCGTGCATTTGCTGCAGAGCACTAGTGCCTTGGATATTGAAGGCAAGCAGACTGCCTTGGCAGCAGGGCCTGGCTGAAGTTATTGTATATGTCCTGTGATCCGCACCACCCTCCCAGGCAGACGCACAAAGAGCTGCTTTCTCAGTGTGATTGGAGGCCGAAGCAGCTGATGAGGGAAAGGCTGTTGTAGAAAGCTGGGCCTGGTTGGGTTAAAGTTTCAGGAAGTAGTTTGGAGGTGCTAAGAGCTGAAGGCGGCTGGAATTTCCCCTTCAGCTGTGTTTGTTTTTAAACTTCTATTATTCTTATTTTGTATAAACTCTGGAGACACGTCCCGATCGCGTGCGCACCAGTGCATGTGCATCCAGAACAAAGTGCTCTTAGATAGGACTCTTCCCCTCTCCTGTTCTCCACCATTAGCAGTTTGTCGTCTATAACTAATTGCTGAAATAATTGGGGCAGCTACAACCTGTCAGGATAATTTTGTTGGGCCAGAGGTCAATGGAGAGCCCATCATACAGCTGTGCCTTTCAAGCTCTGCGTTCCTGTGCAGCAGCTCAGAGTGATCTAATCATTAAATGAGTCTCCCTGTGCACATGCCGTACCCCACCCTTCGTGTGAAAGCTCAGGGTACTGGCTCTCACTCCAAGGCTGGTTGTATGCCTTTTCTTCTCCCGCAGACTTCCACTTATAGTCAGTGGCCTGGGTTCATTGAAGAAAGATGTCCCAGTGCAATATGTTATATGAGGGTAAAGGACATTGGAAGTGGGCATGGGGCCCCTGAAGGAAGGAAGAAAGCCAGCCCAGACCTCTAGCTCAAACTGGTCTCTATGTGGAAATGTTAGTGTAATGCTGACAGACCCCAGTCGCTGGCAGGCAAGTTCGAACCTGGGACCTCTGGAGCTTAGTGCATGAGCCTCTACCGCATGAGCTAAAAGCCAACTGTTAGCTAAAGGCTTGTCTTCACTTACATTTTATAGTGCTCTAACTTGCTGGCTCAGGGGGGTGAAAAATCACCACCCTGAGTGCTTTAAAGCGCTAGCTAATCTCGTGGAGGTGGATTACCAGGAGCGCTGGTAGAGCTCTCTCCCAGTGCTCGCACACAACCACACTCATACTTCAAAGTGCTGCTGTGAGAGCTTTCCTGCAGCAGTGCTTTGAAGTTTCCAGTGTAGACAGACCCTAAGGTTGTAGAGCAGACTCATTTTCTCTCTCTCTCTCTCTCTCTCTAAGTGGTCTTGGTGCCACTAGATGGGACAGAACACCACACCCAGGAGGTGTGTGGGTGACACTAGCTCATTAGATGTTTCCTGGTCTCTCACTTGTGCATGGGATGTGTGAGAATAGCCCCATCAGTTACCCTTTTCTAGAGTGTAGTAGGGAAAGGATAAAAATCCACGCAAGGCTTTCAGAGAGCTGTTTCTCCTCCGCTAATGGTCTTAGTTCAGGGGGAGACAGTCCCATGTATGTGAGCTGACTGGCCATATATGGGTCCTTCCCCTTTCTCCTTGATGGGCTTGGGAAGGGAGAACTTGTGCCTCGGCTCTAGCGCAGTGTTATTTCAAAGTTCCCATGAGAAGTGAAATCTGTAAGTTTCCTGGTGCCTTAAACGTGATGTGTGATGCCTCACAACATGAAGGGTGGCTGGGGTCTGGCAAGTGTAACCTTTATTACTACTGCAGCCTTGGGGCCAGTCTTACCACCCAATAACTTACAGGTGGGGAGCAATGTGCTTAGAACTTTCCTGCCAGTGAACAATGTATAGACCTGCCGCACCCTCCTTGTGTTGGTGCAGGCTCTTCCCTCCCTGAGATGGGCTTATTGGCTGATCAGGAACTGGACTGAGCTGCATTTCTTCCTCTGTCAGCTCAGGCAGGGACTGTCTGGGGACAGAACTCCCAAAAAGAGGCCCTTAGCTGTTAGTTTTCATCAGTTTGCAATGGGAGGCAGACCCTTGTTTCAGTGGGGTGAGTCTAACAGCCAGTATTGTGGCTCAGCTCCTCCTGGAGAGAATGCTGTTAAATGATCACTTACATTGCACTTCTAAGCTTCGTACATGCATTGGTTGGGAACAACAAAACTAATTCTCCTTTGTGACTGGAGCTGCTTCACTAACTGCCCCTCGGTCTAGGGCTGTTCTGGATATTTATGCTTAACTTGCTTTTTGTAGAAAAATTCTTCCTGGGAGGAGAAGAGAATGAGAAATAAACTTTCCTTTATTTCAACTTTCCTATATTCCCTATACTTCAGATCTCTGTTCATATAGCCCTTGGTGTCCCCATCCTCTTGAGGCAGCTTCATGTTGCTTCATAACATCTAAGAGAGGCACAACAATCTTCCCAAACCACCTGCCTTTACCCTGTTTTGGAGCAGAAGCTATTCTGAAGGTGGGCAGCCTTATGTTCATCAGGGCCGGTGTGCACCCTAGGCTTGTAACTCATGGCTCCAGCTCTGCTGCCGTGACAAGAAGTCAGCCAGTCAGTAATAGCTAGATTGAACTTCAGTCAGCAGTAACTGTCTTAAAGGGTGTGGGGGGAAGATGGATCCATTTCACATGATTCAGAACCATAAACTATGCTCCTAACTAATCTGTGGAACTGATTTTGCTCTACCCTAGTCCTCCCTCTCCCTTCCCTTCTGTTTAACACTCATTGCATCAGTTTCAGTTTAGATTGTAAACTCTTCAGGGCAGGGACCTTGTCTTTGCTTTGTGTTTGTACAGTATTCCAGGCTAAGTGCAAGTCTGAGACACAGGAAGCCTGGATTCCATTCCTGGGACTGCTCTAGACTTGTTGTTTTGCCCTTGGGCAAGTCCTTTCCTTTCTCTTTGCCCACTTTTCCCATTTATAATATGGGATAGCACCAGCTTGCTTCTTGTGGGAGTTGTGAGGGTTAATTCATGTTTGTAAAGTAATTTGAGGATTTTGGAGAAAAGGGTAGCCAAGTAAAATATTAACAAGCTGCAATTTTAGATCATTGCTAACACTGAACAGAGCAGCGCCCCTGAATTGCTATTAGTAATCTCCAACCTCCCCTCTCCATTTATGCAAGCATGTCCCTCTCTCTTCACATGATTGTATCCACCCTATTCCCAAGATGCATCCTGTTCACATGCCCCACATGCTTTGTGACTGGCAGGAAAGACATAAGCCTTTTTAAGCCTTTGCAGCCTACTTTCTCCAGGGAGAGAAGGGGTCACTTTCTTAGTTTATTAAAGATAAACAGGTTGGTTGATAGTACAAATTATTTCCTTACCCAAATACAAAGAGGGTGACAAATACAAAAAGTAAGGGGCTAATTACTTCCAGACAAACTCTTGCCCCACAAAATAGCGTGTGTGTGTGTGTGTGTGTTCGTTCTCCAAAGGGTTATCAGCTCCAAAGCTCAAAAGTCATGAGTCAGGCCTAAAAGAATCATGAGATGGGTTTAGAAAAATCATGATTGAAAATAAATTCATTTTGGGTTCACTTTGTCTAGGTATTTGAACCTTTTTAGGGTGTTTTCTGGTCACATTTTCAAACTTTTCTCCACAACCATTGGTGTTAGAAACTTTTTAAAAAGAGAGCTGAGATTCTCACAATTACAAGTGCTGGGGCTTTCTAAAAAATATCAAATATCATGGGACTTGTGATAAAATCATGAGTCGGCAACACTGATTCCACTGTATCCTGCAGACTGTGATCTATGGAAAATCTAGGTGAGAGTATTTTAATCTTCTGATTTTTCCCCAACCCAACTTCCTATCTGTGAGATGTTTGAATTGTGAGAGAGACCACATTTCTTTGGCATCTTGGCACAATCTTTTGCAGAAGGCATCAATTTAACACTAGTATTAGCAGGTTGAAAATGCCAAATAATTTAAACATCTGGCTAATGGAACACAAATGTTACCAGCATAATGTAACACAATACAGTCACCTCTGAGGATTTAGGACACTGGCTTAAACGGGCAATATACTTTTTTTGAGCATTTTATGTATCAATCTAAGGGGTAGTTGTTGCTGTTGAAGATGGGTTTCATTTTGATGAACTTGTGATAGGATATCGATATTGTAGTTTTGCAGCACTAAAGGCATTACCTCACTTTCAGCCAATCGGATCCTTTTATTCACTGACCTTATAAGTTGTCTTAGCTTATCCATGGCTGTGTTGGGAAAAGAGCAAGTTCATTTTTGCAGAGGCTTTTAAGTATGTTCTTGTATTTACATATAACGTCTATTTTGTTCCCAATGTAAACTGCTCAAAAACACACTTATCAAGCAAAACCTTAAATTCACAGCCATCGTAACTTAAAATAGGACCCTTCATTTTCAGTTTTTTTTTTTTTAATTTTCTCTGGAATTTTTTGGTGTTTATTACTACAGCAACAAAAACAGGTGAAAATTGGTGGAAAAAACTATTAATAATTTTTCTAGGTAAATATCAGGTTTTATTTTGGTGGACAGAAGGACAGGATAAAAATATTCAGTAGATTAATGCTTTGATGAAAGGAATGCAATGTGGTTTGCTGCAGAACTAAAACAGAACTCAAAACACAATGCCACAATGAGTTTAAGAAAACTATATATCTCTAATCCTCAAATAACACGTTTCATTTGAATAAACAGTTTACTGTTGTAGACTTACTATCAAGCTATAAATATTTACATTTAATAACTGGGCCACACCATTTGCAGTGCATACATTCAACTTTGTACTTTTCTCATGGTTTTTTTTATTTAAAACTTTTGAATACTTCCTTGTGTTCTGAAACACATTCTGATACAGATTTTTGTTTTCTTCCCATTTGAGTGTCAGATCTTTAAACTGTTATCTGCTAACAGCTTAAAATGTGTGAAATTCATCAGTACTTTCAGGTGCGCGCACATTTCAGAGCTTGTGTGCATGCCTGTTTGTGTGCATCTTCTAGATCAATACATAGCCTTACTTCAGCAGGCAGCTTTGCATATACGCACAGACTAATTTATTATCACAATTCATACATCTTCTGCAATGTATTGTATTTTCCTAATAAAACAAGTTACTTTTTATATATTTGAATGATACAAAAGTAGGGTGAAAATCAGGAAAATGATTAATTTTTGTAAAACCTGGGATTTGTTTCAGTAAAAAAGTTTAAACTGAAAACAAAGGGGCTTACTTGTAAATTGCAACCACACTTACAATCTTGGTAGAAACACCCTGGTAGTAGATATTGTTGTGACTTTTCCCAAGGAAATGTCCATGCAGAAACATCAGGCTTGCTGGTAAGAAGGGTACAGAGAAAAGGGAGGGGGCTGGATGGCTTGTGCACTTTGGCATGCCAATGAATCTAGGTTTTACTTCTCTGCAGTTTCTCTAAACACTGGCACCAGGAAAAGCTCAGTGGGGAGGAGAGGAGAGGAGCTGAGAGTCATTGAACCAAACTGTAAACCCTGTATATAATGGAAAGCACTTCAAGCGAGGGGGTGCAGCAGCACCCTTAGTTCCAGCACCTATCAGAGGACATGTGAATGGAGAGAAACTTATTAGTCCCCTGGGTTCTGCAGTGCTTCTGAAGGTGAGACTTGAGTCACTTTGACTTGTACAAGTTCAGCAATTCTGTATCATCCCCAGAGTTACTGAAGCCATGCAGGGAGAAATAATACATGGGGTTAAAAATAGACACTCAACAATAGGAAGAAATGACTGAAAAAGCTCTTTTAAAGGAAGTGGACAGAAGCCTGGCAAAAGGCATCTGAATTATACTGCATCTCTGAGGCTTGGCTTTAATGCTTTAGCCCCCAAATTAAACATAATTTGTAATAGTTATCTGAAATGGAAGGTACTGAGAAAGAGGTTTAGAAGTCAAGAAGCACACAGAGCTACTGTTTTTTTTAGGGTCAAGAGCAAAACAATGCTTGCTCCTTCTGTTGGCTCCATGTTGGCACTTAACACTGAGTGCTGCACAACTTGCTGGGGCACAGAGAGCTTATAAGAATCTAGATGGGGAGAAAATGAGAACCTCATTAAATCCAAATTGTGTAAGGAGGGCAGGTGGGAAATATTTGGTTTGCCAAATAGAAAAGGAAAACTTGGCAGAGAAAAATGTTCCAGCTTCTCCAACGCTTTTATTACCAATGGGGGGAGAGGAGTTCAGATCAAATTGGGGCCCAACTAGGCATCTGGGTCTCACAATGGCATTCACAACTATGCCTGTAGCTGTGAGATGGCCCTAAAACCTTTGTTGTAAAATGTCTCATTGTCAAACTGTACCAGTGGCAGAGCTCTTTCCTTGTTAGGAGTTACCCTGCTTAGCCCAAACTGAATTGCTGTGTGATTACAGCATTACATGAAGCAGCTGCAAAATGAGTGTTCCTTGAGGTAGGCTACTGTATGGGATGTAGGTCCTGGGATAGGGGTGTCTCAGAGGCAGTTTAGGCTCATTCCTTTTCTCATTGCTTCCTACGGGAAAAGCAGTGTCAAGTTATTGGGAGGGTACCACTGGCAAAACAAAGAGCCAGGTGACTTCTTAGCAAGAGGCCTTGCCAAGGAATTCTTGCACCAAAGGAGGTGCAAAAAATGGCTCTCTACAAAATGTAGAAGTGTTAATTCTAAAACCATTGCTTGAGGCTTTTGTTAAAGCTCATTAAAACCATCTGTGGTTACCAAAGCCTGACTAGGGAGCTGGAGTGACACTGACAAGGAAGACGGTGTGACAGCAGAAATCTAGGACTTTGTCAGCAACACACAGCCTCACCCTTCCAAAGGCAAATTCTGAACAATGGGACCCCCTTGGAGACCTTGGGAGGGAGGAAGAGAGGAGAAAAAGATCAGAACTCTAGGAAAACCAAGAGTGATTCTGGTTTCCTGACTGGTTTTAAGCTGGATTCTTTGTTCCTTTTCCTTTACTCTGGCAGCTTTCTTGGCCTCATCTGCTGTGTAAGATGCCACAAATACTGTGTGCACAATGGTTCTTGAAGATGGGGGTAGGGAGCCAGATAAAAGGGGAAAAGTAAAATTGAGCATCTCTGGAAGAGCATTTTGATGTAAATAGGACTTTTTGATGGACTTTGAGAGACACCAGCAAGAAAGGGCATCAGTCTCCTTTCAGTGTGGAGAGCTCCCCGGGGCTCTGTGCTGAGCTCTTGGCCCTTTCATTCTGTCAGGAAAAGGGCACTTTTTTTTGTCAATGAAATGGGTTCTTCTGTTGGGTGCACCTAAGATTATCTAATGTTCTTCCCCATCTTTATAATCTCCCGTGTCCGCCTTAAAGGGAGCTCCTCCCCTCAGACAATGGGGGAACAGTAATTGGATTGGAGCCGCTCTTGCTCCCTTACAATGGAGGAGCCTTTGAGTTAGGGGCCTTTCCCATTGAAAAGGTGCAGGACAAACCTTTGACAGTCTGCTCTCCACCTCCGTGCCTTCCTGGGAACAGACTAGGGTTTTAAAATTAAAACTTTGTGCAGAATAGTTTAACTGAGGAAGAACAGAGGCCTGGTTGGCTTAACAAATTTGATTTTCTTCTCCAGAGACTCGCGTTCAAACGAGACTTTGCAAAATGAATTTGCTCTTAATGTAGACTCTGCATTGTTGGTGTCACTGTTACGGGCAAGCTGCACCCTGTCCCCTTTGTGGTCGCTGAGTGCACCCCCTCAGGTGTTGGGCCTCGTGCCTTCACCTCTCCTGGGGTGGAATTCTTCCACTCTTAGACTGAGCTGTAGGCTACGGTATCTTGTGTAGCCAGCATGTTAACCCAAGGGGTGGGGCGGGTTCAGCATGTGAGGTTCTTCCTTGTTGGGAGTCTGACTATACAGCTTTCTTAACACTAAAATATTGTTTTTTGTTTTTTTTAACCGTAGGAACCAAACATTTAGAGAGGATTTTGAAATAAGTCTGCTCACGTCTGTCTAACTTTAAGACTTATCATCCCTGATGGTAACCTAGGCAAGCCTAACTTTTTCAGGCAAACCAGCAGGTCAGGTTCCTCTGAACACCCATCCAAGGGTCTGTTTTTAAACTGCTATAGTCCTTTTGATCTCATGTACATGGCCCTATTCCTGTCCTGGCATTCTCTTCACCCTCAAGAGGCTGCAGGGAAATGGCTTGTCTTGAGTCATACTTTTTCTTTCCTGGTTGTTTTCCTTATGCTCTATTAATTAAATCAATATATTCATACAGTAAACATCACAATAACTAGGTCAACATACTATTAAATTATTACAGAGCAGCTCTGATTCAGTCACAACTGGTGTTACAGCTTAGGAGAGATGAAGGACTTGAAAATGTAGGGAGTTGCATGGCAGGAGTGAGGTGCATCTGCAGAGCTGCATGGGGATCCAAGACTGGAATAGCTAATGGAGTGGGGAGAGCTATGTGTCAGGAGTGAGGGGTGTTGGGAGGCCAGCCATACATGGCTGCTATGCTTCCTTATTGGTTGTCTGCTGCCAGTCTGGACACACCTTGGGCAGTGGCAAGCTGACCAGGAGCTGCAGCCAGGGAACGGTCTTTACACACTGATCTGGCTGCAAAGTGAAACTAACTAGTATTGCTTGTAGTTAGTTTTGTTTTCTTTTGCCGATTGCAGACAGAAAACAACTATTTTACTCCTGAGGGAATTCTGCACCAAAAAATTAAAAATTCTGCGCACAATATTTTTAAATTCTGCAAAATTCTGTGAAATTTATTTGTCAATAAATAAATGTTGCTCCAGCCTGGCAGTGGGGAACACAGGCTACTGACTGCATTTAGGTGGGAGATCACCCTGAATCCCCCACTTCCCCTGGTACAGGGACTTGGCAGTGAGGCTGCACCTGACCCTGATAGTGCAAGGGCTGGGCCTGTCCCAAAAATACCCTCTGTGCCAGGCTGTGTGGATGGACAGGCTCAGCCCAGCAGGATCCAAGTATGGAGGGGCTTAGTGTAGGAGGGGATCCAGGTGTGGGGTGAGAGGTTTCTGTGTGGGACAGTCTGGGTGTGGGCGGCTCAGAGGGAGATCTGGATGCACAGGGGCTCATTGGGGGGTTCCGGGTGCAGGAACAATGGGACTCTGCAGAGGATCCAGGTGAAGGTAGTTGGGGCTCAGCAGGGGGGATCCGGATGCTGTGGGAGTGGGCTTAATGGAGTGGGGGGTCCTGGTGCAACTGGTTGGGGATCAGTGGGGTCGGAGTCTGGGTGTGAGGTGCTCGTAAGAGGGGTTCAAGTGTAGGCGGGTATGGTTTGTCAGGGTGAGGGTTCGATGGGCCTGCTTAACGGGGAAGCCCCAGCTGCTGTTGAGGGGATGCTGCATGCAGGGCTACCGCTCCCCCCCTTCCCTCCCTTCCACATTCCCTTCCCCACTGCCTCTCCCCCCTTTTCTCATTCTCTCCCCTCCTTTTCTCATTCTCTTCCCCTCACCCCCTTTACCCAGCCCCAACATGGGCATTGACTATTGCACAGAAAACAGGAAGGCTCCCAGCATACAGAAAGAGCATGACCGGCACTAGGACCTAGGAGGCGGCGTTCAGCTGCAGAGGCAGCCTCCTTCAGATGGGCAGCTCTGTGCTTGCAGAAATGAGGAGGTGGCAGTGGCACATAACTCCGTGGGCCACCCCCATGCCTCACCTCTGGGGGGGCAGTCCCCCCAAAAACTGCTCCCATGGTTGTTCTCCTCTTTCCCCTCCCCCCCCCCCCCCCCCAATCCTGTGCGGCTTCCCTGCTGTTTTCTGCAGGGAAGCACAGTAATTCCTTGTCAGTGGTACTCTTTCCCTCCACAGTATTTTGAAACTCTTCAGACTTTTTCTCCAGGTGCTGATGACTTGACTCTGGCTCTTCGACTTGGCTACTACTTCTCCCAACTCCTGCCAAGCCAGCTTTCTCCTACTGCTACCAGATGCGGGGTCTGCTTTCACCCCTCTTCAGTTGCTGTCGCTAACTCAGTTGCCAACAGTCAGAAAATTTACTGCCAACATAAAACTATCAAAAAACTGACTGTTGGTAGAAGTAAAAAAGTCAGTAAAAATTGTGAGCGAGCTCAGGCAAACTAGCTTCTGCCTCTGACATAACTTTCTTTGACTCAGTCTTTTAATCTCTAATCTAGATTTATGGTCATCTTTATTGAAATGCTGGGTTCTGTAAAATGTTGACATGTATGAACATCATAAACAGAAGTTATAGGAATCCAAAATTGCCTTGATAGTCTGTGTCTGGAGGAAGCACTTTTAAAATCTGTAATCTGGATTTATTGGCCTCTGTGTCTGAAACTGTCAGTAGAAAATAAAATAATCAGTCCGTGTTTTTTCAGTTTGGCATCTGACTCCTCACTTCACTGTCTCCTTTGTCTTTCTTATCGCTTTAAACTCATGTCTGTTCACACACTAATTCCAATATCTTTTTTTACTTCCACTTCCTTCACTTGAAGTATTAGGTTGGAAAAAGCCCCATTTTCATACGTAGTCCATTTTAGAACCTTTTCTTTAGCCTGTTACTGGCTCAGACTGTGCATCTTCAGTGGTAGTGACCAGTGTTGCTCTTACTCAGCGTGCTTTCCTCTGCCTCCCTCTGTTGAGACTTTGCAGGGGCAGCAGAACGTTCATTTCATGCTGTTGCAACTTTTGGTCCCACCATACATGAAATGTGCAGGAGAAGGAGCACAGGCACTGTCCATAATGACAAAAGAACCCTGTAGGATTTTAAAAACCTGAGGACACGGGGTAACATGTAAGAGCCTCCGCCTGCCCTAGAATAACTTTGTCCTGTAACTGAAATTGGTTAGAGAATAGAGACCTGGTGTTTCAGGAAGGATTCTTTAAATACATCCCTCGTAAGCCAGTAGGAAAGTGATAGACGAGTTGTAAATCCCCTGCCACTGCTGTCATAACTCTTACAACATTGGTGAGAGAAGAGTGGAAAATGTCCCATGCATGGTACTGGCCTTGCTGAGCCCATGCTTCCTATGTCACTGCACTCTCCATGTGTGTGTGTATGGAGGGGGACTCCACACAATGAATGTACATAGTCTGATCCCCAAACACTCTGTCCAATGCATCCCAGATAGCTTGTGCTTGTGCATGTGCGTAAAACCATTAAATACTGGAATTGTAGCTTTTCCAGCTGCAGGGGAGAGTGCGGTCCTGGTGGCTGGTGGTCTCTGCACCCTGCCTTTCTGAACAAATAGGCTGTTAATGTAGTAAAGGGCAGGCCTGGGAATCTTGTTAGCATTACTGTGGGATGCCTAGGTTACGAGGGCATCCGTGACCAATATAAAAGGCAGAGAGACTTTTCCTCATAGATTCATAGAGTTGAAGGTCAGAAGGGACCGCTATTTATTATTTATTTGTATTCTCATAGCACCTAGGAGACCTAGTCATAGACCAGGACTTCACTGTTAGGCACTGTATGAATGCAGAACAAAGACAATCCCTGCCCCAAGGACCTTGCAATCTAAATACAAGACCAGACAATATATACAGTTGGGAGTATTAGGTCATTAGATTATCTAATCTGATTTCCTGTACATAAAGCCATTAAATTTCACCTCATTACCCTCAGAACTGTTTGGCTAAAGCATATCTTCCAGAAAGGCATCTAGCCTTGATTTGAAGACTCTCCAAGAATGGAGAATTCATCCATTCCCTTGGTAATTTGTTCCAATGGTTAATCGTCCGTTCTAATCAGAAATAAGGCACACATTCTTAACAGAATTTGTCTGGATTCAGCTTCTAGCGATTGGTTCTTGTTATGCCCTTTTCCTACAGATTAAAGAGCTTTTTAGTACCCAGTATTTTCTCCCTGTGAAGGTATTGATACGTTGTAATTAAATCACCTCTGTCTTCTTTTTGTTAAACTAAACAGATTGAGCTCTTAGTGTATAGCAGTGAGACACATTTTCCAGCCCTTGAATCATTTTTGTCGCTCTTCTCTGCACCTTCTCCAATTTTTCATCGTCCTCTTTAAAATGTGGACTCCAGAACTGTACTCAGTATTTCAGTACTGGTTTAATCAATGCTGCAGAGAGGCAAGATCAACTCACTCCTTCCCGTTCATATAGTCAAGGATCGCATTAGACCTTTTCACCACAGCATTGCACTGGGACCTCCTGTTGAGTTGCTGCTTGTCCACAATGACCCCTAAAGCCTTGGCAGTGCCACTAAAGAATACAGTCTCCCATTCTGTAGGTATGGCCTAGATATATTATTCCTAGATATATACCTTTGCATTTAGCTGTATTAATGCGTTTTGTTTCAATGGGCCCAGTTTACCAAGTGATCTAGAGCATGCTCTGACTGCCCTGTCCCCCTCCACTCCACCAATCTTTGTCATCTGCAAATTTTTATTAGCAATTTACTTCTAGATTATTAATGAAAATGTTGAATAGTGTCAGGCCTAGTACTGATCCCCACAGAACTCCATTAGAAACACCGTCACTTGATGGTTCCTGATTGATTGTTACTTTTTCAGATCTATCAGTTCTTAATCCATTTAATGTGTGCTTTATTGATATTGTATAGTACTAATTTTTAATCAGAATATCGTGTGTGGTACTAAGTCAAACACCTCATAGGAGTCTACATATATCACGTCACAGTTACCTCTATCAACCAAATTTATCTCAAAGGATTAAATCAGGTTTGTTGTTTGAAACCTATAAAACATAAAACCATGTCGAGTGGGGCTAATTATACTTCTGTCCTTTTGTTTCTTTATCAATTGAATTACATATCAGCTTTTTTCCATTATTTTGCCTGGGATTTATGTCAGGCTAGCTGGCTGATTGTAAGCGGGATAACTGGGTCATTTATTTTTTTTAATATTGGCACAGCATTAGCACTCTTTCAGTCTTCTAGATTTTCCTCAATATTCCAAAATTTATTAAAAGCTATTAGCAGGCCAGAGATCTCCTCAGCCAACTCTTTAGGACTCTTAGGTGCAAGTTAAGTGGGCCTCCTGACTTAAAAATGTTTATCCCTGGTAGATGTTGTTTAGCATCCTCCTTAGTTACCAGTGAATGGAAAGTACTTCAAAGGGCAATGGTTGACTCTGGAAGAGAATACACTAATAGCAACGCTTAATTCCAGTTGAGGATTTCCTGGTGCTGGGTTCTCTGCTGGCCTAGACTCCAGCTTGCAACCCAAAGAGAATGTTTGGCTGACCGTCCTGGCCCCTTAGCAGACTTAACTTGCAATCCCCTCTTGCAGGGGGTCACCCTAACAGGCTTCCTCACTGACTTCAATTCAGTATTGGGATGAAGATGACTTCTCAGTTTACACTGTGTAGCACCAGAATGGTGCACAGCACTTTACATAATGAGTAAAGGAATCTAGGAAGCAAGTAGCAAGCCTCTTTCAGTTGGTGAGCCCTGCTTTCTCTTCTCCCTGAGCTCCAAATAACTTCCTTGTTTTTAGTTCTTGTCTTCAAAATCCCCTTCCTTAGGAGGGCTTGCTCACGCAACTGCCCTGGGTGGGGGAATTGTAGGGTGACCATATGTCCCATTTTGGCCGGGACAGTCGCTTTTTTAAGCCCTGTCCCAGCTGCCCTGACTTTTTTGGCAAAACTATGCATTTGTCCAGTTTGCTTTTGTCAACAGGCTCAGGCCAGTCCTGCACGCAGGGGGGAAAAGGGGGCCTCGGTCATGCCCCATGTGCTGGGGGGAGGGAGAACTTGGACCGGCTCAGTGCCGACAGGATGCAGGGTGAGCACGGGCCGGTCCCGTGCATGGTGGGGGTGTGGGGCCTCGGGCCAGTCCCATGTGGTATCCCATTTTCCCTTTTGGAAAATTATGGTCACCCTAAGGAGTAGCAACTCGTGAGATTTGGGGATGGCTCTTCCACTCTGTATGCCCCTCCCTCCTTCAAAGACTCTGGGGAAAGTTTTTCCCATTTGCTGATGAGTTCTATACAGACCTGGAGTAATTGGATGCAAATTGGAACTGTTGGAGGCTGGGAGCCCCTCAAAAGAGCCTTTCATGAGCTGTGAGAAGGAGACAGAAAGAACGGAAGGCTAAGGATCCTGTGGAGGAGGAGGAGAGGGGGTGTTCAGAGCTCTTCTGTAGTGAGGAAAGTTTTTGTGCAATTTCTAGGCTTTGTCTGAAGTTGGAGAGTCCCTTTCTGCTCCCCTCCCCCCACGCCCCCGAGCTGGGTTGTCTATCTGGGGTTGGGAACAGCTGTTTGCTTAGTCTTTTTCTGAAAGGGCATTAAACTCCCTTTCCTTCCACTTGCCCCAAAATGAATCTATCTCCTACATTTGTATCCGCCTCTGAGTGTGAACTGTAGCAATAAGGTGAGCAGCTGATTTCTGTTTTACTTCTGAAGTCCTCATAATAATAGTGCTGAGGGCACTGGTAAGCATTTCAGAATAGTCAGTCTGCCCTCCTCCTCTTAAGTTGCAACCCTGGGTTCAGGTTTATTCTCCACTTACTGCCATCATAAGTGAGGGGTCTGTCCAGGATAAGTCTGTTTCGCATCATAAATGTGCATAGTGCTGTCAGTTTCTGTATTGTGGGCAATGCATTCTAGTTACTGTGATCTTAGTAAATGTTGCATAGAAACTGGGGAAGGCTAAGTTGCTTTCTACAAAACCAGTGTGGGGGAGGAGGTCAGGTGTGGTGTGGGTTCTGGAATGCCACGTTCTGGGACAAAAAGAGACAGCAAACTCTGTGGGAGCCAGTATCCCAGGGTAGAGTTCCTGCAGTACTGTTTCAGTGGCATAGCACAGGTGTTGGCACTTCACCAGGGTGGGAGTAGTTTCAGGGGGTGTTGAAGTAAGACAGTTGGAGAGGGCTCTCTGGTATTCATTAAACACGCACCATGGCAACACTTTGGTTAGCCCTCTTTGTATGATCCGAAGTCCTACTACAAGGCACAGCCTACTTTGCTGGCCCTGTGTGGGTATATGGGGGGGGGTGGAATGGAGGTGGGTTAGCAGCTTCAGCTGGTGGCTAATGTACATGGCTCTACAGTGGAGTCTTCTGAGGGGCATTTTGGTTTGGGGAGTTCCCTGACTTCACTCATAGGCCCTGTGAGCTGATACTTAACCTTTGTATTCTTCTCCATATATTTTCTTAGAACCCTTCACTTTGTGGTGCACTGGACCATGGTGGGGTGTGTGTGGCAGGCCTTGTATTTGCCTCACAATGTTGAGCTCTGTGCAGTTATCAGACGGCTTCCTTGCACAGTGAATGTTCCGGCTTGGCTCTTGCCATTGATCTCAAAGGGTATTGATAAAAGACGGTTACTCACCGTTGTAACTGTTGTTCTTCGAGATGTGTTGCTCATATCCATTCCATTAGGTGTGCGCGCGCCGCGTGCACGATCGTCGGAAGATTTTCTACCCTAGCAACACCGGTGGGTCGGCTGTGGAGCCCCCTAGAGTGGCGCCTTCATGGCGCTGAATATATACCCCAGCCGACCCGGCGCCCCCTCAGTTCCTTCTTGCCGGCTACTCCGACAGTGGGGACGGGGGGCGGGTTTGGAATGGATATGAGCAACACATCTCGAAGAACAACAGTTACAACGGTGAGTAACCGTCTTTTCTTCTTCGAGTGCTTGCTCATATCCATTCCATTAGGTGACTCCCAAGCCCAACTTAGGTGGTGGGGTCGGAGTGAGACATTGCTGTGTGCAAAACCGCTGATCCGAAGGCAGCATCGTCCCTGGACTGCTGCACTAGTGCATAGTGAGCTGTAAACGTGTGGACTGATGACCAAACCGCCGCTCTACAAATGTCCTGGATCGGAACATGTGCCAGGAAAGCAGTCGAGGAGGCTTGGGCCCTCGTGGAGTGAGCGGTGAGGTGCGGTGCTGAGACACCTGCCAGATCATAGCAAGTCCGGATACAAGACGTAATCCAGGAGGATAGGCGTTGTGAGGAGACCGGTGAGCCTTTCATTCGGTCGGCCACTGCAACGAAGAGTTGCGTCGTCTTTCTAAAGTGCTTTGTGCGGTCAATATAGAAGGCCAGGGCCCTTCTTACGTCCAGGGAATGCAAACGTTGATCCTGGCGAGTGGCATGTGGTTTGGGATAAAAGACCGGGAGAAATATGTCCTGGTTGATATGAAATGGAGAAACCACCTTAGGGAGAAAGGCAGGATGTGGACGAAGCTGCACTTTATCCTTATGGAAAACTGTATAAGGGGGCTCGGATGTAAGCGCCCTGAGTTCAGAAACGCGCCTTGCTGAGGTGATGGCTACGAGGAAGGCTGTCTTCCAGGACAGGTACAAAAGTGAACAGGTGGCTAGTGGTTCGAATGGAGGACCTGTGAGTTTGGAGAGAACCAGATTAAGGTCCCACGTCGGGACAGGCTGACGTTGTTGTGGGTACGTCCGGTCTAAGCCCTTGAGGAATCTAACGACCATCGGGTTAGAGAATACCGAGGACGCGAGTTCCCCGGGGTGAAAGGCTGATATAGCAGCCAGGTGAACTCTGATTGAAGATATCGCCAACCCTTGCTGTTTTAGGGAGAGGAGATATTCCAATATGAGAGGAATGGGTGCCTGCAACGGGGACGTGGCTCGTTGTTCGCACCAACAGGAGAACCGCTTCCACTTGGCCAGATACGTGGTGCGTGTTGAGGGCTTCCTACTGCTCAGCAGAATCTGTTGGACAGAGTGCGAGCATTGCTGCTCTGCCTGGGTGAACCATGGAGCAGCCACGCCGTGAGGTGGAGTGATTGCAGGTCGGGGTGACGCAGCCGGCCGTGGTCCTGCGAGATGAGATCCGGACACAACGGAAGCGGGATCGGTGTCTGAACCGAGAGTTCCAACAGTGTGGTGTACCAATGTTGTCTCGGCCACGCTGGAGCGACCAGAATTACCTGTGCCTGGTCTCTGCGCAATTTGAGCAGTACCTTGTGGACCAGAGGAAACGGAGGGAAGGCGTAAAACAGGTGGTCTTTCCAGGGAAGGAGAAACGCATCCGAGAGGGAGCCCGGAGCTCGACCTTGTAGGGAGCAGAACACGTGGCACTTCCTGTTGTCTCGGGATGCAAACAGGTCTATCTGGGGAAACCCCCACTTCTGGAAAATGGAATGTATGATGTCCGGACGGATAGACCACTCGTGCGTCTGGAAGGACCTGCTGAGTTGGTCCGCTAGAGTGTTCTGGACTCCAGGGAGGAACGATGCCGTGAGATGGATTGAGTGGGCGATGCAGAAGTCCCACAGGCGAATGGCCTCTTGGCATAGAATTGACGAACGTGCTCCTCCTTGCTTGTTGATGTAAAACATGGCCGTGGTGTTGTCGATGAGAACTAACACACAGCGGCCACGTAGGAGATTGAGGAATGCCTGGCACGCCAGGCGCACCGCCATCAGTTCCCGAACATTGATGTGCAGGGCTAACTGGGATGCAGTCCACAGGCCTTGGGTATGGTGTTCGTTGAGATGGGCGCCCCAACCCAGAGATGACGCGTCTGACCAGGTGCAGAGAGGGTTGTGGGGCGTGAAATGGCATCCCCTCGCAAACCACATTGTGATGTAGCCACCAGGTGAGGGAGGTCAGGACCAAGTTCGGGACTGTGACCACCATGTTCAGGCTGTCCCGATGTGGGCGGTATATTGATGACACCCAGGTCTGGAGTGGGCGAAGCCGAAGTCTGGCATGCCTGGTTACGTACGTGCAGGAAGCCATGTGACCCAGCAGGGCAAGGCACGACCTCACCGTGGTAGTTGGGAAGGCCTTGAGCCCTTGAATGAGGTTCGTGATGGTGCCAAAGCGGTTGTCTGGCAGGATGGCTTGTGCACGTCTGGAGTCTAGAACTGCGCCGATGAATTCTATTCTCTGGGTAGGTTCTAGAGTGGATTTGTCTTTGTTGAGTAGGATGCCCAACTGGTTGAATATGTGCACTATTCTGTGGACGTGAGCTTGAACCTGCTCCTTGGTGCGACCGCGCACCAGCCAGTCGTCTAGGTACGGGAACACCTGTATCCCTTGCCGACGAAGGTACGCTGCCACGACAGCCATACATTTCGTGAACACTCTTGGGGCCG
This sequence comes from Trachemys scripta elegans, assembly GCF_013100865.1. Classification (NCBI taxonomy): domain Eukaryota; kingdom Metazoa; phylum Chordata; order Testudines; family Emydidae; genus Trachemys; species Trachemys scripta. The sequence goes on along the minus strand of NC_048306.1, from coordinate 25,336,714 downwards.
AGGATAGGCCGAAGGGAAGGACTGCAAATTGGTAGTGCACCGTGTTTACCACGAATCGCAGGAAGCGTCTGTGAGGTGGGTAAATTGAGATGTGAAAGTATGCGTCTTTCATGTCGAGGGCGGCGAACCAGTCTCCAGGATCGAGGGAAGGGATAATGGCCCCCAAAGAGACCATGCGGAACTTCAACTTTACTACGAATTTGTTGAGTCCGCGCAAGTCCAAGATGGGCCGCAGACCTCCTTTGGACTTGGGGATCAGGAAATAACGGGAGTAAAATCCCCTGCCCTTTAACTCTATCGGAACCTCCTCTATGGCCCCCATGGCCAGGAGCGTAGAAACCTCCTGTATAAGAAGTTGCTCGTGAGAAGGGTCCCTGAAGAGGGACGGGGAGGGGGGGTGGGAGGGGGGGATAGAAGAAAACTGGATAGCGTATCCCCCTTCCACCGTGCGGAGGACCCAACGGTCCGAAGTTATAAGGGACCAAGCATGGTGGAAGTGGGAGAGACGATCCCGAAAGGAGGGGGCTGGATCCTGGGGGATGACTGGTGCACCGTCCTCGACCGCACCTTCAAAAGTTTTGTCTGGGGCCTGAAGGTGGTCTAGGTGGCCCCTGGTTCTGGCCGGGTTGAGGGCC